>NC_141934.1:28695280-29006746 GCF_057802395.1 Ceratotherium simum simum
AGAGCAGACAGCCATCCATGAGCCAGGAATGGCCCTCACCAGACACTGGACCTGCTGGCGTCTTAATCTTGGCCTTTCCAGAACTGTGAGAAACAAATGTTTGTTGTTTAAGCCCCTTAGTCTATGATATTCTGTTATAGCAGCCTGAATGGACTAAGACAGGACGTACAAGATGCTGTGGAAACACAGAAGAAGGGGCAGTTGCATTATTTCAAGGAGTGAGTCCCCGATTGTGGTTCCCCATCTTGGAGCACCACCATCACCTGGGACTTTGTTAGAAATGCCACTATGGGGGCCCCACCCTACGCCTGCTCCACCTGAGACTCTGTGGTGGGCCCAACAGTCTGCGTGTGACAAGTCCTCTCTGATGCTCGCTCAAGTGTGAGAACCTGCTTGGCTGAGGGGGTCCAGACAAAAGTCTCATTGGATGTCCATGGTTGACCAGAAGATGCCTTGGCTTCCCCATAGAAAGTAGTCCCTAGCCTCTCTCTTAGGAAGCAGGTCAGGTCATCAGGAACTTTCCAAGGCCTGAGTGGCAACAGAACATGTCAATGGACCATATGATGCTCAGCCAGAACCCACGGGACCCACCCCAGCCCTTCCAGGTCCTTAAGAGCAGACATCAATGGCTGGTTCAGTGGCCACCATGCGTTCAGGCTGGAGAGTTTAAACACCAGAGTGAGCAGAGGCCAGCAGGCACTTTTCTCAATGGGCAGCCCACCCACAAGGAAAGATGAAAAAGAGTCACAGAAACGAAGCCAAGGGACTGAAAAGATTCCTGCGGGGTTTCAGTTCCTTTTTTGCAGACGTGCCAGCTCATTTTGTGATGCTGTGGTTCCCACTGCTGGCCACTTAGGAGATGATTAATGTGTCCTGAGACTTCCCCTGACATCTATGGCACCTTCAGGAATAGCGGTGACAATGGCTCTATCATGCGCCTTGCAACTTCCTACCCCTGCGTTCTTCTTAATTATTTATATATTCTGGAGTGGCAGGGTTTCCTCCCACCGGAGCTCAGCAAGGTAATAGATGAGGAAAGTCACTGGTCTGTGAATTACAACATTGATTAAAGAAGTGATTACTGATATAACTCTTGCTCGGCTATTATGCTAATGCCTGCCCCGGTCCAGGACAGTGTTTACATGCTAATGACAAGCCTGGGACCGCGACTAAAATTGGTTTCCACCTTTAATCAATAAATGCTTTAAACATTTTGAAAGCACTCTTGACCATGAAGGAGAAGATCCATCCTTGGGTTCCCCTCCCAACTGCTCCCTGCTGCTGTCCCCAGCAGATGGAGGAAGTGCTCTCAGCCCAACCCTCACCAGCTGCCCCTCCAAACAGAAGTGCAAGCTGAAGATGAAAATTGGGCCCAGAGTAGCCATTTATAGTTCCCGGAAGCTGGGGAAAGAGAGGACGATCAAAGGAGTTCATTGCTCAGCATCGGATGTGATTTAACTGGGTCCATAGACCCCCCTGAAGGAGACGCTGCTCCTTCCAGAGGACATACAATCCGGACAGGAGACAGATAAGCAAATTAGCAATTACAGCTTAGTTTGGTAAGTGCTATATGAAGAGGCCATGTGTGACTTCATTAACTCTGAAATGCTACACAAAACTGTATGTATCTGCGTTTCTATAGCAAGAATTAACTTTATGTGTATTCTCAAAGGAGTCAGTGACCCCCAAATGATTAGGAAACACTGCTTGCGAGCTTTCTGGAAGATTTCAAATTAACTTCTTGTGTTTCTGCTGCTCTTGGCTCTATCTTATCTCAGTCCCCAACCACATCTCCCCTCAGCCCAAGATCCTTGTTTGGTTGTCTTGAAGCAGGCATCCCCATGAGGAAAGGGCCTTGATCATCCATCCTTCTGACTGCCATCCGTTCATCCATTTTTCCATCCATCCATCCATCCATGCATCCATCCATCCATCTATCCATCCATTCATGCATCCATCCATCCATTCATCCACTCATCCATCCATCCATTCACTATTCACTTTGCTGAGCAAATGCTTCATGAGAAGCTGGTATGAAGAACCCAGAGATCAAAGACGAAAAAGACATACTTCTTGCCTTCAGAGATTTCACAGCTTAGTGGTTGATAGGCACACATGGGGCCAGTTTAAATCACATGCCATAAACTTGGCTATGCAAGACAGATCATGTTGTTTTTCTATAACCAACTTGATTTCTATTTTCGGTTCATTAAGGCAGCAGAACATAATCCCAGTCTAATTTCCGGGAGACTTAACTATGGCTCAGGCCTTGGGGAGGAGGCCTCTGGTCTTCAAGTGTTCTGTTCACAGTTCCTAGAGGACACCCATTTTCAGTCAGATGGGTTACCTCTGCTATGGTCTCACCCCATCCACGCTGCTCCCCCCAGCTCCCAGGGAACGCAGGCATCTGCCTGCTGTTTCTTTGCCAGAGGAGAATGTCCATGGGCTGCATATAGATCCATCCCCCTAAAGGTTTAAGGTTTGGAACACAAAGTCTAGATGCCTGCAGACCTTTATTTTTATTTTCTTTGTCTGTGTGTCTGTTTTGCTTTGTGCTCTGTTTTGTCTCTTTCCTGAGGCCACAATCTGCTAGAAATGGTCAAAACACAGGGGGAGACACAGGTTGGTAGTCACTGATGCGATGCTGCCATTCACAGGATGAATAATTATGACACGAATAAATTTAACAGGCCTGGGGTGAGGGGAGGGGCCTGGCCAGGCAGGCAAATAGGGAGAGAAGGGTGCCTCTACATGGGTGAAGTCCTGGGTGTCCTGGAGAGCCACCTGGGCAGTGTGGAGGGAGGAGCGAGTGGTGGGAATCCTGCTGGAGAGGAAGGCAATACAGCCCTTCAGATCCCAGGAGGCTGGATGGGGTGGGACATGCATGCCACTCAGTTTCTGAGCAGATGTCAGCCTGGGGAACGGACAGCACTGGTGCCCACATCACACTCCCTCACCCCACCCCCAGAGTTCAGTCCCAGCTGCAGTTCTGTGCAGGTTCAAGGTCACTTTGTGATGGCACCAAATCCCAGCTGAAGCTGCTTTCTGCCCCCTGCCCCAGGGCCTTCCTCCTAGATGCAGAAGTGCAGGCGAGTTAACCCACAGGGGCGTCCCTCACCCAGGGAGGGACAGGAGCTGGTAGATAGTATTTCTGCCTGTTATTCTTTAGGTGGACAATTCTGTAGGCATTTTTTTCTTTTTTCTTTTTTTTGTGAGGAAGATCGGCCCTGAGCTAACATCTATGTCAATCCTCCTCTTTTTGCCGAGGAAGACTGGCCCTGAGCTAACATCCATGCCCATCTTCCTCCACTTTATGTGGGATGCTGCCACAGTATGGCTGAGAAGCGGTGCATTGGTGCGCACCTGGGACCCGAACCCAGGCCGCCAGCAGCAGAGTGTGTGCACTTAACTGCTAAGCCATGGGGCCGGACCTCTGTAGGCTTTTCATGAGGCCCCAGAGAAACTAAGCCCAATGGTCACAGCAGCAAACGCAAAAATGCACCTTTCTATTGACTTTTCCTCTTTCTCTGTCTCCCTCACTCTGCTCCCTGACCCCTGCTCCCTAGAGTCACCCCCAAGTAAACCAACTGCACTGAATCCTTGTCTCAGGCTCTGCATTGAGAGGAACATAAATTAAGTACGTGTGCTTTGCAAGAGAAAAAGAAAAATGGAAGAAGGGGGGTCTCCAGGGCCCCGTGAACTTCCCCTGCATCCCCTCTCCCTCTGTCTTTGCAGGTGTCTGACCACTGTGACTACGTCTTCGTCAACGGCAAAGAGATGAAGGGCAAGGTGGACGCAGTGGTGAACTTCACGTACCAGCACCTGAGTGCCCCCCTGCACGTCACTGTGTGGGTGCCCCGGCTGCCCCTGCAGATCGAGGTTTCTGACACAGAGCTGAGCCAGATCAGAGGCTGGAGGGTCCCCATCGCGGCCAGCAAGAGGTGAGCCCGGGATGGGGAGATGCACCAGAGTCGTGATGACAGCGGCTTGGTTTACCCGCCATAACACGACAGGAGCCAGCGCAGGAGCCAGCGCATAGCAGGCTCTGGCGTTATCACAGCGATCACATTTCCCCGAAGCTGAACAGCCACCCTGAGGAAACCAAGGCCAGGAGAGCCCAGCCAGGCAGAAGGCTGCTAAGCGGCAGGGTCAGCCTCAGACCCAGGTCGTCTGCCCTCCGAACTTGGGCTCCCGGAGGCTGTCTCTGAAAGTGGCCCCCCAGAGTGAAGCAACAGATGTCATGCATTTTTCCAGCCCCTCAGCCCCCAGGGAATTTGAAGTTTGGTTTGTCTTCTCAGCGATTCCTTCTCTGTGCTTTATGGACACCTATAAACTTGAAAAGCTCTGTGCTCATCAAACTATTGGATAAAGTTTAATTGTATTTATGCTGGACCATGGGGTTACTGTTTGCTCTTAAACTAAAAAAAAAAAAAAAAAAAAAAAAAAGCCCCTAGTTTATTCTGTGTGACTCTGGATTGTCATAGGTAGCAGTTTGGGGTCTTGTTTTCTCAGCTCTGTGGCCCCCAGATTAGCTAAATAAGAGTTGATGCTGAGTCCTGGTTTCCTGCCTGGACTCCTCCATCCTAGACCATCAGGGCTGTTTTCCTGACGCCTCCCAGGCACCAGGATCTTCATTTAAGGTGCAAACTAGAGTGCTCCTCAGGAAGAGTGACCAGGACAGTGTGATGCTGACTCCATTACAACCAGAACTTGAAGGAAGTCGGCCTGACCGGGGAGGGCAGCCATGAATCCAGCCGATACTCGCATCATTTAGTGCTCGTGAGTGGCCAAGAGAATGAGTCTATTCCATGTCCCTGAAGAGGGCAGAACAGAGACTCGCTGAGTTCCACCCCAAGCTCCGCCACTTTCTGCTTTGTGAGTTTGGGCACGCTACCTAACCTCTCTGTGCCTGCGTTTCCTCATCTGGACATGAGAATAGTTACAGCTTTGCCTCAAGTGTTATAAGATTAGAGGAGTTCACACATGTGGAGCTTAGAATGGCACATCTCGAGAGCATAGCACAGCTCTGTCCCATACAACTTTCTGCAGTGGTGGAATGTTCTAGAACCACAGTGTCCAATATGGTAGCCACTAGCGCATGTGCTCGGAATACAGCCTGTGCGATTGAGAAATCTAATTTTTAATGTATTTAATTTTTATTCATTTAAAATTGAAATAGCCGTATGTGGCTATTAGCTGCTCATTGGACACTGGAGGCTTAGTAAATCTTAGCTCTTTAGTCTTATATTTGTCAATAAATGTCTTCAAGAAGGAGCTCCCTAACCCTTTGTGCTACCCAGTGATAGAACTGGTGCTCCCCATGTGGTCCTGAGGCTCCTGCCGGGCGTGTTGTCTCTTGGAGGTTGAGGGGGGCACCTGCCTGTCTGGCTTGTGACTGGAGGGCGTCTCTGACTCCATCCCTGGACCTGAGAGCGTCTGCCCCTTTCCCACCAGGCCCACGCGAGATAGCGAGGATGAAGACGAGGAAGAGCGGCGGGGCCGGGGCTGCGCCCTCCAGTACCAGCATGCCACCGTGCGTGTCCTCACCCAGTTTGTGTCCGAGGGCGCCGGCCCGTGGGGCCAGCCGAGCCACCTGCTCAGTCCCGACTGGCAGGTGGACATCACCCACCTGGTGGCAGACTTCATGAAGCTGGAGGAGCCTCACGTGGCCACACTCCAGGACAGCAGGGTCCTGGTCGGGCGGGAGGTCGGGATGACCACGATCCAGGTAGGAAGCTGGGGCTCGGACTTTCTGCATCCCCAACACGGAGCGTGTGCCGGCACAGGGGAGGCCTGCAGGATGGGGGTCCTTGTGGCCAATGCCCTGTCCCTGTGATGGCGTCGCGGGGACACCAGAAGGGGAGCAGGGGCCAGCTCTTTGAGTCCCCATCTCCTTCCAAACAGAACCAAGATAATGGTAGCCACATCCCTTAGCACCCCGGACCACCACACTCTCCACTGGTCATCCTCCGTTCCCACCCCCTCCCAACACTCCCCATCTTACTGCTGATTCTCCACACTTGTACCCCCTTTCCAGACTTGTACCTCTTACACCCTCTTAGAAATAACCTTCCCTCCTCCACGCACTGCTCCTGCCCGTGGCCAGGGGAAGATGCATGACTTCATTCTTCCCATCCTTTTGTCCTGGAGTCACTCTGTCATTCTGCCGTTTATTCATTCAACAAACCCTCTTCAAACTCCTACCACTTATCTTTTGCTCAAGGAAATGTATAGAATGGTGGGATTCAGGACAGATGACAGGGGCGTGGAGGGCCTTTTCCGCCAGCCCTCAAGTCCCACCCTACTAACTCCACCTTTTTGGAATGTCTTTCTGGATCCTTACACAACCACCATATGTGGAAGTGATTCATACATTTCTGTCATTTCACCTGGATGTTTCAAGTCCAACATTTGGTTTAAGAGATGAGGCGGAAAGTAATGTTTCAGCAGAGGATACATTGTGCTGGGGGCCTGGGGAGAGAGTAGACTATTTATAATTCAGTTCTCCCCAGTTAATTCCATCTTAGAATGTGATTCATGATGTGCAAAGTGTTTGTATGCAAGTCCTCATAAGTCCAGTTAGCAGGATCGCCATGTTTAGTTAACCAGGTTGTACAGTGTACAAGCGTGCCTCATCTAAATGGGAGGGGTCATTTCCTTTTAAAACCAGAATGGATTTTAAGATTTATTTCAATTTTCCAACAGAGATAACTAAAGTGTCTCGGGGAAGGGGTGACTCTATCTGATTCTTACAAAGGCCCGGTCGGGTTAGTGTATATAGTGAAGTAGTTGTGTGACTCCTTTGGCCTGTACTCTGGACCCAGGCCTGGGGCATGGGGGAAGTGTTGCTGGGAAAGGTTCCGACATCTGGGAACAGGGGTGACAGATGTGTCTGCTGTCCTGCCAATCCCACAGGTGTTGTCCCCACTGTCGGACTCCATCCTGGCAGAGAAGACCGTCACTGTCTTAGATGACAAAGTCTCGGTGACAGACTTGGCCATCCAGCTAGTGGCTGGGCTATCTGTCACCCTCCACCCCAGCACGGAGAACAGCAAGGCCATCACAGCTGTGGCCACAGCTGAGGAGCTGCTGCGGACCCCCAAGCAGGTAGGGGCCCAGATGCCGGAGGTCGAGAGGAGCAGGGCCAGTCACTGTGCCAGATTCAGCAAAAGGGGAGGGAGGAGGGGGGAAGAGGGGCAGGGTCGCAGAACTACGTTCCAGAATGGAGTGATGCAGGCTGTATGAAATCCATATGGCTACAGCGTCTGAATAGTGGGGCTGTGATGAGTAACGATGAGTGAGGATGCCCACTGCACAGGGGTGTATTAGTCAGCTACTGCTGTGTAACAAATCGCCACAAACCTAGCAGTAAAACCACACCCACTTACTAGCTCACAGTCCTGGGCGTCAGGAGTTCAGGTGGGCTCAGCGGGCTCTATGCTCAGGGTATCACAGGCTGAGAGCAAAGTGTCTGCCGGCTGGGCTCTTGGGATGTTCTGGGAAAGAATCTACTTCCACACTCACCCGTCTCTCTGCAGTCGTATGACTGAGGAGTCCATTTCTCTGTGAGCTGTTGACTGGGAGCCTCTCTCAGCATCCTCCTCACTTCCCACTGCCCCCATCACCTTCAGAACCAGCAACGGTGTGTGGAGTCCTTCTCCGGCCTTAAATCTCTGACTTCCCCTATGCCACCAGCCAGAGAAATCTCTCTGCTTTTAAAGGCTCACAGGACTACATCAGGCCCACCCAGATCACCCAGGCAGATCTCTCTGTCTTGAGGTCAACTGTGCCATATAACATAACATAACCACGGCAGCAGTGTCTCATTATTCCCAGGTCCCCAGGATTAGGGCAGGCCATTCTAGAAACTCTGCAGGGAGTTGCTGCCTGACATTGTTCCAACATCAGCAACAGGGACCTGGGATACATTCACATCCACGTCCATCCCGCTGTGCTTGCTTCTCTGCTCGTCTCTCCCGGGGGTGGGAAAGTGGAGGGTGTTTTCTGGTTTATAAAGAGCAGAGTAAGAGGAGCAGAGGGAAATGAGGAGACAGAGCAGAAATCACGAAGCTGTTTGCTGAGAATGAGTAATTAATTGAGGGTGACTGGCATCGCAACCTCCCTGGCATGAGGCAAGGCCACCAGTCCCCATCCAATGTCACCCATCTGTCTTCATCGGCTGATAATTGGCGGGCCCAGCACAGACGCGGGGGATTTGTTGGTGTAGTTCATCCAATTTGCAGACGTGACTCTTGAAAGGAAGGGGCTCTAAATCACTCGTGGGCACGTGTTACTTTAAGTCACTCAGAATGTCTCATCTTTGGGTAAATGGTTGGCTTCTCCTGAGAAAACCCTACATCCCGACCTCGCCGTAATGCACTAATGGACGCACTTGGTCTCACGTACACAGCAGGGCTGATGGGATGGATTTGGGCAAGGCTGCGGTGTTCTGAGGGCTCCATTCAGGCAATCTGCCATTCAGGGGGCTTGTTTTATGGAAGTTCTTTCTCTGTCTAGAGATGTGAAGAAAAATTAATTCAAGATGAAAAGTTAGGCAAGATGAGCCCGCACACTGAGCTAATAGCGTTTTATCTCAGCCCTCGGAGTGTTGAAGGCTGGCACCCTGCTCTTGATGTTTCCAACTTGGAATACAAGATTGGAAAGGTTTTTAGGCCCACGAGTGAGGGCAGCAGCGTATACTTGCCCTGTGCCTCATTTGTTCTAGAGAAGGCTAGGATGGGAACATGAAACAAGGAAACCCCTGGTGTGAGTGCATTTGAAGAGGACTTGTCTGACTGTGTGATTTTTCAGTCAATGTGGACAAAGGAGATGAGGGTGAAAAGCAAAATTGCTGAGCTGTATTATCTGTCTTAGCTTTGTTCCCCCAGCAGCTGAGCCTGAGGAAAGGATTCATGTGCCTGTTCTTTATTTGGGCGGTGACAGGAATCCCAGTAGGGGAGTGGGAAGTGAGGCGGGAAGGGAAGACAGCCAGCAGAGTGTGCTCCCAGCTCAGCCACCACTGTGGGCTCCGAGGCTGCTGGGGAAACTGCGAGCCAGTGTAGAAAAGGTGAGAAGAGTCGTTGGTTTTGAGGGGCAAGGGAACTGGGAGGTATATAACAACTCCTGTTGAGGGCTGCTCCTGGAGGGGTTCATTCCTTGGCACTGCTGGCTGCAGACATGACCGCATGGGCTCCAGAGGCCATGGAATCCCCTCGGGCAAAATCACTTTGCAGGGTTGGCAGTTAAAAGTTGGGCAGGCAGATTCTGAATCAGAAATGGGCAGGCGCCAACGGTGGACACTTTCCATCTTCAGATTCGCGTGCAATCCCACTCACTCCTTACAGGCAGTGCAGTCAGCCTGGGCTTCCAATTACAGGTAATAGACACCCAACTCAGGCTGCCATAAACAGACATCGGAATTTATCAGTCCTGTCCAGGCATTTGCATCTTCAGGTAAAGCTAGATCCAGATGCTCACACACTGTTATCAGAAATCTTCCTTTTTATTATTGGTATTTTCCCTCAATTCTAGAAAATGTCCAGCCATTATTTCTTTGAATACTGACTCCCCCCATATTGTTTCCTTCTGAAACTTCTAACAGAAAACTGTTGGTCATTCCCATTCTCTCCCTCATTTCTTTCAACCTTCCTTTCGTATTCTTCATCTTTATATTCCTGTGATCACATTTTAGGTAAATTTCTTGGCTCTGTCTCCCAGGACACTAATTGTCACCTCAGACATGTCTAATCTGCTGTTTAAATGATCCATTGAGTAGTCAACTTCAACTAGTGTATTTTCCGCTTCTAGAAAGTTCTGTTTGGTTCCTTTTGCATCCCCCCGTTCTTTTTCCATTCACTCCTGCTCTGTCAGTGTGGTTTCCACTCCTTTTAATTTTCCTTCAACTACTTTATTTCACAGGCTCTTTTTTGGTAGTGGTGGTTTGTTTTATTTTATCGTCCTTTTCCTTTGTCCCAGTATCTCAAGTCCTTGGTCTGCTGATCTTTTCTTTGTGAGTGTTTGGTGGTTCTCTCCCACGGTAGAGCCTTCCCTCCTAGGGACTGTAAATATTTTGTTATCATGAGAACCTCCTGTGCCTGCTCTGACTTGCTCCTGAGGAATTCCTGCGCAGTTTTGCATTTCCATCTGCACAGGTCCAGCTTCGAGTGAATTCCTTTGCCTGCGGCTCCTGCGCCATATGGGGGGTGTAACTTCAGACTCCACACCCAGCCATGGGGAAGGTGCAGGGTTTTGATTTCTGGGGGAGACTTTTCCCCACCCAGGGCTCAGAGCACAAACAAGCATGATCGTTGTGTTTCAGGCCCAGTGGGAAGGATTTTCTCATCCCCCTGCGTGGAGTGGGCCCCCTCACTAGTCCTTGCTGTATGCAAAGGCCTCGTCCTCCTCTGACACATCCCCAGGGCGACGTCAACATGCCAGCCACGGGCTGCTGGGTCCTCTGAGTAGCTCTGACACCCCTCGGGCCACCCCAGCCACAGCTAACTGCGTGCACCACTCTGTGGTGTGTTCCTTTTTCATTTCTCATTCCTGGGAATTTGCATCTCCTTGATGTATATTTTTGCCTACTTTTTAACTGGTTTATACTCAGCCAGCCTTCTTTGTTGCTGGACATGCTCTTAAGCCTCTATCTCTCTCTCTCCCTCTCTCAGCTCTTCTTCCCCCTGTGCTGCCCTCAGGCCCCAGACGACTTTCCCTAGGTGGTGGCAAGATGACCACTCCCTGTGCCAGGCTTGTGTCCCAACTCAGCAGCCCCAGGTCAAGCAACCTTCTCCTCTGTGGTTCCAGCAAGAGCCTAGGCATGACGTCCCATTGGCTGGTTTGGATCATGTGCCCCTCCCTGAGCCAATCACTGTGAACAGAGTGGTGGAATGTTCTGATTGGCCAGACCCTGGTCACATGCCCACCTCTGAAGCTGGAGGGGTGGGTCCACCCCACTCACCACACGGACGCTGAATAGAGAAGATGCGGTCCTGAAAGGAAAATTAGTGTTCTAGTCCCTGCCAGAAAGGAGGGAAGGCAAACTAGACAGGCAAACTAAATGTTCGTGTCAGACCCTGCTGTCTAGGGATTCACATTCTCGTTTTCAGTTGAGGAAACTGAGGCCCAGAAGGATTGGTTTAAAAAAGTGTCCTCAAGGAAATAGTGGATCTGTGTATTTAATTCCAAACACTCTAAATCCTCCACCCTTTGCCATCGTGTCCAGAAGCCAGGATAAAAGGAGACACTGGATCATTTACCCATAACAGACCCCGGGGGCTCCATTAGCTCCTCCCAACCAGGAAATCACTGCCCATTTCTGTCCTCACTCTCTTCCTTGCTTCACCTCCATCACGTCCAGCACATTGTCTGACAGGAGTTATCCCGACCCCGTTTCATGGCCAGTGCCCACCCCTCTCCCTCCTGGCCTCTGATCACCTTCCGTCCTCCCCACGTGCAAAGAGTTCACTGACTGTGCATTACAAAGTAAAATTCAGCACGCTCAAACCTATGCAGAGTGAACATCCCAGCCCAACTCCAGTCAACATCCCCGCCTGCCACGATAAACCCCCCTGTCTTGTTCATTCTCTCTCTCTGGCTCTGTCAGCCTCCTTTCCAGAGAATACTCAGTTTCTGGTGCAGGGTTAGGCACAAATGAGGCTTTTAATACATGTCCATGGAATGATGAGATGAATGAAAATTGCATCACTAAATGCCTGTTCTCAGAGAATGGGGCAGAATTCCAGACACGTCAGAATTGTTTCCTCCAATCCCTGACCTGGAGTCAAAGGCAGCCAGGAGACAGACCAGCAACGGTGGTTAAGACTCAAGATAAACTGCTTGGGTCTCCATCCCTTCACCAAGCAATCTTGGGAGAGCCGCTGATCCTCTCTGTGATCCATTTACTTACCTGCAGAATGAGAAATATTGACATAGTATCCACCTTGTATATTGTGAAGATTAAATGAGTTGATATATGAAAAACACTTGGGACAGAGGCCGGTTCCCGGGAAGCACTACGTACGTCTTAGCTATTGTCATCATGGTGGTGGGTGGAATGAGGGTGCACCAAAGATGGCCACGTCCTAACTCCTAGAACCTGTGAATATGTCACCTTACGTGGCAGAAGTGACTTTGCAGCTGTGATTGAGGATCTTGACATGGAGAGACGACTGTGGATTATCCGGATAATGTAATAGACTGAACGGAGCGTCCTCACAGGGTCCTTAGGGGAGGGAAGTTGAACTCAGCCAACACGTTCAAGTGAGTTCTTGTCAACAAGGCCGGTGGTGCGACTTCCCAGTTAGGGTTCTTCCCGGTAAGGATGATGCCGAGCTCTCATCATGTGTCAACATTTGTCTTGTTTAAATTAAGTTCATTCTCTGATCTCGACATAAAATCTGAACGTTTTCTCCCCAGATGCCCAACCACCAGGTCTGGATTTTAAGTCTGCTCCCTGCTTTGGGGGGTTCTGTTCTAGGAGGGGGTGGGCAGGTTCCTAAGAGAAGAGGCATCTCCCCAAGCTCTGGTCTTCTAACTGCCTCTCTCCCTGCAGGAAGCCGTGGTCAGCACTTGGCTCCAGTTCAGCGACGGCTCGGTGACGCCCCTGGACATCTATGACCCCAAGGACTTCACCCTGACTGCCACCTCCCTGGATGAGGCCGTCGTGTCCATTCCCCAGGCCCGCTCTCCCAGGTGGCCCATTGTGGTGGCCGAAGGGGAAGGCCAGGGGCCGCTGGTCCGAGTGGACTTGACCATTGCGGAAGCCTGCCAAAAATCCAAACGCAAGAGCATCCTGGCCGTGGGCATCGGCAACGTCAGGGTCAAGTTTGGCCAGAACGACGCTGACTCCAGCCCCGGCAGGGACTACGATGAGGGTGAGATCAGGAACCATGCCAGTGACCGGCGGCAGAAGGGCCAGGATGCACACTTCCACGGCAGCTCCCCCGTGGGGCGCGAGGAAGGTGCCCTCCGGAGGGGCAGCACCACGGCCAAGTCGCTGCTGGACAACAAGGTGGCGAAGGACAGCCGTCCGGACGGGGGCAGGCTGTCCGGAGAGGGCCAGCTGCAGAACATCCCCATCGACTTCACCAACTTCCCGGCCCGGGTGGACCTCCCCGAGGCAGGGGGCGGGCTGGGGGACGGTGACCTGGTGCAGACGCCGCGCGGCCTGAGCGACCTGGAGATCGGCATGTACGCCCTCCTGGGGGTGTTCTGCCTGGCCATCCTGGTCTTCCTGATCAACTGCGTCACCTTCGCCCTCAAGTACAGGCACAAGCAGCTGCCCCTGGAGGGCCAGGCCTCCGTGACCCACTCGCACGACTGGGTGTGGCTGGGCACCGAGGCGGAGCTCCTGGAGAACGTGGCCGAGGGCTCGGCCCCGCAGGACGAGCACACGACCGTCATCGACCGCGGGCCGGGGGGCTGTGAGGAGAACAACCGGCTCCTCCTCAACGGCGGCTCCCAAAAGCACATTCAGGGCCACCTCCAGAGGCCGGCCGACGCGGGGGGAAAGCAGGGCGGGGACCAGAAGCACGAGTCCCTGCACTCGCCCACCTCGAAAAGGAAGAAGGTGAAGTTCACCACCTTCACCACCATCCCCCCAGACGACGGCTGCCCCACCGTGAACTCCATCCTCGGCGGCCACGAGGAGGACATCAAATGCGGGTGCGAGGACGTGGACGTGGGCGCCCCCCAAGAACTCAGAAACTATCTGGAGAAACTCAAGGGCAAAGTGTAGGCCCCTCTGGCCAAGGGGCCGGGTGCCCGGGCCCCTCCTTCAGTTCCCGAGTAGATCTGGGCCCCAGGAATTAGGGCAGCAGGAGTCAGCGGCTTGCGCAGGGAAGCGCTGGGGCCCCTTATAGACCAGATGGGAGTGTTGAAGCCTGAAAGGGACGTTTTTTGTAATCAAAGGTTTTTTAGCAGTCGAGGATGGCAGATTTTTGAAAGTCAGCGGAACCAACTCTGGGAGAGGAGCTGACAGCGACATTGAACCGCGAGAGGCCAAATTAGGGACATTATTCTATGAGTCAAACTATAACACAGACACGCTACCAAAAATTATTTGTTAAAAAATGCAAAAAGACAAATAAAAAGAGACAGAAATAATCATCTGTTTATATTTCTAATAAAGGAGCAAAATATAAAACTAGGGCCTGCGAAGAGACATTTTCCATTTTACTTCAATATTGCCCTGTCTGAGGACAGCCTGTGACTGTCACCGTGGGGCTGGAGGACATGTTTCCAGATATCAGTTGCCTCTTGGGACAGACCTGAGGATTTTTAAACCTTTACTTGATAATCTTTTTTTCTCTTTGTCCACGTTTTTTTTCCCCCTCATTTTTCTTTTTGTGTCCTAGACTTCCATTTGATTTACGTTTAATGTTTACTTCTGAGGATCAAATGATATATTTTTCCTAAATTAAACATAAATTATACTCCTATTCATTAGACAAATTCTTAGAAGCAATGCCAATGAATCCATTCTTTAAGTAGTAAGTTTGATGCTTTTCTATATCCCTCCAGCCTTGTTGATAGTTGCTGGTTTTTACGATTAGAGGGAGCTCTGGGAGCCTTTGGCGGGTGGGGGCAGTGTCATTGACCCACTACCGCACCCACCATAGGGCCCAAGCCAGTGGGTGGGACACTGTCAGAGGGTCTTCGATTGGGACCCAGCCAGCATCACAGAAACCAGCCAGGGCCCCCTGTCCACTCAGTGACTCCATCCCTGGTGTTGTGGGGACGCTCCTATGTGGGGGAAAGTTGGGTCAAATCCACAAGAGAAAGACCACTCCCAAGAAAAACCAGTGTCAACCTCATCTATCAGGAGATACTGGTATTGAGAAATAAACAAAGATAAAACCTGCTGGAGGGTTTTCAGTTGTTTTTCTTACTTTATTGGGTGGGGTGTACCAGCATAAACTGAAAAGATAAAAATCTATGTTAGATGCTCAATGAACTGTGTTTTTTAACAGCCTAATTGTGTAGCAGCACATTGCGAAACGCATTCATCCAAAGTAAGCGTATGCGGCAGGGAGGCCCACACCGCAGTGGAGTAAACGCCCTCGTGACTGCAGACTCCAGCCAGCGAGGGAGGATGACGCCCAGCGGCCAGCACATGGTACCCTTGGCAGGGCGGCGCTGGCAGACCCCGGGGATGCTTCTTGTTTTTATTTTTTTAATTACTAAAATCAGTAGCTAAGAAAGGGTCCTTGAAGCCTCATAGCCTCAGCTGGACCTTTTAAAAAGATATTTCTAGCACATACTATAGGCAGAAAGAAGGAGATATTTATTTATACCTGTGAAGTCAATTGTCATTAAAATGCTATCCATGGCTTGACAAGTCGGTCTCCTGTGGGCTTTCTTATCTCATTTGACTCCTATTTCTTCTCCCCACTGAAGGTACAACTTGTTGAAGAAATAAACTGTCTGTTAGGCTAGAGGGAAAACAATACACTTGCCAATCTTTTTTTTTTTCCCTCCTGGATTCTTGACTGATCCAGAGTAACTCCTAATACAGAAACCCTTCAATCGCTGTCCACCATCATCTACATCAGTGGTTCTCAAACTTGCTCAGAATCGCCAAAAGGGCTAATAAAACCCAGATTGCCGAGGTGTGGCCGAAAAATGTGCATTTCCGGCAGGTTCCAGGGCGTTGCTGATGCTTCCGGTCTGAGGCCCACACCCTGTGATCCACTGATCGACATCAGAGAAGAAGGAAGGCTGTGACACTGAGTGGACGACCATGTATGTGGTTCCATCCTCTGGGGAAAACATCTCCTTGTATTCTGATTGTTTTTGTGATTATTGTTGTTTGAGGTTTCGGTGGGATTGTTGTTGCTGTTGGTTAGTTGACTATATAGAATTTTTCGGTAGAAGACAAGGTGGTGGTATTTTTTTTAATAACAGCTTTTTTGAGACATAATTCACATGACATAAAATGGACCCATTTAAAGTGTACAGTTCAATGGTTTCTAGTATAGTCACAGCATTGTGCATCCATCACCACATCAATTTTAAAAAATTTTCATCTTCCCGAAAAGAAACTCCAAACTCATTAGTCACTGCCCATTTTCCCCCAATTCCCAGCCCCAGGCAACCACCAATCTACTCTCTGTCTGTGGATTCGCCTAGAGGTGCTCATATCTCTTTCATTATGGGAGCCCCTCCTGAAAATTCCCCACGTGGGATTATAATCCCCACGACATCATCAAGTGACAATTGTTGTTCTTGTAAGAAGCTGATAGGATTAAAAGATGGTGACTGTTCTTAATCCAGGCACCAGGAGACCTCTACCGCCCACCGCCAACAGCGTGGCTGGAAGTGTGCAGTGAGAGAGGATGGTCTTCAAGACATTCTATGTGGAAGCCATGTCCGCTCCTAAATCTGGCCACCTACCTAGCTAGCCCATATATTTCTTTAAAAGATTAAGGTTCCAAATAAGGGGAGAGAGGATTGTGGTTGGCTCTAACACCGGATGCTTAATTTCTGCCCTGAGTTAAACCATAAAAGGATGAGAACCACCGCACACCCCAGCCAGCTGCTGGCCGTGGGCAAATACCTCGGGGGCCGCTCAACAACTGAGCGACTGGGCTCTGAGGCCTGAGACAACCAGGGCAGTTGAGGTCTTCCTCACAGGCGGGAGGCTCAAGGAGGCCCCTGCCCTCACTGTCAGCAGAGAACTAAGAGTCCATGTTGGGTGACCGGCTGGTCCCATTTCCCCCGGGACTGTCCTGGTTTTAAAACTGGAAGGGCATTTTTCCCCAAATTAACATATTGTAACCTTAAATTTACACAATGTTATATGTCAAATATATTTCGATTAAAAAATAAATAAAATAAAACTGGAAGACCCATGTCCCATGAAGCCTCTCAGGGGAAGCTGGGATGGTTGGCCACCCTGGTCTCCGTAAGTGATGCCAACAATCATTGAAGTTTCCTGTCCGTCCTTTCAATTGATCGGGATGTCACGGTGTTCAAAATGTCTCCTTTCTTGCAATCTTAAGGCTCAAGCCTGACCTCCCCTAGGGAGGCAGCAGGGGGCTACAGCCGGCCCAGCACTCGAGTCCAGCCACTCCTGACCAGGGCCTGTGACTCACGGGATTGCACCACCCCAACCACTAACGTGGGGCCGGGGCCACTTCCCACCACAGATACCTTGGGTTTGTGCGTGTTTTCTGCTGGGTGGAATCAGAGGACGATTTCTCTTTTATGTGTACAGATGCTAAATAAACGTAATTTTAAAAAATGTTGTCAGACCCTAAAACAAATTGGATCAGTCATTTCTCACTCGCTTCCTGCTGAGCACAGGGCTGCCCCCGCCCGCCAAGCCCACCCTCCCTCGGTATGTGAGCCTCTGTCCCCACTGAATGAGTCCAGATATACGACCTCCGATTAATTCCCAAGGACGTGTGTCAGGTCTATTCTGCAGATGAGGTCACAGCGAGATGAGCATGTGCCGTCTCAGAAAAGGCACTGCCTTCGTACGGGGACGTGAGTCTGTGAGACTGAGGAGGTGCACACAGCAACAGCGAGACCGTCCGTCCAGGCAGACGCTCTGTAATTCCTCCTTCCTGTTAAAATGATCAAAATAACAACAGCAGCTTGTGTCTTGGTTGCCGGTCCAGTCATTCATTTAGCACACACTTATTGAACACCTGCTGTATGCTTGGCCCTGCACGACACGCAAAGGCTGGAATAATTAACAAGACCTCCAGCCGCTGGCAGTCAGAGGCTGGAGGCAGAGAGGCGGGCGGTTACAGCACAGGGCGATGGGTGCCGTGGCGGGTAGGTGCCCACTGGCCAGTGAGCCTCACCGGTGGGTCTTCTGTTCCTCCCTGCTCGTCGACAGAGTCACTGTGTACCCCAGGCTGACCTCTCATGGCCTCAGAACACGAGGGTCTGAGAAAAGAAACTGTTCTCTCTCAGATGAGAATAGATCTTTATTAATATTAACATTTATTGACATTAATCTTTATTAATATTAACAATAATTTATTAATAATATTTTTATTAACATTAACCTTTTATTAACATTAACAATAACTACCATAATAATAAGACTCCATTTAAGGAGTCTGTGCCAGGCCGGCTGTAAACATCCTTTAGTTATTCACTCGCAACAACCCCCTGAGGTAGGTGTTGCCTCTGTATTACAGAGGAGGAAACAGGCTCAGAGCATCCTTCTCAAGGTCACAGCTAGGAAATAGCTGAGCCTGGACTCTGACCCTGACTCTGTCTCCAAAGACTGTGGTCTTGATTATTACACTAATACAAGCTTTACGTATATTTTTGTGAGCTAAAAATATAATGAAACTGACAACAAAGCAATTCAGGCTTATTCCACAAAATCTGGAAAATGCAGAAAAGTAGAAGAAATAAAGAAATAAAAAACCCTTGTCCTTCTTCCTGGAAATAAAAATTAATAACTCATCTTACGCACCCTTCAGTGTTTTTAACAGTGCATGTCCTTTTGCCTGGCTTTATTCGTATTTTGAAAGCATACCATTATAAATATGACTTTTAAATTATTTTCCCAATTTTAAAAGTAGCCTATGAGCATAGTACAAAATTTATAAAAATGACCAAATTCACCTCTGCTGGCACTCCAGATATGTCCTTATAGGTTTTTGCCCTTGTATTTCTTTTTTCTTCTATAGTTGAGATCAAAGTGCAAATATTGATTTTTAAGCATAATTAACAGGGAAAGTTCCTCAGCCCTTAACAGAAGACTATAGGACAACCATATATGGTGGAACATTGTAAGTTGCTTAAGGGGCCCCGTATGCGTAAGGGGAGGGAGAGATCGGGCTGAAATCTGGCCCCATCTTTGCTTGTCAATATGCATCTGTCTGGGGGAAACACGTCGCATGTCGGGCTAATTTGAGCAAGAGCTCCCTCTGCTTGCTGAGCCAAGGGCTCTGGGGATGCACCTTCCAAGAGGAGGCTACAGTTTACAGTTTGCTCCCAAGGGCAGAAGGAGCCCTAGAAGATGATGTGAAAGGGGTCAAGGTGCCAGCCAGCACCAGTGATTAGTCTGATCTTTGCCAGCAAACAGCCACTGAGACTTCTGTGACTGGTGATGAAGGACTCACTCATATCAGACAAACTCCTCCACTGATAATACTGGCACCAGCTGCAGGAAGTATTAGAAACAGCTGTTTCGAGGCACTGGCGAGCAGCCATGGCCGCCAAGATTGAAGGGGCAAAGATCCCAGGGGGGCAGGAAGCGTCTTGAGGTGAGCCCTACATTTGCCACCAGGCCTTCCTCTTGGGGCGTTATAGATTCACCTTGCAGAGCTCAGAGACTGAACAAAAAGCCACGGCCTAGAGCTTGCAGCTGGCTTGCTAGACTGGACAGACAAAATTATATCTAGGACTGTGAAGGCAGCAAGGATCCAAGGGTCCCAGATGCCTGAGAAAAGGGGCCTGCAGAGAAGAGAGCCCAAGACTCGGCGCAGTTTCCTCTTACTGTCTTTGCTGATTCCTCAGCTGGACACGAAGGGGCAATGACTAAGAAACTAAGCAAAAGGAAAGGTGCGGAGGGTTTAGAAGCTGTGCTGAGCTGTAGGTGATCTCATAGTACTTCGTGGTTAAGGGCTGCCCTGAAGGGATGTAAATCCCCAGGCCTTCCTCGGCCTCTGCATAGGGAGCAAAGTGGGATTCACCAAGAGCGAGCCGCAGGGAAAGCAGGCGGAAATTGAGCAGACGGGGGAAGGGACGGGACCTAGCGATCTGGATCTGGGCAGAGCATGCATGCTATCCATCCCAAATATTAATCAAATCTTCACACAGACCACTGTAAAAGTCTCAGCTGTGACAAATACTAAGGAGAAGTAGATGGTGTTAGATGTGGCTTCTGATGCGGCACTCGAGGTGGCCGAGGAGGTCAGAAAAGGCCTCTCTGGGCAGATGTGGTTTGGCCTGAAGCACAGGATGCCTAAGAGATGCCATGCAGTCTGCATAAAGTACCAGGCAGTGGGAGGCGCAGGTGCAAAGTTCCTGCACAGGCAGGTGAGAATGTGGCAAGGACTAGGCATTAAAAAAACATAGCTGGAGAGACTGGCTCCCAGGGGCATTGAAAACGGATTCACACACATAAAGATTCACTTTCCCCTCCGTCACACTGCGGAGGGCACAGCTCTGCTGGGAACAGAGGCCAAATGCCTGTATAGTATGTTGGCTTTGAAAATGGACATTTTTTCCAAGTTCTTTAGAGCGGTCCAAAGTATTCAAACCTTTGACCAAATACTAATATTTTGGATTGGTCTCTGCATCTCCAAATTTCCAGCTGGAAGAAGCTAAATTGGGTGGGTTTCCTAAGTGTGTGTCTGTTCGGAAGGCTTATTAGACAAGTAAATAGAAAGGAAACCCAAGGGCTCTGACAGGCGAGTCCTATTTGAGGAGTTCTTTGATACTCACTTAAAACTTTGGATCCAGGAGGTTTTATAAAGTGGAACTGAGAAGACAAGGAAAGTCAGGTTATCCTGTCAGTGCTGCTCTTTAGGGAGAACATTAGATAATGTTTCAAAGAATGAAGCAAGTTATGACTTTTTTTGCAATTTATAGTCTACGGACCAAAATGTTCTGTCCAAAAAGCCTTTTTTTTTCCTGTCAAAGAGGACATTTGGGCAGAAAGAAATTACCGGACTGTGAAATTTCATTGATTTTAAAAATCCAGGTTAAGCTAGGGGTCGAGATTTACATCTTCTCTCATTTGTTCTGTCCTCTGGAGGAAGGGTATGATTGGGTGACCGGGTCGTTTTGATTTGTGAGGACGCACTCTCAGAGTGCTGTGGCTTTCAGAGGCTTTCTTTGCCATGGAAAGTGAGAGTCCTTACATTAAATGTGACACTATGGAGTTAGACTGGATAGAGACAGGAGACGAGGACGTAGACAGAGAGGATGAAGTTCATTCCCCTGTCCCTTCAAGAATCCTTACTGAGAACCTTCTAGGGATAAGACGCTAGTCTATGTACTTGGACTGTGACAGAAGACAAGCGAATTCTGGGTCCGTATCCACATGGAACTTATATTCTTGTGGGGAGGAAATAGACAAAACAAACATTAACTAAATCAATGAGATGGTATCAGACTGAAAATACAGTGCTATGAAGGGAATAAACAGAGGCAATAAAGAATAATTGAGTGCCATGTGTGGAAGGGGACTACTCTACAATAGGGTAGTCATGAGACAACATGTAAACTGAGAATTTGTGATCAAATCCAGTTACATCTGGCTAACAGACAAAATGAACAGTAGGCGTTAATAGACAGAGTGAACAGTAGGCACAAAGGGCTTGAAGTAAGAATGAGCTGAGGGTTGTTTGAGAACTAGGAAATGCCAGTGTGGCTGGAAGGCAGTGAGTGCAGGAGGAAATGGTGGAGGAGAAGGTTGCCAGCCTAGAACAGCATCATAAGGGGAGTGGGCATAGGGGGAGGCTACCGGAAGGCTCTCTGACATCCTGTTGGTAGCTTGAAATCAGCCCTGGTAGGAATATTTACACCAAGAAGATTGGAAAATGCTACATGTATTAGTTTCCTGTGAGTCCTGTAACTAATGACCACAAACTTGGTGGCTTAAAAGAATAGAACTATATTCTTTCACAGATCTAAAGGCTAGAAATCTGAAATCAAGGTGTCAGAAGGACCATGCTCCCTCCAGAGGCTCTGGGGGAGAATCCCTCCTTGTCTCTTCCAGCTTCTGGTGGCTCCTGGCATTTGCTGGCGTGTGGCTGCGTCACTCTAGTCTCTGTCTCTGTCTTCACATTGTCTCCCCTCTGTGTGTCCGTGTCTCTTCTCTTCCTATGAGGCCACCAGTCATTGGATTTAGGGCTCATCCCCATCGAAGATGGTCTCATCTTAATTAGTTACATCTGCAAAGACCCTCTTTGCACACATGGTCACAACCTGAGGTTCGGGAGGACATGAATTTTGAAGGGACACTGTTCAATGCAGTACACTACAAATCAGGGCTTTCGTTAAGAGCTGGTTCACTGGTACATCGCTGACACCACCGCCTGAGGTTCCCAGGAAGAATGAGCTCCCGTTACACACCGAGGTGACATGCTCATTAGCACACCCTGGTTCCTACCTTCTCTCACTTCCCCAGTTCCATTTTGGTGCTTCCTTGGAATAAACTACTGCAAAACTAATAATGTGCTCCCAAATCCTTGTTCCAGGTTCTGTCTCTGGAGAAATTCTCAATCTAAGACATGGACCATCAGGATTTGCTAATAGATGGTACCTGGGGGTAAGAGAAAGCAACGAATTCCGGGATTTCTACTTGTGCAACTGGCAGAGGGTCCATCCATTTCCTAAGGTGATGATTTAATGATTAAAAAACACAAAAATCCAGCAAATGACATCTGTGTAATTCCTCTGTGGAAGCTTCTAGCCCAAATCTTACTAGAACGCAGGTTCTGCGGGTATCGGGGTAAACAGCCATCATCCCTCTTCTGTTTGTCGATGTTTGCATTTGTGTTTTGTCTGGTTTTTTAATAAGTAGCATTATTCGTTTGCAGCATCCTCTTCGAGATTTTGGCCTGATGTAAATGAAGTGCCTCATTCCAGTGGAGTCCACTATCAGTTTCACACCCAGGAAAACAGGCACAAATTGCAGCAAACCTTGCGATTATGTAAAAATTTGAGGACTAGGATTACTGGGCTGCAAAGCAGTTTAAAGACTTATCAGGCATTTCTCAATAAAGGAGAATCAATTACATGAAAAGAAAAGTTGAAATCACCCAAAGCCAAAGTTCAGAAGCAGCAAAGAAGGTGATGTTCCTCATTCCCACCCTAAATTACTATTCATTGTTTATATCAAGGACATTCACGGCATCAGGCAGACTTGGAAGGTTCTAGAATCTTCTGCTTCTTAATAAATGACTTAAATAATAGATAAATGACCTAATATAGTAAAAGCAAATGGGCTTCTAATATAAATAACCTCAAGATCACTTAGGGGCCGGCTCGGTGGCATAGCGGTTAAGTTGGCGCGTTCCGCTTTGGCGGCCCGGGGTTAACCAGTTCAGATCCTGGTCGTGGACCTACTCACAGCTCATCAAGCCATGCTGAGGCAGGCGGCCCGCATAGAAGAACTAGAAGGACCTACAACTAGGATGTACAACTATGTACTGCGGCCTTGGGGAGAAAGAAAAAAAAGTTAAAAAAAAAAAAAAGATACGAATAGTTTCTAGTGGAATGGCTTCTAGGTCACACACTCAGGTATGTAAAAAATATAATTTTTTTTCCTATAACTGAAATTAAGTTTTCTTATGAAATCTTTTACCTTTAGGAACAAGAATTCAATTTCAAGCAGTTCAGATTTTCCTCCTTGCTCCCCAGGGATGCATCTAAGTTCCAATAGGCTGAGGTAATCTCGTGAAATTATACTGGGAGTGGGGTCAGGGGACTGTATCTCGTGTGGGCCATCTATCCGTGGAGGCACCTGCTAAGTCATTGCTAGGCCCAACCCAATTTTCCTCCAGGTCCAGCTCACTTTCAACTTACTCCCAGGCTGCACAGGATCCTTCTAGAGCTCCCCCTCCTTGCTGGATCTGAAGAAATGCTCGTGGGGCTGTCTACAACTGTGCATGCTACTTCTGCATCCCTCAAAACCCACTGCTTTACAAAATCACTTTGCATGTATGGGAATTCTCTGATGTGGGTTTTTAGGTAAGTCTGCCCTAGCAGAAATTAAATGATTGTAGAAAAACAAAGATGCATGTCTCACGGACTTCTGTTTAAGTACTGAAATTTGTATTTGCCACATTTAATTTTTTAACATGACATTAGTCACCATCTCCAAAGCTTTGCTTTACCAAAGTCCCCACCAGAAGAGTCTTTAAAGAACAAACATACATGTTATGTTTCAAATGTGATTTGCTCTGCACACAATATGCAGGAACATGTTTGTGTATGAAGCAAAGCACACAGAGTTACAGGAGGCAGGTGGGAAGATAAGATGGACTCTGGACTCCCAGCGCTCACTGGCATTTATACCCTTAGCACGATGCTCAACACATCAGATGCTTCGGGAAACCTCCAGTGAATGAATGAGCAGAAGCTAAACTGAGAACTGGTCCAGGTGAGCCTGCGGGCCCCAGTGAATTTGTTTGTTCAACATTTGCATGACTGATCCCCCCCTTCTTCTCCCACAAGGTGGTTAAAGCGAGGATTTGAGAATCAGACAGACCTGGTGCAAATCCCGGCTCTGCCACTTGAACAGATTAGAACGTACAACTCACTCCTGAGAGAAAGAATTGTTTTGGACAAATTCCTAAATTCCACCATTATGCCTGACTGCTAACAGTAATTTCAGCTGTATATGGCCCAAATAAACCTTTCCTGCTATTTTTGAGGAAGACATATGATGGCACAGGTGGAATAATAATAGTAATGAGTCTAACTCTGGTGGTGTGAATAATGGCTCCCCAAAGACGTCTACACCCTGATTCCTGGGATCTGTGAATATTTGACCTTACGGGGCAAAAGGAAGTTCGCAGATGCGATCAAGTTCAGGATCCTGAGACGGGGAGATTATCCTGGATTATCTGAGTGGGTCCAGTGTCGTCACAGGGTCCTTATAAGGAAAGAGGGAGACAGGAGGGTCAGAGTCAGAGAAGAAGGTGTGACACTGGAAGCAGAGGTCAGAGTGGTGCAAACAGGAGTCATGAGCCAAGGCAGGCAGCCTCTAGAAACCAAAAGAGGCAGGAAGCGGGTTCTCGCCTAAAGTCTCCAGCAGGAACGCAGCCCCACCCACACCTTGACTTTGGGACTTCTGACCTCTGGAACTGTAAGGTAACACATTTGCATTGTCTTCAGCCACGACGTTTGTCGCTCGTTACAGCAGCAATAGGAAGCTCATTCACTCATTCACAGGGTTGTTGTGAAAATTCGATGATAATAATTCCAACTGCTTTAAAAGCATTAGCTCATTTACTCCCTACAGCAAACCTGTGGAGTAAGCAGAGTTATTATCACGGCCACCCTTTTACATATGAGAAAAGCGAGTCAGCAAGAGGCCAGCTGTTAAGTCAGGTCACGTAGCTACTTAGAGGGCAAAGTCAGCACAGGAACTGGGCAGCCTGGATCCAGCGCCCATGCTTCTAACCACTGCACCACACTGCCTGTCACATAAAAACGTCACACGGGCAAAATTCTTAGTGTCACATGTCTGATGAATGATCAGTAAATGTGGTCTATTAGTGAGTCTTCTCTGATCCCCCTGAATCAGGGGAAGATGAGGGACAGCCAGTCTGGAGTTTTCTTCTGCCTGGAGCACAAATGCAGCTCTCAGGAGCAGAGCTGATACCAAGCAGTGGGCTCGCTCTGCTCACCGCAATCCGAGTCAATTAATCACAATGACTTAGGGATTGAGAAGGGAAGTTTTAATTCGATTAGCCAGCATAATCAGGAAGATGGCAGGCTAATGTCTCAAAAAACCATCTTCAAGGATTACAGACTCCTGAGGCAGTTATATAGGGAAAATGGGCGGTAAGGTGGGGGTCCAGGGACGTTTGTCTCCAGGCGTGACGGGCTCCAGGCATCACATTGCTCCATTCTTCCATCAGCTGTGATGGATATCTTGTAGGTGTGTTTCCTGCCTGTGGTCAGCCTGTTCCTGAAGAGAAACTCGTAGAACAAAGTTTTAAGTTATCAAGTTATTGGAGAGTACATACCCGAGTGGAGGCCATAAATCAGGAGAGCATGTGAATTTTTTAGAGTATGTGGAGAACAGCTAGTAGTCACACAGAGGAGGGGCTGGGGCCATTTAGTGTAACAAGAGGGCCTCACTTACAGAGTCAAATCCCCAGACCTACCAACCTTACCCTCACTCCCTCTCAAGACCCAGAGGATTCTCAGGTGCAGGTTGGGACACACTGCAGAGCAGGCATGCCATTCCCGTGCTGGCAATGGCCCCAACATAAATTAAGAAAATTGCACCCCTTAGTTTAGAAAAGATCTTAAGCTCCATTTCAATTCTGAAATAAAACATTGGCACCAAAGAATCAGCCACAGAGAAGCTAGACCTGATTTTGGTGCAAAGCTCCAGGTAATTTCACACCTGCCTGCTGGCCTCCCTCCCATCTTCCCTTCCTGCCCTATCTGACGCCCAGGGCCATCTTCTTGGGTCTATTTTCTCTTTGTGGTTAATTAAGGACAAGCAGGCTTCAGGAAGAGGTCTGCTTCTTCTTGAGTGACTAATGAGATTATCACTCCTCCTGGCTATCAAACAATGCCCTCCCACCCCAGCGCTGCCAAGGACTCCAGGCTGCCCTGGCCGGGTGGGCCAGGACTGGGTCACCAGATGGCGAGGGAGGGAGGAACGTGTTGGGGAAGCTGATAGCTCTGTTTTCTAGTCTGCTCCCTCTGTAGGTGTCTGAGAAGTTTCTGTGTGTCCAGAGGTTGGACAGAGCACACATATCACATTGCACTCACGCCTGCCCTGGCACAGCATACACGCCAGCACAGAGCCACCGGGGGTTGCTTCCCGCTTCCATAGCTACACGCCTCGGAAAGCAGCAGGAGTGTTTTACTAAACAGACTGCTGGAAGCAGGTGGCGAGGACTGGGAAAGCAGAGAAGGCAAGTTTGGAAAGGTGTGGCTGTCCTGGTGGAATCGAGAGGTCGTGGAACTCTAACCACAGATCAAGCAGAGGGTGGGGGGGACCCCATACAGCTCCAAAGTCTGATGCCTCTCGGTCTAAAGCCTGGATCAGTCGGTTCCTAATTCAGGGGCACCCTTGGCCAGGAAGACAGCGATTTTGTCTGTTCTTATCCCCTCTTGGGTCTCCTGTGCTTTGCACTTAGTAGCTTCTCAATAAATGTGTTGGATGTGTGAATAGATGACAGACATTACCCGGAGATCTTAGACCAGCTCTGTCCAATAAAAATATAATGCAAGCCATAAATGTAATTTTAAATTTTCTAGAAGCCATACTTTAAAAGTAAGAAGCTGAAATTAATTTTAATGTTTTATGTAATCCAATTTACCTAAAATATTATCCTTTTGACATGTAATCAGCATAAAGATTTATTAATGGATACTTTAAATCTTTGTACTAAGTTTTCAAATTCCAGTAACTACCATGTAAACACAGCAAGACCATTGTAAAATACTGAGAGTAAATCTCAGTTCAGACTCACCACATTTCAAGTACTCAGTAGTATTTGAAGGGGTTCAGAGTATGCCACTCTAATTATTTTGAGCTGAAGGCACTTGAAAAAAAGCAAATGCAAGAAAGACGCTCTGTCCTCTCCCTCTCTACCTAGAAGGGCAGGACGATTCTCAACCACTGGACACAGCTCTAGACTCTTACCAGCCCAGAGGAATCTACATAACAAACCCTTCTAACTAGCCCTGATCTCCCCTTAGTTTCCTCCATACATTTATGATAACACAATTTGCCACCCCTAGAAGCTCAAAGGCTCTTTCCTTTGTCTTGCCACTTCTATACAAAATTATCATCCTTTAGTTAAGATGCTTCAGAAGCCCAAGTTCTAACCACTCCTTTGAGTTACTCATCATCGAATTCTCCCATGTGTATGTGCAATGCACATGTTAATAAACTTCTGTTTGCTTTTCTCTTGTTAATCTGCCTTCTCTCAGTCTAGTTTGCAGGGCCCCAGCCAATGAACCTTGGCATCTGCAGTCACATCCCATTTGCTGCTGAACCCAATCCGTGCTCACAGGTTTGAATGTTTTTTAAGTGTGCCCGGATAATGAGCGCTTTTTGTCTGATTCAACTGTGCCTGCATTTCTACAGAGCTTGCTTTATAACTCCCAAAGAGGTGCCTCTGTAGCTTGCTGAATTCTCTTCATTTGGAGCAATTTAATGAAAAAGGTGGAAATTCCTAATGCAATGGCAAGAATAGAGCAGAGACAAGAAAGGCGAGACGGAGCTGCCAAAGGCTCTCTCTTCTCGTCAGCTGAGCACACTCTGCAGCTTTATAGAAGTCGTTCTTTCCTATTTGGCCTTGGCGAGTTCATCTCCCTTCCCAGCCGAATAGAGTAACTCATCCTGGATACGTACCTGTCGTTGAGGGAGAGGGAGAGAGAGGAGCACCAGGCCGGTCAGACTTGGGGAGCAGAGAGGGAAGGACAGTATTGAATGAGGACTCACGGATGCCAGAGAATTTCTCTCTCAGCCACCTCTTCACTGCTTCATTGTTGTTTCCATTTATTGACCGGTTACCAACTGGCAAAAGAAGAACTATAAAGAGTCAATAAACATCTAAGAAATGGTCAAATGATTGCAAATGAAAACAGTCCATCATCTGTTATCTTCCAGATTGGCAATGATTTTTTTTTTGCAATTGTTTTACTGAAGTTGCTCCAAGTTGGGGAGGGTTTGGAGAGACAAGAATGTGACCACACAGGCTTGTGGGTATTAATCTATCAACTCTCTGGAGAACAACTGGCAAATTTTGAAAATGTGGGTAACCCATTCCAAAATATGACAGACTGCCAAAGAGGAGCAGACACGTAAAGAAAAGCAAGCAGATCAATTGACCACGGGAAACAGAAATAGTTCAGAAAACAGAAGAGAGCTTGAAGAAACCCTAATTATCATTTTCAGAGAAACTGTACCCAGAAAACAAGAACATGATAAAGAAACAATCAGGGGCCAGCCCCGTGGCTTAGCGGTTGAGCGTGCATGCTCCGCTACTGGCGGCCTGGGTTTGGATCCCAGGCGTGCACCAATGCACCGCTTCTCCAGCCATGCTGAGGCTGCATCCCACATACAGCAACTAGAAGGATGTGCAACTATGACATACAACTATCTACTGGGGCTTTGGGGAAAAAAGGAGGAGGATTGGCAATAGATGTTAGCTCAGAGCTGGTCTTCCTCAGCAAAAAGAGGAGGATCAGCATGGATGTTAGCTCAGAGCTGATGAGCTAAAATCACAAAAAAAAAAAAAAAAAAAAAAGAAAAAAGAAACAATCAGAATACAACCAAAAAAAAGTGCTCTTGGAGATTTAAAAGTAACATTGCTGAAACTAAAAATTAAGTTGAATGGTTGGAAGATCAACTGGAGGAATTTTCCAGAATATAGGTCAAGACAGAAACTATGAAGAGTTACTGAAACACTAGAAAAAATAGTGGGAAGAAAAATATCAAAGAAATAATAAAAGAAAAGTTTCCAGAGCAATAGAGAGACGTGAATCTTTAGAATAAGAGAGTTCACCTCATGTAAACAAACACATTTCTAAAATACCCACATCTAACATATCCTCATGAAATTTAAGAACTTTAAAGATAAAAAGAATATTGTAAAAGCTCCGAGAAATAATTTCACCTACAAAGGAATTAAGAATCAGGCTTGCATCAAACTTATCGGCAATGCTCAGTGATAACAAACTGTGGAATAATTGTTTCAAAGCTCTAAGTAAAAATTACTCTGGACCTAGACATTTAAGCCTAGCCAAACTATCATGCAAGGGGGAATGCAAAGTAATGTCATTTTCATATATGAAAAGACCCCAAACTCTGCCCATTTTTGAAGAAGTAACTTGTGGATAAAAATGAGAATGAAAACCCTAAAGATGTGGGGCCCAAGAAACTGTAGAACTAAGCTAGGTGTCCACTGGAAAGAAAACAGCAGTATCTCTGCAGTGGGTGTAGGAAGCATCAATTCAAATTGAGCAAGAAGCCAATGTCTCAGTGGAGAACGTCTTCAAGAAGAAAAATGGAGGGATTTATTTTGGAAGATGGAAAAGCTGGAAGATCTTAGCAACGTTATGAAAGCATACCTTTCTTCTCCTCCAGAAAAAGGGAAGGCAATTAGAGAATCCTGGAAAATAATAAACTGTACAGAAAAAGATGGCCTTGGGTGAAGCAATAAGTATCTGCTGGTTCTTGATGGGGGAGGTATGGAAGACATACATTTTTTTTGTGCTGAGACTAAGACTGATGGCTATTTTGTTGATGGCATAGGTGTTATTTTATTAAAGTCAAAGAATGGAAAGTTATATTCTAGGACTCTCTCTGATGGCAAAATGAAAATTTTAATTTGCACAAGAATGTACTCATTTTATATTCATTTTCAACTTTGAAAATCAACTTACAGCTAAAGCAGATATTATTTAATTAGGGTTGCCAAAGAGTAAATCTTACTGAATCAAACCAAAGGTAAGCTGATAAAAGAAGGGAAAGAGAGATGGAAGATAAGCAAAAGCATTTACCTTCCCATCTGGTCATGTGGACACGACAAGATAAAATTTAATGCTGATGGATCAAGAGGTAGAGATTGGTATGCATTATTTAAAGTTACAAGTATAACCAACTGACAAATTAAGAAACAATTTAAGGGAGGAAGTGGGAAGGGTGTTAGGGGTGAGGTTAAGTGACCTCTCACAAAGTGGAGAGTCCTTAGATAATGTCTTAAGTTGATAAATTCAGAAATTGCAGTATATGCAAATGGTGGTTTATGGAGATTGCCACCAAATAGGTCAAATTAGCAATGGTTAAAAATTGTCACTTCAGGAGAGGAAAACTAGGAAATGGTTGGGGTGGGCGCAAAAGAATCTTGCTTTTCAACTTAATAGCTCTTCTTCACTTTTTAAGCCCATGAACCATGTCTTGGTTTCCCGTTGATGCTCTATCAGCAAAGTTGTTGGTTGTAAACAGACTCAGCAGCCAGACAGACCCGGCTCAGACCCTGGCTCAGATCCACTCCTAGGCGTACACCCAAAAGAATTGAATACAGGTGTTCTCAACTCATGCATATATGTTCAACTAGTCTTTAATAAGAGTGCCAAGAATACACAATGGGGAAAGGATAGTCTCTTCAATAAATGGCGTTGGGAGAACCAGACAACCACAAGCAAAAGACCAGAAGAGACATTTCCCCAAAGAAGACAAACAAGTGGCCAACAGGTGCACGAAATGATGCTCAGCATCATTAATCACCAGGGAAATGCAAACTCTTGAAAAATGAGATATGACTTCACACCTGTTAGAATGGCTGTTATCAAAAAGACAAGAGGTAACAGGTGCTGACGAGGATGTGGAGGAAAGAAACCCTTGTGCTCTGTTTGTGGGAATGCAAATTGGTGCAGCCACTATGGAAAACAGTATGGAGATTCCTCAAAAAATTAAAACTAGAACTAACACATGATCCAGCTATCCCACTTCTGGGTATTTATCCAAAGGAATTGAAATCAGTATCTCGAGGAAATACCTGCACTCCATATTCATTGCAGCATCATTCACAACAGGCAAGATATAGAAACAACCTAAATGTCCACCAATGGATGAATGGATACAGCAAATGCGGTGTATACATATAATGGAATATTATTCAGCCTTTAAAAAGTAGGAAATTGGATCATTAACAATAACATGGTTGGACCTGGAGGGTATCATGCTAAGTGAAATAAGCCAGACACAGAAAGACAAATACTGTATGATCTCACTCATAGGTGGAATCTAAAATAGTGAAACTCACAGGAGCAGAGAGTAGAATGGTGGTTTCCAGGGGCTGGGGGTGGGGGAGATGGGGAGCTGATGATCAAGGGCACAAAGTTCCAGTCACACAGGGTAAAGTCCTGGAGATCTAATGTACCACACAGTGTCTATAGCTAACAACACTCTATTGTAAACCTAACATTTTCTGGGGCTGGCCCCTTGGCCTAGTGGGTAAGTTCAGCATGCTCTGCTTCAGCGGCCTGGGTTCGGTTCCCAGGCATGGCCGTACACCACTCATCGGTGGCTATGCTGTGCTGGTGACCCACATATAAAATAGAGGAAGATTGGCACAGATGTTAGCTCAGGGTGAATTTTCCTCAGCAAAAAACAAAAACAACAAAAAAATACTCTAAGAGAGTACATCTTATGTTAAGTATTCTTACCACAAAAATAGTAGTAGTAGTAGTAGTAGTAGTAGTAATAATAAAGGGGCGGGAGGACACTTGGGGAGGTGATGGGTATTTTATGGCCCTGATGGTAGTGATAGTTTCATGGCTGTGTACTTACACCCAAACTCATCGAGTTGTGTACATTAAATTTGTATAGCTTTGTACATGTCAATCATACCTCAATAAAGTGGATTTTTTTAAAAAGTATGAAAACAGATATTCACACAAAGACTTGTATTTGAATGTTCATAGCAGCAGTATTCACAATGGCCAAAAGGTGGAAACAACCCAAATGTCTATCAATGAATGCATGGATAAACAAAAGTGGTTTATCTACACAGTGGAATATTATTCAGCCACAAAAAGGAATAAAACTCTGATACAAGCTAAATATGGATGAACCGTGAAAACATTATGCTAAGTGAAAGGAGGCAGGCACAAAAGGCCACATATTGTGTGATTCTATCTGTGTGACATGTCTGGAATAAGCAAATCCATAGAGACAGAAAGTGAGTCATTGTTGCTTAGGGCTGAGGAGAATGGGGAATGGGGAATTGACAGCTAAAGGGTAGGGGGTTTCTTTTGTGGACAGTGAAAATGTTCTAAAATTTATTGTGGTGATGGTTGCACAACTCTGTGGATATACTGAAAACCATTGAATTGTACACTTAAACCAAACAAACCTGACCAACTCAAGCACTTACTAGCTGAGTGGCTGTTAGCAAATGACTCAATGACTTGCATCCTCAGTTTGCTCAGCTGTAAAATGGGACGATGTCTAACTTCAACATCACTGGGGAGATTTTCTTATTGAATGCAGGCAAAACAGCCCAGCGCCCAGCTCTTTGAAACCACTCAATAGAGCGCGATTTTATTAGTGGTCCTCCTATTTCTACAGGGAGGAACCACTCATTTGTTCTTTCTTATTGTGTCGAGACTGGATCAGAAGCCTCAAAGGGAACACAGGCATGTCTACAGGCTAGGAATTTTCTTTGAGGGTCTGTGTTCAGCAATTTCCAGCATTTTGTCTTTGTTACTGGGAAGAAAGCCTGAGAGAGATGCGACTCCTGAGGAGTTTGTCAGGCAACGGTACTTGGCTGGCAAGGTTGACTAGTTGAGCGTGTGTCTGCTGCCCCAGTTCCGCTTTGCCGGGAGCTGCACAGGAAAATCAGATGTTTCCTAATGTTTCCATTCTAGCAAATGATCACTCGGCTCTCTCAGAGGAGAAAAATCAACCTCAGTTCAGGGCACCCTGGCCCAAACTGTAAGCTCTGCATCTTTTGATCAATCAAGAAGAGATTTTCCATCAGAAACGATGGTTTTCTGCATCTCCTTTGTGAAAAAAATACACTCTCTTTTGGAAACCGCTGGAAATCTGCTTTTCCCACCAATACCACTGGCCAATTTTTTTTCCTTTCTTTAGTTCTGAAAATGATTATTCTAGCAACAGATGTGATGGTTTTCTATGAGCTGACCATGTTCAGTTGGGCTGATAGCCCATTATACTGGCAAAATGCCATTGTGTTACACCCACTCCCACCTGGGGTCCCTGGGAAGAGAGCTTTGTGGTTTCTGCAAAGCAAAGCTCATCACCGAACCAGTGTGACGGGCAGATATCATCTTGTCCCATGTCAAGAAGGATCTGAGAATACCATAACTGGTCCAGCTGTAAAAAGAGGTCACCAAAAACATGGAGACCGGACCATTAGCTTTAGTGGTGAACAGATAAATAGTCCAGTAGCGCCCTTCCTCCTGGGCAAGGTGGGTCCCTGCCCTGGGCCCCCCACTTCAGAGAGCCTCATCCTGGCTCTCCTCCACCTGCACATTATCAGAGACCTGTGTCCTTCCCTGGGAAGGAGGCTGCCATGGGCTGAGTTGTATCCCCCCGAATTCACATGTTGAAGCCCTGACTCCCAGGCTCACAGGATGTAACTGTATTAAGAGGCAGGGCCTTTAAAGAGATGATTAAGTTAAAATGAGGCTGTAGGGTGGACCATAATCCAATGTGACTGGTACCTGGACCGCAGAATCCCCTACACAATGGCTCCTGTGCAGCAAGGGCCTTTACCTTGAGGCCAGCCTCCTAATGGAGGACCATGAAGCCTGCATGCCCAGCCCTGGCCCAGAGAGGTGCCCAGGGGGCAGCTGTTTGCAGCGGGTCCCAGCAGAGCTTGCTTCTGCAAGACAGGGGTCCACTGTGTGCAGGTGAGGCCTCTCCAGGTGCTGGAGAAAGAGGTGGGGAGGAAGTTGGGGGGTGGACCACAAGCCAGCTGTGGGGAGCTGGCTTTCTCTGTCCTGACATTTTCTGCAGGCACCTCCAGAGTCTAAGGATTTCCAGCTCAAGCCTGGTCATCCGGGTTGTTATGAAGGCCTCGTGTCAAAGCGGGGATGGAACCCATTTCATTTAATAGTTAGCCCGATGACTAACTTTTAAGCATTTGTACATATGTGGGCCTCCACTAATGTTGCTTTTGGGGCACCACAAACGCTGTGGGTGAGGCCGATAGCGTCCAGCCAACATTCGAGTTTGGGACTCCACTGGCCGTGGGCGCCGCGTTCTCATCTTCCTGATTCTGCTGGTGAGCGGGGCGGAGGGATGGTGTGTGGATTCTCTCAAGCCGCCTTTTCCAATCTCTTTAATAGAGAAGGCAGCCCGGCCTCTCCAACTCTGGGGATTACAAACCATATTCGTGGAAGGCATATTTGGAAACGCTACTCAGGGACACCCATTCAGGTGCACAGCACAAAGGCAGGACTTCGGTCCGGGAGGGGGTCTAATCTGAAAGAGCTGGCCGCTAATTTGTGATTGTCGCCACGAGCGGTATTAGCAAAGCGGGGTTACCATGGAAACCCCTTTCAGGCTTTGTGGCCCATACTCAGGTTCGTGTTCACTCGTCATGTCCAAATTTTTATTTTATAAAAATTTTAACGTGTTCTAATTATTCTGGAGCCGTCACCTCCAAAATTGATGTTCACATAAAAGAGCGCAGCGTCCCGTTCACAGTGTAATTGCGCCTTTCTTAGGAACAAGGTCATCGACACGGCCCCAACGAGGAAGGTGAAATCTCTTCTTTTTCCTCTGCTTCTGGGAATAAGAAAAGGGGCTGGTGTTGTCCCGCAGGTGCCTGGGGTGAGGCCGCGGCCTCAGAGGCTTCATCAGGGGTTTCCTTCTGGGAGAGGGAGGAGCGGTTATGAACCGAGCTTCTTCCATTCGACAGACATTTACTGTACAAACGCCAGGAATGATACGGGCATCCATTCCCTGGTAAGTGCAGGCTTCAGGATCGTGTACTTATAACTCATAACTCAGTCTTGTAAGAATCAGAAACTAAGAGTGGGAACTTCCCTTGGAAGCACAAACTTGAGTATAAATATTAAACCTTGGTGAATTGGCAGAAATAAAATTAATTCCCAGATCTCATGGGGTCCTTCAGTCCATAATCCCTGTGTGTGGAAAATCAGCTTTCAAAGCAGATGTTTGACTTAAAAATTGAAGCTTAATTTGGCAGGCTCCGAAGCAACTTTGACCCGGAACGGCTTTGCCCAGGGGCAACCCAGGTACATCCTTATTTTAATGCTGTTGAATGACACCAGTGCCTGATTCTTCCGTTGTAGCCCCTAAAGAATGTTGTGATATCACTAGCAGAGAGCTGGAAAATTGAGTGGAAGGGAAAACAGATAAGAATGACAAAATTTGAGAGACAAAACAAGATAGAAAAGGAGACAATGGTGGGGGGTGGGAGAAAGAAAGGGAAGTATCACATGATTTCTGTAGGAGGCAGAACCCTGGGTTCCAAGCGGTAAGAAATCCAACTCAAAATGGTTTAAGAAAAAAAGAAGTGGGAGGTGGCTAGCTGAAATTAAAAGTCCATGAAGCTTCAGGCATAGTAGGATCCAGGTGCTCCTCCCAGGTCCTCAGGAATTCTCAGTTCTGCTTTCTCTATGTTAACTCCATGCCCAGGCAGGTAGAAAGATGGCCATCAGGAGCACTAGACTTGCTTTGTAATCTCTCAGTACCTCCAATGAAAAGAACTATTCTTTCTGCTAACCCTTCAAACAAAATACTCAAAATTGAGTCTCTTTAGACCATTGCATTACGTATCTATTTATTAAGCCACCACTCTGTCTAAGGGTGTTAGAAGCTCTGATTGCCTGGGTCAGACGCCTACCTCCGGAGCCAAGGAAAACTCGTAGACCGAAAGTCGGCTCATTCCCTGAAAAATTATATGGTTTTGTTACGAGAAGAAGAGAGAATGGATGCAGGACTGGGAAAAGGAGAGAGAAGATGGCATAGCCTCACCAAATAACTCGGCACTCAGAGAATCAGTGCCTTTCAGAGGCCACGACAGTGCTCACCTGCGAACCCAGGACTGTTCATGAGCGACTCGCGCTGTATTTGCTCCCTCTGCCCAACTAGCACCTGCGGGGCAGAAACCATCATCAACGTCTGCATCTCATTCACTCCCGGCGCTGCACAGGCTCAAGAAAATGCTTGCGTATCCAGAGAGAGCGCTCAGAAGTTGCTGAACAGAATGGAACGTGTGTTTTGTCATTTCTTCTTGCCCTAGTTAATATTTTTGTGGTTTTGACATGTTGTCCGTAAGAAATCGGCAAATCTGTCTTTTTATTTCCCTTCTCTTCACCCCCACCCCCGTGCTAGCCAAAGGTGCTTGATAAAGATAACAAGATCTTGGGTATTATATAAATATACGGGGTGTTTTAGGTGGACAGCTCTGGGATGTTGCTGGATGAGTCAGTTGTTGGAAGTTCTGCATGTACTCATTGAGGGAACGCTGAAACAGCTCATAAAGTCGCGTTCAGCCTTCATCGGACCAAATAACAACCTCTCCAGACAGAAAGTAAATCGATAGCAATTGAAGGCTGGGCTTTCCTGGTTCAGAGACAGAAAATGTTAATAACATTCTCCTCTCTGGTTCCCTTCATGTCTCTGCAGACACCGTTGAGAAGAGTTAGCAGAGGAAATGGTGCATTTCGGAGAAGAGTCCACCGCCCCATGGCAACAAGTGTATTTAAGAAGATATTTTCACTTACTGAACCAGCAGCATTATGAGACACATTTTACACTGTGTTTGCAGGAATCAAAATGGTATAAAATCTGGATAACTTCTCAGGATTTTCCTTTGCTAAATTTACACACACAAACACACACACACACACACACACACACACACATCCCAGAGTCCTAGATAGCTCAGCCTCTGCAGTGCCACACGATAACAAGCAAATAAGAGGAAACAGTCTAGCAGCCAAAAGTGATGTTTTAAGAACAACTTTCATTCAGATCAAGTTTCTTAGCCACAATTATCAGAGGTTGACTCTGGCTATTGAGCTCAAAAAAGTCCCTTTCAAGGCCATTGGGGAGCTCACAGAATCCTTGGCAGGACTAGAGAACCAACAGGGAAGCTAAGTTTCCAGAACCTTCTCCAACATCACACAGCAGACCTGCCCAGATGCAGAAACTGACACTGCTATTGCTGACCGGCTGAGCCCCAGAGAGCCCCCAACTCAGGCGCAAACTCCCCTCCCCTCCGCGATTCCACCTCTGCACTGGGAACCTGACCCACATCACTGAGAAAGGACCACTGCGGCTCCCACCCTCAGCTAAGCCTCACTTCAGCCAGCAGGCCAACAAGCTGTCAGCTCCAGGCTGAGCTTTCTCCCCATGGCTCACCTTGGAACTCAAGTTGCATCCAGAGGAATCTCCGCGAATCAGCTCGAGCACATGTCCGCGTTGGGAGAGGCAGTCCACGGCCCTGCAGCATCTCTGCGTGTCCTTGCTGGAGGGTTGTCGTCCCCTGATGCTGAGCAGTCTCAGTAGCTAACCATGTAGGTGCCCAGGGATGCACCACCCGACAACTGCTCACTCCCCATGCGTGCTACCAAAGGCACTGGGTCCTGGGCCCTGGGTTCCCCAGTTGTGGTGTGACGCAGGTGTGTGCAGCCTCCAGCCTCATGGAACCCGGGGCAGGGAAGCCAGCATTCTGATGCAGCTGCTCGCACTGTGTCCTGTGCCGTGGGTGGTAAAAGCCTTGCTCTGATCCATAAGTCTAGTCTGCTTTTGGCACCCAACCTGCTTGCCTGCCTCATCATCCACCCTGGACTCTTGGTTCTCCTCTCTTCTCCATGAGGTTGGGGTTCTTCCCTGATGATCAGCATCCTTGCAACAAGATGGGATATGGAGACTCTGGAGGTTTGGGCTCTGACTCCTACAATGAGAAAATGAGAGACTCATATCGTGAGAATTTCCCTGAGACAGACAAATTAAAGATGTCCACATCCTAAAGCCTGGAACTTGCAAATATAGCACCTTCATGGCAAAGGGATCTCTGCAGATGTGATTAAGTTGAGGACCCTCAGATGAGGAGACTATCCTGGATCCTCCAGGTGGGTCAAGGAATGCCAGCCGCCTCTCGAAGCTGGAAAAGACAAGAAAACGGAACCTACCCGGAGCCTCCGGAAGGAATGCAGCCCTGCTGACACCTTGGTTTTCAGCCCAGTGACACTCCTTTCAGACTTCTGACCTACAGGACTGTGACATAATGAATCTATCTTGTTTTAAGCCACTTACATTTCTGGTCCTTTGTTACAGCAACAATGGGCAACTAATACCTTCCCTAAACACAAAACGAAAAAGATAAGAAGGAAAAACAGTACAGGGAAGAGTAGGCACAGGATGATGCTGCACATCTGATGGGGACAGGACAGGAGAGTGACATTTGGGAGGGTGTCCTTGCCCTGCTCCAGAGGGAAACACAGGGACAACCAGGTCATGAGACTCCCACTCCTCAAGGCTCAGTCCAGGCTCCCTCCTCTTCTCCATCATTGACTCATTTGCTTGGTAAACTCGTCAATGATGTCACCATGATTAGACTTGGATATCTCCACCACAGTCCTCTCCTCTGAGCCCCAGACCGGAAGTCTCCACCTTGCCATGTTTCTCTCCAGCCGTTCTTCTGATGTCTCCTGGGAACTTAGCTGGAAAATACAGGACTCTCCTTAAATGGAAGGTGGTGGATGTGAACAGTAGCAAAAATTCTTTATTTGGAGGTATGGGTGAGAGCAGTTATCTGAAATGTTTGAAATGTATTTTGCCTTTGCTTTGTGAAATTGAGAAAAATGGTAAAAAAATAAAATTATTGTTTTATGGTTACTGTATTAGTCAGGGGTCTCCAGAGAAACAGAACCAATAGGATATAGAGAGAGAAATATGTAAGAGCAGATTTATTACAGGAACTGGCCTACACGGTTATGGAGGCAGAGAAGTCCCACAGTCTGCCATCTGCAAGCTGGAGACCCAGGAGAGCCAGTGGTGTAATTCAGAACAAGTCCAAAGGCCCGAGAATCGAGGGCTGCTGGTGGTGTGAGTCCCGGTCTGAGAAGCTCCAGTGTCCGAGGGCAGGAGAAGACAGATGCCTCAGCTTAAAGAGAGAGATCGAATGCTCTCATCCTCCACCCTTTCGTTCTATCCGGGCCCTCAGTGGACTGGGTGATGCCCACCCACTTTGGTGTGGATGGGTCTTCTTTACTCAGTCCACCAAGTCAAACGCTAATCTCTTCCGGAGACGCCTGCACAGACACACCCAAGCATAACGTGCTCCCAGCTCCCTGGGCTTCCCTTAACCAGATCAAGTTGACACGCAAAATTAATCATCACAGTTATGAGACTCGTACTTTTTAATAAAATTGAGGTGAAGATAGGTGACTATGTTTTCAGATCTGTGTATAATTGCTGAAAATAGATCACAGAGATTGTGTTTAAAAGGGGAGGTGTAATTACAGATTTTATAGTTTTTTTTATGATTTTTTACTGAGAATAGACATTCCCCAGTGCCCAGTCCGCTTACACTAAGTCTGTTTGACACATTGACAGGAATTTTTGACACATTTTCACATTGTTCTACATATTTTTAGGAATTGGGTAGGAAAATAGGGGGCTGCCTGGGATGGAATGATGGAGGGTTCTAGAATCCAGCGGGTCTGTTTCCATCGGGCTCCACAACTCGCTAGTTACATTAAGAGAACCTAGAGTTCGGGTTGCAATTAACATCAATTTGAATTATGTGAATATGAAAAAATAAAAGTGGGACAACTTTAAAATATCAATAAAGTCTCAATTATCAGCAAAATTTAAAATAATGTGAATCCCATAAATCAAAATTGTATCAAGAGTCACATAAATTTAATACTGTCAAAGTCGATTGTGACCTGTGTGCTGTCTACAGACACATTTTGGTACCACTTTTTACAGTTAAGCAGAATTAGCCCCCAACACTTGTCAGGAGTGTCTTGAATTAAATGTTATTGAATTAAATGTTATTGAATTAAAAGTCCACCAGGCCCTCGGAAATGCATGTGTCCCCAAAGAGTAATTTTCCTAAATTCTAATGCTTATAAAGTCTCACAGGAAGAATTACTAGTGGCTATTAAACATTTGAAAAGATTCTCAATTGCACTAAGGATGGGGGGAAAATACAAATTAAAACAAAATATTTTTGACTTCTCAGATTGTGAAAGATTAAAATTTGTGGATATGTGGGGTGTGCTCTCTACGCTGTTTGTGATGGTGTGAAGGGAAATGACCACCCTGGAGGGCAGTTGAGGAACGGCTCCATGGTGAAAAGGGAACCTCTGACCTCAATTCTGCTCTAAAAAGTATTGAAAGGTATTTGAACACATGTAGCCTTTCTCAACCAAGGTTACCCATCTAAATCCCAGAACACAGAAAATAGCGAATAGCTACTTTATCAATCTTCCCAAAGGCGGTACATAACCAGCACCATTTTAGAAGCATGGGAGGAACGTTAATTCATTACGTATAATGGATGCCTTAGGGCAAGAGGATGTAATTCTCCTGGAAACTTTAGTTGAGAAAGCTGTGGCTGTCCGGAAGTGCTGAAAAATTGGAAATGGCCTAAATGTTTAGCCAAAGGGATAATGGTTGAATCAATACATTCATATAATAGAGTAGCATGCAGCTGGTAAATAGAATAATATAGATGAAGCTATACAGACCTAGAAATAGTTCCACGATAAATAGTTAAATTTTAAAGAATGTTGTACCATAATGAGATACCCCTTCACACCCACTAGGATGACGTTATTTAAAAAGACAGATTATAAAAGTGTTGGCAAGGAGGCAGAGAACTTAGAACTCTCATACACTTCTGGTAGGAATGTAAGACTGCACAGCCACTTTGGAAAACAGTCTGGCAGTTCCTCAAAAGGCCAAACACAGAGTTACCATGGGACACAGCAATTCTACTCCTAGGTGTAACCTAACAGAAATGAAGACATAGGCCCACATAAAAATTTTTACACAAATGTCCATAGCAGTATGTTTCACAATAGCCAAAAAGTAGAAACAACCCAAATGTCCATCAACTGATGAATAAACAAAATGTAGTGTAGCCGTATGATGGAATATTATTCAGCCATAAAAAAGAACGAAATATTGATAACACGCTATAACATGGATGAACCTTGAAAACATTATGTTGAGTGAAGGAAGCCAGTCGCAAAAGGCCACATAGTGTAGGACTCCATTCATATGAAATGTCCAGAACAGGCAGATCCATAGAGACAGGAGGCAGGTAAATGTTTGCCAGGGACTGGGGAGGGAGGGGGAAATGGGGAGCGACTGTTAATGGGTACAGGGTTTCTTTTCGGGGTGATGAAAACGTTCATTGATCATGGTGATGGCTGCGCAATTCTGTGCATATCCTAAAAATCATTGGATTGCACGCTTTAAATGGGTGAGTTGTACGTGAATTATATCTCAGTAAAGCCAGGAGGAAAGAGAGCGGCAAGTGAGACAGATGGTGTCTCGGAAGCGGAGCTGAGTGGTCTGGGCTGGGTTGTCTCTGCGTTGAAAACACTCGACGCTGGTGGGGAGCTCAGGAGGCTCACACCCATCTCTCTACCGTTGCATATAAAAATCACTAAAATACAAAGTTTTAAAAAGTGGGGTGTGGTAGATTACACAGGCATGGCCACATTGATAACTGAAACTGACGATGAACATGTGAACATCATTGTATTCTCTCTCCCTCTGTGCAGGTGTAAAAAATTCAGTCAAGGAAAGAATTTTTACAAAGTAAGACCAATAACAATATAAAGATTATATTCTCATTTTAGTTCAAAGAATCACGATAATCCAGGTACAGATAAAGCATGCACTGAGCATTACAGTCAATACCAGGGGTTACCTCTTGGTGGGCTGGCGTGGGGCCTGAAAAGGTACTTTTATGTTCTGCTTTATATATTTTTGAATTGTTTGAATTTTTACAGCAAGCAGATATTGTTTGAGGACCAAAAATAGAAAAAAGGCAATTTTTTTAATTCTACAAATAAAACAGAGCAGCGTCCGGCTCCTGGTCTTCCCGTGCTCAGTGTCCTCAGCTGGACCACACGACTCTGAACCCCCTTGCAGAGCTGTTGTGAGGTTTCAAGGAACTAACACACTGAAGGTTCTTGGCCAAGACGCTGCACACACCGGCTCCTAACTCCCTTCCCTTTCCTCACAGAGGCGACAAAGGCTGAGGATGATTTTGGTTTTGGTGAATTGTCGGCTATTTGCCCCAAATACCGCGCCACCATCTTTCTTCTTGGCGTCGTGTCCTTTCCGTCCTAGCCCCTGAAATGCCTTAATAGTGTGAGTTCCATGCATCTATTACAAATCCATTCGGCAGCACAGGTGACGCGTCAGCACTGGAACACCAAATGGTCCTCCAGGGGTCTGAAAATTATTGCTCTCCCCCTCGTGTCTGCCCTTCAACAACATTCTTAGCAGACAGGCTCCGACCTTCACAAGTTTGCTGAATGCTAAGAAGAGTCCAAAATGTTCCACTGGCTGACACCAAGCCCGGCGCCCTGATGTTGGTTCAGACGTGATAACATCTCGCAACAAGGTCTTATCTGGGTGATTTGTGGCTGGACCTCTTTCTCTTCCCTATCCTGATAAAACGATGCTGGTAAAGACTTTTCCAATCACAGGAAGGAGAATGGATTCAGTGGGCAGAAACAGATCACAGGCTGGACCCACCACTGCCAACAGCGAGTTTCCAAAATGAAAACATTTTTTTTCTTTAGATGAAAGACTTTGTCAGGGTTTACAGTGAAGCAGGTTTGAATAACGTTGTAATTCATTCCCACCCAGGGCCCTGGAATTAAAGTAAATGTGTGGATAGACAGCGAGGCGTGCGGCCTCCATCACTCCTGTTAACACATGCTTAGATGGAAAGTGATCAGTGGGGCAGGGGAGCATTTGCACTCGAGGCAAAACCAGCCCCATTACCAGGTAAGGAAATTTCCCTTGTCGTCCACCATCAATTTTGTCAGTGTTGCCAGAAGCAAAAGAAGAAAATTTGTTACTGTTGTTATTCAACTGTGAAAAGAGCGTTGGCTTGCTCAAGACTGGAACCAAAATGTCTGAGGCTTGAGAAGGAAGCAGCTGACCCCTTGGGTTGGTGGAAGGTGCAGAGGTGGCCTGGTCTGGATCACAGTTCTTACTCTGCCGCCATGTGACAACGGAGTCCTGAGACATGCCCTGGCTCAGGCAAGCTGATAACTCAGTGCCCTTTATGGTTCTTTAAATATTCCAGCAACACTTTTCTAAACTGTCCTATTAATCCATTCATTCACTCAAGAAGTGTTTTATGTGCAAACCTCGGTTCTAGGCAATGAGGATGCTGCAATTAATAAAACAAGCGAACTCCCTGAGGGCAGGTCTCACATTTTACTGGAGAAAGATAGACGATTAATAAGGAAGCAAATTAATAAGTAATATTATTAATAAAAAGTTATGATGCTATGTTACAATGTGGAAGAACTTTGAAAACATTATGCTAAGTGAAAGAAGCCAGTCCCAAAAAGCCATATATTGAATGATTCCTTTTGTATGAAATGTCCACGAGAGGCAAATCCACAGAGACAGAAAGTCAGTTAGTGGTTTCCAGGGGTGGAGAAGGGGAAAATGGTAGTGTGTACTGAGTCTCTCTCTTAGATGATGCAAATGTTCTAAAATTGATTGTGGTGGTGGCTGCACAGCTCTGTGAATATACTAAAAACCATTGAGTTGCATAGTTTAAAAAGGTGAGTTGTAATACATGTGAATTACATCTCAATAAAGCTGTTAAAAGAAAGTTATGATGGTAGCTGTGTGTTATTGCTGAGTAACAAGCTGCCCCAAGACAACGCATCTTAACAACCACTTATTATTTAGCCTGAGTTTATGGGTCAGCTGGGGGATCAGCTGATCTTGGCTGGTTGCTCAGGGTCTGTGGTCAGCTGCAGAGGTGGCTGAAGGCTGGTGACCTAGGACAGCCTCACTCACATGCCTGGTGGTTGGCCTGCTGTCAGCTGGGGCGAGGGAGTTGACTGGACCATGTATCATCTTCCACCAGGCTAGTCTGCACTTGTGCACACGGTGCCCCCAGGATTCTGAGAAATGGCAGCCACGTGTAAAGCTTCTAGAGGCTTGGAACTGACACATGGTCACTTCTGCTACATCCTTTGGACCAAGGCAAGTCACAAAAATAGCCCTGAATCAAGAGCATAGATTCTTTTTTAATAGTCCTATGAAGACTTAACTCCTATACCATCAATTCATTCATTTAAATTGTTCATTTTAGTATAGTCACAGTTCTGCATCCATCACCACAAACACTTTTATATCCGTATTATCCCCAAAAAAACTCTTCACCCCTTAATCTCACCCCATAACCCTCCAAACCCCCACCCCAGCCCTGTGCAATCATGCATCTCTTTTCTGTCTCTATGGATTTTCTTATTCTGGATATATCACACAAATGGAATCATACAGTATGTGGCCCTTTGTATCGGGCTTCTTTCACTCAGCACAATGTTTTCAAGGTTCATCCTTGTTGTAGCAGGTGTCAGTGCTTCATTCCCTTTCATTGCTGCATAATGTTCCATTGTACAAATGTCCCATATTTCAGAGTTATAGACTCCACCTCTTTACGGAGGAGTGGCAAAGTGTCTAGCAAGGAGTGTGGATACAGGATGGGAGAGAATTGAGGCCATTTTTGCCAACAGGCTTCCCAGCAGCATAAATTAGCTCGTATAATTTGGAGAGCGGTTTGGCAGCTTCTGTTGGGGTGTGTGTCCCCTCCGTGGCAGACAATTCGGTTCCCCTCTCAGCAGTTACTCCTGCTTTTTGCTTCCATCGATTCTGTACAAGTGACACGGTGCCCAGGCTCCAGGGATGAATCATGATCAGTCCAAGCCAAGCATGGCAATCCCATTCCTTTTGCCAAAACTGGTCCAGGGTGGACATGTGACACAGTTCTGGCCAAAGACAATTAAGGTGAGTCTGCTGGGGGTCTCAGAGGGAGAGAGTTTCCTCCCTCATGAAGAAAGAGCTGCCTTCGACCTCTTTGCCTATTTCCCAAAGGGTTTTTAAGGGTCATTTTGACCATGCGTGATTTTTGCCTTATCCAAATCCTCGTCATGTGTCCTGGGTTGAATATTGAGCGCCTCCAAATTCACATCCACTTGGAATCTCAGAATGTGACCTTATCTGCAGACCTAATCACATCGAGATGAGGTCATACTAGATTAGGGGGGCACTAACCCAGTGACTGATGCCCTTAGGAGAGGGAAGTTCAGACCCGGGAGAACGCCACGTGCAGATGGAGGCAGCGATTAGAGTGACGTGTCTACAAACCCAGAGACGCCACGGATTGCCAGCACCTGTGGGGAGGGACCCCCCCCCGCTGCCACCTTGACTGTGGACGTTTAGCCTCCAGAACTGAGAGAGAGTAAGTTTCTGTTGTTTTAAGCCACTCGGGTGTGGTGCATTGTTATGGCAGCCCTGGGAAACTAATATACCACGTTATTCCAGGATTTTCACAAATAGTCAAATTCCTTACAACAAGCCACAGGGAGAGGAAATGGGAGCCTGTCCGGGCGCTAGAGGCGGAGGAGACAGGGCTGGGAGGAGGGGAGGTGGGACAGGCGGGAGAGGAGGCCCGCACTGGGGCTCCCAGAACCCACACTCAGGGCCCCGCCCGTCCCCAAAGCCCATCTCTCCCCACCAGGCCTGGCTCACCTTTTAAGGACACTGTTTCTTTGCCAGCAAACAAGTGACCTTCACCGTGATGACTACGGGAAAAGCGGCCAGCACGCTCCACTCCCCTCGCAGAGCCGAGCCTTTTTATCATGGAAGGAAAATATATGATTTCTCATTTTAAAGGATTATGGGCCATTGATGCCCGCTTTCCATATGTTAGGAGCGTATAAAAATTTTTGAGCGATGAAAGTGAATAACTTGAGGTCTGCGTACAATAAAGTAATTTTATTTTTTATTGTAAAGCAGTTTGGTTTGAGGTGACAAAAAGACGTTAATATTTTGGAGGGCTGGGGTTTTTTCCTTTGATCAAGGACAATGAAAGACTTGTTGGATCTCTCGGAGGTCGTTAAATTACCTACAGTCGAGGCTCAGGATTGACTCTTCCAATGAGAACCCACGTGAGTTTAGACAGCCCAGGGAATGATGTCACCCCGAGGTTTTGTCCCCAGGGTTGCACACACATACACACCTCACAGTCATGGCCCCTACACACACATACAGATGCACACACAAAAACACACACATGTAAACACACACACACATAGACACATGGATTCATGTGCACAGACACACGAAGACATATCCATACATATAAACACATGTACACACAAATATGCATTCATACATAGAAACACATGTACACAGAAATTTGCATGCACATGTAGATATGCACACACTTGCATTCATGCACACACACAAACCTCATACTCACAGCCCCTACACACATGCATACATATTCACACACAGGTACATGCACACACGCACACAGACACATATACACACAAAAACTCAGGTGCACACACACATAGATATACACAGACATACGTGCACATGTGCACAGACACATAGATACACACAGACACGCAGGCATGTGTGCACATATGCACATACACACGCACACATAGACCACACACACACACACACACGGCTCCCCCTACCTGACCACCCCAGGTCTCACCCCCAATAGACGTGTTTAGTCTACTGTGATCTGGCTCCACTTGGGGTCTGTTATTGAAGACCACAAGTTGTTTTCCAGTTAAAATCTGGACTTCCTGACACCCACTCCTGTTTCCCTATCGATCCTGTAGACTGTGTAGACATCCTTAAGGAAAGGATCACATGAGATGAAATACCTAGATCCTAACAAATGTTAGGATTTGTAGGGGCTGTGAATTCATTCCCATCTTGCCTTCCTTCCTGGGGCCCTGTCACCCAGGGAATTGTCGCAGGCCAGGGACCTGGCTGTGCGGGCCGTGATCTGCAAAGAACAAAGGCAGGAGGATAGCAGCCACCGCCCCGCAATACTCAGGAGGCCCACAGAGAAGGCACCTGTTCCGCCTGCCAACGCAGAGCCAGTCTGGGAGGTGGACTCGTTCAGCTTCATGGTGTAATTAGTGAGAGCCCGTGACTGTTCCCCCTTATCCATCATTATCTCTTCCTAACATGAGAGGACCCTCAAAGCACTGTCTTTTTTTTTTTAAGGTGAAACTCAGCATAAAATTAATCATTTTAACATGTACAATCCAGTGATATTTAGTACATTCACATTGTTGTGCAACCATCACCTTTATCTAGTTCCAGAACAATTCCATCCCCTAAAAGAGAAACCCTGTGCCCATTAGCAGTTGCTCCCCATGCCCTCTCCTCCCCAGGCTCTGGCAACCACTAATCTGCCTTATGTCTCTACAGATCCCCCTATTCTGGACATTTCGTATCAATGGAATCATACAGCCTGTGGCCTTTTGTGTCTGGCTTTTTCCACTTAGGATGATGTTCATCCAGTATGTATTCATATTTCATTCCTTTTTATGGCTGAATACTATTCCAGTGCATGACAGAGCAGTTTGTTTATCTGTTCATCTATTGATGGACATTTGGGCTATCTTTAACTTTTGACTGTTGAAAATAGAGCTACCATGAATATTTGTGTAAAAGTTTTTGTCTGAACACCTGTTTTCCATTCTTTTAGGTATAAACCTAGGAATAGAATTCTTGGGCCATATGGTAATTGTGTTCGATCTTTTGAGGGACTGCTAACCTGTTCTGGCCTTTTTTTAGTTTAAACTTTTTAATAATTCAATATAACACAAACACAGAAACCTGAAAAAACAATAAATTTTCAATTTGTTATTAAATTATAATGTATATAAATTATTGTATTCATAAATAATTAATAAATTAATATAAAATGAACACCCTGGTAACTACCACCTATGCTATCCAACTCAGAAGCCCTCCATGTGCTCCCCTCAATTATAATTCCATCTGTTCTTCAAGAGTAGCCACTAACCCAACTTTTATGCATCTTTTTTTTTTTCAGTAAATAACACTATCACTTGGTGATCTTTTCACTTTCGAACATAAAATTCGTTCCTTCAGTAGATGCCTAACATTACATTGAATGGCTGAGCTATCATTTATTTAACTAGATCTCTGTTGGTGAAAATCTGGATTGTCGCCACCATTTTGCTATGACCTCCAGAGGACTCTCATCCCTCTGAGATCCTCAGCTCCTCTTCTGTGAAAGGAGAGATGGGGCGGTCGCTCCCAGGTGAAAGGAAGTGAGGGAAAGCACTTGGCCAATTGTAAAGCACTCTGCAGACGTCAGTGCGGGGCTGTGCCAGACCCTACCAGGGCCTGCGGTGTTCAGGGAGCAAACGTGGAGCTGATGCATTCGTCAGGGAGTGCTGTGCTAAGTCTGTGCGGCAAGCTGTATCTTCCTAAATAACCAAACACTCCCCCATCCCGCTGTTCTTCTTACAATGTGGCAGATGCTCCTTCCTCTGAGAGGGGTTCTAAGTTCTCTCTTCTTGAGTCTTGGTGGGGCCCAATGACTACTCCGCCGGTAGCGTATGGCAGAAGTGATGCCACGTGACTGCCAAATTTAGGTCTTAAAAATAATACAGTTCCTGCCAGGCTCTCTCTTTGGGAGGTGCTCACTCTGGAGGAAGATAACTGCTTCACCATGCTGTAAAGACGCCCAAACTGGTACACCTGGATAGACCCACACAGAGAGACCTTTACAGAGAGACCATGCAGAGAGATTCACACGAAGAGACCACACGGAAAGCCCACATGGAGAGACCTATATGGAGAGACCACCTGGAGAGATTCACATGGAGAGACCACACAGAGAGCCCATGTGGAGAGACCTATATGGAGAGACCACACAGAGAAACCACAGGGAGAGACCTATACACAGAGACGATGTGGAGAGATCACACTGAGAGACGGTATGAAGAGACCACATGGATAGACCCACACAGAGAGACACACACAGAGAGACCATGTGGAGATACTTTGTGGAGATACCATACATGAATGAGACTGAAGCTCCCAGCCAACAGCCAGCGTCAACCTTTAGACACATAAGTGAGCAGCCAGTCCTTCAGAGGATTCCAGCCCCTATCTTTGAATCTTCTGGCTGAGCCTCCAGACATCATGGAACAGACAATGTCCCCACTGCACCCTCTCCAAAGTCCTGACCCACAAATCTGTGAGCATAACCAGTGGTTGTTCGATGCCCCTAAGTTTTGCGGTAATAGAAATGCAGCCATAGTAATGGGAATAGTCACATCTTCCTTAAAGTGAAGTACACTCTGCACCTTCTACACCACAGCTTGCTTCTTGGGACTGGGGAAGAGGGGGAAATGGATTCTGAAAGCCTGCTCTCAAGGAGTATTCAGCTGAGCAGAAAAATAAGACAAAAAAGCACCACCTTCCAACTTGTCAAAACTGGGTCACAACATGCTGAGGAAGCCCAGAGAGGAGAGTCATGCCCCGCACAGGGACGTACATTCAGGGTTCCTCCAGGATCACCCAGCTCCAAATGGCCTGAACAATAGAAAAACGTATCTCTGCCTGTGACAGAATTCCCAAGGTTGGGAAGTTTACAGAGTTCTCCACTCAGATGATCAACAGTGCCACCGAGGAACCAGGTTCTGTCCATCTGTCTGCTCCACCGTTAGTAGAGAGTGGACTTTTCCTCAGAAAGCTCAAGATGGCGACCAAGGTTTTGGGCATTCTTGACAGATACAAAACACGTGGAAGGAGACACTGTTCATTCCTGTGCTTCTCTCTTTTAAAAAACAGGAGTATCGGGCCAGCCGGGTGGCATAGTGGTTAAGTTCACGTGCTCCACTTCGGCAGCCCAGGGTTCACAGGTTCAGATCGTGGGCACAGACCTACACACCGTTCATCAAGCCATGCTGTGGCGGCGTCCCACATACAAAATAGAGGAAGATAGGCACAGATGTTAGCTCAGGGCCAATCTTCCTCACCGAAAAAAAGGAGTATCTCCCAGATGCCTCCAAGCCTTACTTGACCTTCCCCGGGCCAGAATGGTTTCCTATTCTCATTCCCAAACCAATGCCTGTTGAGCCAAATGGGATCGTCATGACGGATGTAGGGAAGCTCCGGGATCTGTGGGGGAGACGGACACTCACCCAGTGACACAGGTTCTTTCAGCAGGAGGAGGGCGGGGGAGTGGGTCGAGGAGGCTCCTCCGGCACGTGCTGATGGGACAGGAGGCTGAGTGCAGCGAGGAGCCGAGCTGACGTTTGAAGGACACGACTAATGACGGGGAAAACACCCTGGAAGCACCGTTTAGCGGTGGCTTCTGCTGAGACGTTTTAAAGGTTTTTTTTTGTTTTTTGTTTTTCCCCCAAAGCCCCAGTAGATAGTTGTATGTCATAGCTGCACATCCTTCTAGTTGCTGTATGTGGGACGTGGCCTCAGCATGGCCAGAGAAGCAGTGCGTCGGTGCGCGCCCGGGATCTGAACCCGGGCCGCCAGCAGCGGAGTGCGCGCACCTAACCGCCAAGCCACAGGGCCAGCCCTGCTGAGACATTTTAAGGCAAAAAACTCCTAAACCTTCCTTCCAGACTCGTGAGCTCTGATCCTTTCTCCCGACCAGCATTAAGCTCTTTGTCCGTGTTCAGCATTTTCCCATTTTGATCAGACGTCCGCAAACTTCTCAGCTGTTTAACTTAAGTACCCAAACAGTGACACTTTCTTATCTATTAACGTCCTCGGCGGGGCTGGGGAATGTGCGAGTCAGATTGACTTTTCCATCAGCCTTGAGCTTAACCTTAGCAGCAAGCAGCTCCCAGCAAGAGAAATCGATCGAGAGGTAATTAAGGATCATGTAGTATTGGGAAAATAATTACGGGGGAGGAAGATTCCACACGGCAGTTCTCAGGAGGTGCGCTTGCCCGGTGGTTCATCAGCAGACGGAGACGTGAAGATTCCTTTGTGGGAAGGGAGAAAAGTGTTCTTGATACGGCAATCGAGTCAATTAGATACTGGAATAGAGGTGTCATTGTTATAGGAAAGACATCATCCTTCTCCACTGAAGGTCTGCAGGAAATCTCAGGGGCTTCGCTTGCTGTGCGTATAGCTGAGTGGGGTGGCCTGGAGCGAGAGTAAGGGGTTGAATTCAGAAATATCAAATATTGGTAAGGAAAAATCTGCTATGTGCTAAGTCAATTTTACATGGAACCCAAGAAACAACTGAGTCCCCTTGTCCTTCAGAGGGAAGATTAAATTTGACCCAAATCTTATTTTATAAGCATAAAAATTTATCCATAATTTCAGCAATTTCCTTATCTGTTGGCTCCTAACACCTAGACATGCAGCTTGTCCCTTCACTAGAGAAGGCCACTCGCGGTGAGCATCTTGGAGTTCATCGATGCCATGATAAATTACTGAATATTATGCTATGGTAGTAAACCCCCAAATCTTGGTGGCTTACCGCAGTACAGATTGGCTTCTCACTCACAATCTCGTCCAAGGCAGGACCGGAAGATACTCCACATAGTGGCCGCACCATATGGAGCATGTGACCTCCAAGATCACCACGGCAAAAGACGCGTGTGGCCAGCTGAATAAGGCCCCCGAAGGGTGTCGACATCTGAATCCCTGGAACCCGTGAATGTGTTGCTTTACATGCAAAAGTGACTTTGCAGATGTGACTGAATTAAGCATCAGTGTTGGGGAGATTATCCTGGATTATGGGAGGGTAGATCTAATCACAATGAGAAGGAGGTAGGGGAGATTGATGACACAGAGGGGTGTCAGAAAGAAGAAGGAGATGGACCACAGAAGCAGAGACTGCAATGATGTGGCCAGGAGCCAAGGAATGACAGCCGGAAGCTGGAAGAGGCAAGGGACAGACTCTCCCCTGGAGCCCCGGGAGGAGCCAGCCCTTGCTGACACCTTGATTTTAGCCCATGTATTGGTTTACTGGGGCTGCCTTAACAAGTTACCACACACAAACAGAGGGAAGACCATGTGAAGACAGAGAGAGAAGACGGCCGTCTACAAGCCAAGGAGAGAGGTCTGGAACAGATCCATCCCTCATGACCCTCAGGAGAAATGAACCCTGCTGACACCTTGATTTTGGACTTCTAGCCCCCAGGACTGTGAGACAATAAACTTCTATAGTTTCTGCCACTCAGTTTTTGCCTCTTCTGTATCCTCTTGCCAAGGAGACTTGTTCCAAAATGAATCCCTGCTTACAGCTTTTAGAAATTTAGTCATTTAACCAAAGGTCTGGTAGTTGAAAAATCATTAGAATTGTGAACTCTGAATTTCCAGCTATTTGGAGAGACTTTTCTTGGTGTGGGAATTACCAGGCAATTTTTCAGTCAGGGATGACCCATCCCCCAAGAGGCTCTACCCTACCAGAAAGAATCACTATATGGGCTTTCTTCCCTTTTCCCACTCCAGATAGCTGAGAACTGTCTCTCATTCTCCTAAAAGGGAAAGAAATGCAGAGAGCGCTCCATGCACAGAAATCCCACCAGGAAGAAACTCATCACTCAGCCCCAGGAAGTGGTGAGGGTGGGCTGACACTCCGCCTCCGTTTCTCCATCTGAAGATGTGTCTCATAGAAGGATCTGCCTCTTACGGTTGAGAGGAGGATTCTGTGAGTTAATACATGACAAAGAGTTTAGATTGGTGTCTGGCGCATAGTAGGCATTCAACAAATGAGAGCTGTGATCATCTGCACTTATCCCCGTGTCATTCAAAGCACCTGCTCTGATCTGACACCGGGCTGGGCAGTGGGGTGTAGACATGAGTGTAGCCCAGAGTCTGACTTCAGGTGCTCACCATCCAAGTGGGGAGAGAGCCATCGAAACACCACCCGATACACACTGCACGTGCCTGCTCTGAGTCCAGGCCGGGGCCGGGTGCTTACACATGGAGAGTTCTGTAGAAATGAAAACCCTCATGGGGGGAAGCAAATGGACACGTCCCAGGCGAAGCTGGGGTTCAGTTTAAAGCTTGACTGATGGCTTCAATCATCTATCGCTTTGGCTAAGCTCATTTTGCCGATCCCCAATGTTCAACTGCCCTGAAGAATCTGATTTGAATGGAAACATCTCAATTTCAAGGACGTTCGAGATTCAGTCTCTGAATATGGCTATAACTCTGGAAGAGTCTGGATGCTGCCCCGTGGGCTGATGATACCTGAGTGACAGGGGGAGCTGCAGGGGAGGGAGGGAGAAGGGCTGGATCACAGGTTACGGGTGACTAGTCAACACACCTGAGCTCCAATCCCACCTCTACCCCTCGCTAGCTATGTGCTCATGGGCAAGCTATTTAAACTCCCTGAGACTCAGTTTCCTCTCCTGTAAAATGTGTCAACCAGTGGAACCTAGTCTATGCATCTGTTGTAAGAATTATATAAGATACGGGACACAGAGTCAAACTCAACAGGGTACCTAATGTTGTGTAAAATAACACACAAGGTAATTGTAGTAGCCATTACTGTCAAGGGAGGGGACTTGGCTAAGTGTCCAGAAGCAAACAGTAGCCACGTGTATGTCAGGTGGCAGAGGCTGCCATGGGACGGCCTGGTTTGGTATAAGGTCTAACGTTACGTGCTGCCCCAGCAACCAGGAGAAACTAGGAGGGCCTGAGATGGCGTAATCGAAAGCTCCTTTCCTGGCTCTGCTCCCACAGACAAGGGCCCCTAGCCCCTTGTAGTGGTGCGGCCACTATATGGAGTATCTTCCGGTCCTGCCTTGGATGAGATTGTGAGTGAGAAGCCAATCTGTACTGCGGTAAGCCACCAAGATTTGGGGGTTTACTACCATAGCATCATATTCAGTAATTTGTCATGGCATCGATGAAGGGCCAATCTTCCCCACCACGGGGACCAAGCATAATTCCTGTGTGTCCCTGAGTTCGGGTTTCAGTTCTCTGCCAGCCCATGGAATCATTCAAACAAACCAATCACATCTTCTTTTGGGAATCGGGGGGCACCCCACCCTCTCGTTACCACAAAGCCCGCCTCCCACAGCCCTTGCTGGTTACTCTGTTCCCAGGACACCCCATGTGCCCTTCATGGTGCATGGTGTCCTCCCTCTCCACGCTGAGCGTGCACAGCTCATAACCGCTGTTGATCTCATCTCACCAACGTCCAGAGTCATGTGTTCAGCCCTCCCCGTGACCCTGGGCATGAATCCCTCCTGCCCCGAAGGGGTGAAGAGGAGGTGATTAAAAGACAGGAATGGACTCTAGATCCAGATGAAGTGGGTGTGAACCCTAGCTCTTCTAAGCAGCTGAATGTCCCTGAGTTGTGTCACCTAACTTCTCAGAACCTCAGTTTCCTCATCTTTAAGGTGGAGAAAATAATCCCAACTTTCATGAAATCAGCTGTGGTGGGAACATCTACACCTTGAAATTGGCAAAGACGAGTCAGGCTCACCCCCGCCCCCATGAGAGTTGACTGCTGGGCATCTGTCTGGACCCCACTGCGCTGTTTCTTATCACGGTCATTCTTGCACAAGTGTTCTATCCAAGGGGGAAGAAAAGGGAAATGAGGCAGAGCAGCAATGCTCACTGCTGTCAGCGTTCTCTTTTTCCTTGGTGTCTCAGTCACCCATTGCTGCATAACAAATTATCCCAAATCTCAGTGGCTTCAGGCAACAACGTATTATTATTATATTTCGTGTGTGTGGGGGGGGTCAGTATTTCAAACAAGACACAGTTGAGACAGCTTAGGTAGCTGGGTCTGTGTGGGCATCTCTCTCTCTAAACACTCAGCTTCCTTACAACATGTGACCTCAAAGCAGGTGGACTAATATGGTGGGCGGCTTGGGGTTCTGACAAGACTAAGGCAATAGCTGTCTTGTCCCTGCCTGTACTCCTTTGGTCAAAGCAAACACAGGCCAGCGCGGGTTCAAGGTGAAGGGGAGCAGATCCCACCTCTTGATACGAGTGTCAAAGTATTTGCTACATCTTCAATGTGCTACATGGGTACACAGATAGACTGCACATTCTGGCTCCCTCGCAATGAAGTGTGGCCATGGGACTGAGTTTCATCCCGTAAAAGGTGAGCAGAAGTGATGAGGGCCGTTAAACCTCCATGCAGAATCCTGAGGGCTTGAAAAGACTCTGAGACCTCAGAGGAAGGAGGAACCATGAGATAGAAGGAGGCTGGGTCCCTGAGTAGATGGATGATACAAATACACACACACACCCCCCCCTACACTGGACTGTGACATGGGTACCAAATTTTCATTGTGTATAGGCACTGAGATTTTAGGATTTATCTGTACTTGCTGTCATGGTTTTAATACCTGTCTACAAATTCTTCAGTACTCCTCCCGTCAAAAAGGGGAAACTACCTCCCCCTCCTTTTGAACATGAGTCAGTCTTGATAGCTCGCTTCTAATGAAGAGAACGCAGCAGAAATGACACTGCCTGGTTTCTGAGTGAGGTTAGGAAAGGCACTTCATCTTGCCTTGGCTCTGTCCTAGAACACGTGCCCTTGGAATCCATCCACCATGTTGTGAGGAAGCCCAAGCCACGGAGAGGCAGCAGGTCAAGTCCAGCCATGGCCCCAGCTGAGGTCCCAGTCCTCAGCATCCTCCAGCAGACAGGGAGTGAGTGAGCCTTCCTGCCGCACTGCCCCCAGGCTTCGAGCTGCCTCAGCTGAAGCTGAGTGGAGCAGAGCTGAGCGCTCTCGAGGACCAGACTCAGGAATGAAATAAATGTTGTTTTTTTAATACACCAAGTGTGGGGTCAGTGATAACTCATCAGCACAGCACCAGTACGTTACCTTAATCAATAAACCCCTCGACCTGGCTTTCTGCTTCACCCCTTCACTTAGAAGGATTTTCCAAGTGAATATTTGATAATATGAAGGGCAGTCTGGGGCCATCACAGCCACTCGAGAACTCTACTGGCATTTAGTGGCTTTAGGGCTTCTAGGTAAATATCCTACAACATGTGGGATGGTCCAGCAAGGGAGGTTACCTGCTCAAAATGCTGATCGTCGGCTGGCCCCGTGGCTTAGCAGTTAAATGCGCGCGCTCCACTACTGGCAGCCCGGGTTCGGATCCCGGGCGCGCACCGACGCACCGCTTCTCCGGCCACGCTGAGGCTGCGTCCCACATACAGCAACTAGAAGGATGTGCACCTATGACATACAACTATCTACTGGGGCTTTGGGGAATAAAAAAGGAGGAGGAATGGCAATAGATGTTAGCTCAGAGCCGGTCTTCCTCAGCAAAAAGAGGAGGATTCGCATGGATGTTAGCTCAGGGCCGATCTTCCTCACAAAAAAAAAAAAAATGCTGATCGCTGCCCCATTGAGAAAGACCAAGCCTGCTCCTCTAGGTGGTGGGCTGGAGCCAGAATGGGTGACTAAAGAGAGCGTGTCTTGGACGTGGAAGCCAGACTGAGTGCCCTTGTCTCTCCTTTTCTGGCCACAGGAGACACAGAGCCCTTATCTGCTCTCCTCTCTGTTCTCACCACTTATCCTCTCCCCTTCCTCGCCAGGCCACACGCACTTTCTTTTTATCCTTCAAACAGACCTAACATGAGATCCTTTTCTTCCCTCTGCCTGGTGGACTTTTCCCCAGGAAGGGCAATGGCAGCAGCAAGCTTTCATGGATTCTGTTCCTTATTCAGGCCTCAGCTCACAGGCTCCTCTTCTCTGAAGTCTCCCCCAATCTAAGGGATCCCACCCCACTCACCGTCTCATCATTGTGTTTAATTTCCCATGTGGCACTAATCACTCTGTGACATGAGCTAGTTTGAGCTGTTTACTTGTTTGTTGTCTGTCCAACTCCCCCAGCCCAGCCCGGACTAGACCCTAAGGTCGATGAGAGCAGGCCTTTGGGACGGTCTTCTTTCCTGCATGTTCCTCGGCACCTGGCACAGGATGAGTGCTCGCAAATACTTGTTGAACGCACGAGAGATACGCACATTTCTCTGCACCCAAATTTTTTCTTCCGTTAACTTGGAAGAATAACTCCTACCTCCCTGCATTGTGTAAAAACACTGGGGGTTATAATAACCACATCATAAAGTTGCAGGAATTAAATGCACCGCTGCCTGTAAAAATCTCACACAAATTAGGTGCTCAGGAACCCCTAACGCGCTGGTGTCCCTGCTACCGGCCGGTCCTTTCTCAATGTTGGAATTTTTGTTGTTGTTCTGCAACTTTTCTGAGAGAAACCTTTGTCTACTGCAGCCTTTCCCGCTGATTATTTCATCTTCTTCCCAATTCATTTAAAGCCACCTGAGTGGAAAGTGCTGGCCCTGGTTGTCTACCCTCCCGATCACGCATATTGGTGCAGAATTAGTGCTGCCTCACTCTCCCAGGCTTCAGGATCCACCTAGAGTTGCCAGTCTGACAAAGGAGCCCTTTGGCCCAATTATGTCTCTCTTCTCTCTGCTTTCACTCTCCACGTACTTCAACAAAATATTTACTCTCGCCTTCCAGGAGATTCCTTAGTCTGAAGTGATTGAAAAAAATTCTGAAGTTTGTTCCAATGTCTGCTGCTTCCAGAGAGAGTCAATATTTAGATGACAGAAAAAACAAAAATAACCCAGCAACAATGCATCCACTGCTCTGGGGAGGGGGCGGGGGGCTTCCCTCTGCTGGACTTGAGAACTGCTGGTCCTGGAGAGAGGCAAGCCACTGGCGGGCTTTTGGGGCTCTGAGGCAGCCTAGGCTCTGCTGTCGAGGTCCTCACCCAATGGTCTGTCTTTATAAGCAAGAAAAGGCTGAAGGTAAAGATCTGGTTCCAGGGAAAGATAGTGGAAGGATGCTGAGAATAATGGATATTGGTGTCTTGTTTTCCTGGAATTCTCTCCCCCTTTTCTTCCAGGAGAAGATACTGTTTTTGTCTATGGACCCGCCTCTCTTGACTCTCAGCCACGTGCTTTGCAGGCAACACCTCGACAGGGCACATCGTGCGTCCACTCTTAGCCAGTCAGCACGTGGCATTGCCCTGGCCTCTGGGCTTGGTTCAAGGGTAAGCATGTGGCCCGAATGGATGTCATCCTAGAGAACCTCAGTACTCTAGCAGGAGCACCTGAAAGAAAGACATTCTCCCTTCCTGCTGCACATGGGATTGGAAGGATGTGAGGAGCCAGGCTGCCATCATGCTAAGTCTCGGACAGTGAGAAAGATGCCAACAGAAGGACAAAGCTGAGAGAAACCGGGTCCTGAAAAATGTCATGCAAACCCTGAATTTAGCTAAACTTGAGTGATTCCAGGTCTCGTGGGACCTGCAATAAAAGAGAACTAGAGGAAGGATCTAGAGATTATATGAGGGTTGGGACATCACTCAGCTGCAACACAAACCTTATTTGGATCTTGATTCAAACAAACTGTAAAAATGAATAAGCCCATAAAGCATCTACGAGTCAAGTGAATATTTGAATAGCGACTGGGTCTTTGATGATGTTATGGAGCTACTGTTAATTTTTTCAGGTGTGATAATGGTATTGTGGAGTTATTTATCACTCTTATCTTCTAGAGATACATACAAAATATTTATGGATAACATGACCTAATGTCTGGGATTTGCTACAAAATAATACATGTATGAAGGAAGTAGGTGAGGGTATATGAAACAATATTAACGGTCAAAAGTCATTGTTGAAGCTGAGTTTGGAGTACATGGGGGTTTATTTTAAATATATGTATATGGGAAATTATTATATACTACAGTTTAAACAATTAGTAGTTATTGAAATATTCTCTTCCTGGGGTGAAGCTACAGCAGGTTTGTTTATGTTTCTCTGTGAAGTATGACTTTTCTGTGAGATCATTTTGATTCCTTGCTTTCTTGGGTATGTTATGTTTCTCTGTGAAGTATGACTTTTCTGTGAGATCATTTTGATTCCTTGCTTTCTTGGGTATGTTCAAACAATGACGCAAAATGTGTTGGCTCCGCTAGCAGAAGATGAACTTCTCAAACGGATAAATGGTACTGACTTTATCTTAGATGCTTTGAATAAAAATCAGTTATTACAATAAAGGTTCAATTTTTTCATCCAATTCATGAAATCAAAACAAAGTTTTTGGAAGTTTGTTCAGCTGAAGAGGAAATATCTGATATGATTGTGAATGCTGTTGTAAATTGGGTAAAATTTCTACATTGAAGACAAGATAGTTATTTGTTTTCATATCAATAATATGAATACAAACCTTAGTGTAGTACAAGATCATGATAAAAAAAAATAGTGTACTAAATTAAGAAACCTCATGAAGCAGAACTTACTTGATTTGATTGCAGTGATAAACAATCTTATGGCCAATTGTGGCCGATCAGGTTGCGATAGTCTACCAAGACAAATACGAGCTGTGGCAGGCAGTCTCTTAAGGACCCCACTGATCCCCACCACCAAGAATTCATGCCCTTGCATAATTCTCTCCCCAGGAGTGTGGCTGGATGGAGACACTTGCTTCTAACTAATGGAATGTAGCAAAGTGGAGGGAATTCACCTCTGAGCCCCTTACAAGAACATTCTGCCTTCTGTTTTGCACAATCTGTTCCCGATCTCTTGCTGTGGGAAAAGCAAGCTGCCACGTGGCGAACATCCCGTGGAGAAGCCATGTGGCAAGTGACCGAAAACTTCAGTCAACAGCCGGCGAGCGCCTGAGGCCTGCCGAGAGCTACATGAGGGATCTGAGAAGCGGGTCATCTCAGCCAAACCTTGAGATGATGGCAGTCCTGGTGAACACACTGTTTTCAACCTTACGAGAGGACCCAGCCAAGCTCGGCCTGGATCTTGACTCATGGAAACTGGGATATAATAAACGTGTGTTGTTTTAAACTGCTAAGTTTGGGGGTAATTTATTGCACAGCACTGGAAAACTAATACAAAGTTCTAGTTGTGAAAATTTAGATATTTTTCTATACATTCAGAGTAAGTGGACCTCAAGATGTTTCGATGAAAGTGAACCAAATAAGAAAAATTCACCAAAGCAGCGTGCACTTTCTGTTTGGTGCCACTCTTCACTCAGATTGTAGAATGGAGAACAGCCTTGTAGCGTCAGCAAAGTGTCCTACAGTGGTATTGAACTGTCTTGTGAAACTTGAGATTCAGGCTGCATTGTGTCCAAAATCAGATGGAACTCGGAGTATGCGAACAATGGAACATCACAAACCTTAGCTTTTAAAGCTTTTAGCAAATGGCAATCATTAAAAAAAAAAAAAAAAAAAGCAAGAAGACATTGAAGTTTACCCCGACAGACGCACAGGAGGAAGAGAACAAATCTGTGAGGATACAACACGACAGGCAAGATTTAATTCTGAAATCATACAACTGCCCCTTGAAACATTCCGACCTAGAAGAAACCTCTTGTGATAGAGTTCCTGTATTTAATTAGGTAAATTTCTATTCTGTGTCAGAACGGAGTAAAATTGAGAAAGCCTACAATTTTGCAAGATCTAAATTTGGTAAAATATTAAAAGAAACCTTAAGTAAAGGTCAATTGTTTGATAGGTTTTATGTTGTAAAAATACTTGTCAAAGACAAGTCCTCGGAATGCAGGCAAAAAAAAAGCCACTGCCTGTGAAAATATTTGGACCGAATATTTTATTATTAATTTCAATACTTGAAAGCTTAATAAAAAATCCCCTTTATGTAATAGCATTGGTTTTGAGCTTATATTAGATAGATTGTATTGAAAAAATTTATTCTTCAGAAAAATAACTGTGGCATAGTGTTAGAGATACATATGACTAAGAAACTAATGAAAGGATGTGAATATGTACTGGGATGGTGAATTTTATGTGTCGACTTGACTGGGCTTCCCAGATATCTGGTTAAACACTATTTCTGGGTGTTTCCGGAAGAGATTAACATTTGAATTGGTGAACTGAGTAAAGCAGATGATCTTCCCCAATGCGGGTGGGCAGCATCCGATCCACTGAGGGCCTAAATAGAACAAAATGCAGAGGAAGGGAGGATGCTCTCTCTGTCTCTCTCTCTCTCTGCCTGAGTACTTGAGCTGGAGCATCCGTCTGCTCCTGCCCTCAGACGGGGACTTCTACCAGCAGTACTCCCATTCTCAGGCCTTGTGACTTGGACTAGAACCAACACCATTGGTCCTCCTGGCTCCCAGGCCTTCAATCTTGGCCAGAAACTACATCACCGCCTCTCTGCCTCAGCTTACAGAAGGCAGATCCCGGGACTTCTCAGCCTCCGTGATCGCGTGAGCCAATTCCTCATAATAAATCTTTACATGTATGTGTGTATATATGTATAATATATACTATATATGTTATATATTATATGTATATAATTGGTGTTATGTCTCTGGAGAACCCTAATATGTGCACCAAGAAGAATTAGCCTGCTTATATTATTTTTAAATTAATAGAAAGTATTTATAGAAGATGTAATAATATAAAAAATTAATTAATATCAATTAATTTTAATTATTATAAAGGATTACCTTTCTTCTGTAATGCACACAGACATATGATGCGTATGTTTTAGAAAACATTATATTTTTGAAGAGTTTTTGAATAGAGCTTATAAGTTTGCCAATATATTAAAACCAATTTGTAAGTCCATAAAAATACTTTTTCAAGTATAGAGTGTTCGTTGTTTTTAAAGCTGTCACTCTCAGAGGTGTCTTGATTTGGATGATACATTATCAGCCTCCCTTCTTGGGGCGAGGAATGGGAATTTCCTCTTCAGAAACAGGAGAAATGGGGAGCAGGTGTCGCTCTGGGTGGGAGATCACAGAGTTTGTTTCCTTTACTCCCTCCAACTCTGAGTGTTGCTGGTGGCTCTACCTCCGTCAGCGGAGCGCTGTCTCTCTCTTTTCCCCACAGACATTCACTGACGCTGTCATCGTCAAAGGCCACGATGTGGGCTGTGGACCACTGAGAGGACACAGGACGGTTTAGGGAGGGACAGGGCAGGGCATTGAAGCAATCTCCTCGAATGTTGTGGTAGAAACTTTCCCCTTCAGTTCTCTTCCAGGGCTTTGTGTTTCCCTGCATCCAGGCTTCACCCTTAGAATCTCTTCTCCATCCAGACAGCAGGGTGACTCTTTTCAAACCTTGGTCAGACCGGGTCACTCCCCTGCTCAGAGCCACCTGGTGGTCCCCAGGATCACACAGAGGAACACTCCAGGTCCTGAAGCTCCGTGTGATCCCATTCCTCATCCCTGTCCCCTCTCCCCCACCCCTCTGCTCCAGCCACACCGGCCTGTGTGGGTTCTCTCTGGGTCTTAATAACCGACAGTTCCAGGGGCTGGTTGTGCCACCATTGGGAGCATAAATGACATGGTGGTCAGAAGTTACGTGTTCTCAACTTTTCCTCCCCTCCTTGCCCCGCCATGGCTTCCTGGGAGTGAAATGTATTTTCCCCACCTCAACACTGGGCTCAGCCATCTGACGGCTTTGGCCAACTTGACATGTGCCAGATCCAGGCAGAGCCTTTCCGTGGCTCACGTGGTTTGCCTTGGCCTCTGTGGTCCCACCCAACTCCATGGGAAGAGCACGCCTGGGTAACTGTAGCTCCTTCACTGAGTCCCAGGAGGAGAGACAGGAAGAACCAACTTGAAGCTGATGACAGACTGAGGCAGAGCCACTCAGCCAGCTCACACACCCATAAACATTTCTGTTATAAGCTGATGACATTTCAGGGCTGTTTGTTACAGAGCATCATCACAGCAATAGCTAGCTAATGCAGACAGTGTAGAAGATCTGGACATTCTTTGTTCATTCATTCACTCGACAAATAGGTATTGAGCACGGACTCCATGCCCAGGATGCAGCACAGAACAAAATAAAATCTCTCCTCCTGGAGCTTACCTTCCAACGTGAAGACAGAAAGTGACAGCATCAAGAAGCAAGTGTGTCTCCGGTAATGAGAAATGGTGCAACGAACTAAAGCAGGCTAAAGGGACAGGAGGTGACTGGGTTGTGGACGTAACCAGCGGGAAAGTCCTCTCTGATGAGGACCCCACGTGTGCACCCAGGCAAAGTGTTCCCAGAGGAACAGCAAGTGCAGAGGCTGAGGTGGGAGCAGGCTCAGAGTGATCAAGGAGCATAAAGAGTCCTGCTGTGGCCAGAGCAGGTGAGGGAGGGGGTACAGGTGGACATCGAGGCCAGAGGTAGGTTCCACAGGGCCCTGGCAAGAGGCCACAGTGAGGACAAGGGGTGATGTTGCGAGTGACATGATCTGACTGAGGTTTTAAAAGAGTCACCCTGTTGGCTGCGAGGAGAACGGACCCTGGGGGCCAGGGTGTGACCAGGACTCAGGGCAGGAGCCTGGTGTGCAGGAGGAGGGCTGGACAGGACAGGAAAGGTGGCAGTGGGGATGCTCAGAGGCAGGCACGTCTTGAAGATGATAGGATTTGACGGTGGACGGTGTGGCACTGTGGGAGAAATGGCGGCAAACCCACAGCACTGCCCTGAGCCCGTCCCCAGTCTACGTGCTCAGCCTGTGCTGACCCCTTCAGCCCCCAACAACCCTGGGAGGACGCAGTGTCATTGTCATCTCAGGAGACTCGTTCAAGATGCAACTTAGGCCTCGTGGGACTTGAAGGTAAGTAGGCCGGCTCTGGGGTATTTTTAGCGTTTGTGGTATCGAGCTCCTCAAGAGTAAGTTCAGGAGGTTTGAGTCCTCCTGGAGACGCGACTAATACTCAGGACACACAGAGAGCGATGCCTGGAGCCGTGATAAGTCTCGTTCTTTGAGCCCACGGGCCTTGCCGCTGGCCCGCTGTGGGCGAGGGGCCGGAGGGAGAGACGTAATCTGAACACTTCTCAGAGGAGGCAACTTTGAATGGAGGCTTAGAAGCCAATCAGGTGTTCACCAGGTAGAAAAGGAGGAAGGCCCACCAATGCCACCACCAGAGAGACACCGTGCGGGGGACTTGTCTTGGCCTCTTCATACGCATGACACTGGGACAACCCGAACGCCACCAGCCGGATGCTGGATCAAGAACTTGTGGTGTATTCGTGTACTGGAATACTCAGTAGACATGAAAATGAAGGGACGGCAGCCAGCGCATCGACATGCTGAATCTCATGCGTGAAATGGTGAAGCAAGTTGTCAAATACACACAGTGTGAATCCACTTATGCAAAATTTAAATGTACGCAAAACTAAAAAACAGTGTCTCGGGACACACACGTAGGTAGTAAAACAATGAAGACAAAGAGTCGAGCCTTGGGGGGTGGTTGGGTGTGTGTGTGTGTGTGTGTGTGAATGCACGTGTGTATGCACCAGATGTACATGTGCCTGTGCGTGCACACATGCGTGCATGAGTGTGTGTATGCATCCATGTGTGTCTGTGTGTGAAGAGGCAGTTGCCAAGCTTTGCCACCGGCAGCCCTACTCTCAGTGCAGAATCTGGAGACAAAGGGGGGCCTTATTTTACAGGCCCGGACAGCTGACACTGCAGAAGCCGCCGTGCTGGCCGCCCGCCCCAGGGGAAGCGAGGACCGCCTCTGGCCGCAGCAGCTGACCCATCTCCCGGGAGACGGCTGAGCGGGGCCTGGCATGCGGGCCTGCCTGCCTGGCTTGGCTGGGACGAGGCCGCCCGTCTGCACTGTCACAACCCTGGAATGAAGCCTCGCAGACAGCACCCCACTCTCCCCACTTCCTTGGTCATTGGAAACTGGACACTGAATGAAGCGTGAATCCATTGTTTGGGGACGTGATCTGAGGTTGCACACCGACGGCGAGAAATGACGCTGACCCAGACAATCCAGAGAACCAGAAAGTCGTCCCCTTTGCAGTCCGCCCTGGAACTCAGGAGAGTCTCCCCCAGGTGCTCGGCCTTACCACTGCTCCCACTTTGCCTAATTGCCCTTTTAAGGCCTCGGCCGTTGGCAGGCGATGGTGTGTACTGTTTTCATGGTATGTAATTTGACAATGATCTTTCGTTGTTGGCATGTGATCGTGGTTTCCATTCAAGGCAGCGACACCACTTCCTTTTAAAATAAATCACGGAATGACCACACCACCTGCCTCTCCTGTGTGCCAGGCGCCGGTCTAGCTCCTGCAGCCCTGGCCCTTGCTTTAATTCTCACGACCTCAAGAGGAGATCCGATTATTCCCACTATAGTGAAGGCAGCAGGCAGAGAGAGAAAGCGACGTGCCTCGTCGCCCAGCGAGGAGGTGGAAGACCTGGGATCTGACCCTCGAGAATCTGCTCCAAACTCCGCTCCACCCTGCCCTCTGTGCGGCCTCCCATTCAGGCGGGAAAAAATGAGTTGGTTTAAAGGACATGTTAAATAAACAGTACTTGGTATAATGGGTTGAACTGTGTCCCCCAAAAGATATGTCCACGTCCTCACCCCAGCACCTGTGAATGAGAACTTAATTGGAAATAGGGTCTTTGCAGATGGACTCAAGAAAAGATGAGGTCCTCCTGGAGCAGGGGGGCCCTGGACCCAATGACTGGTGCCTTATAAGAGACAGAAAGGAGAGACACAGAGACGCAGAGGAGAAGACCGCCTGACAACGGGGCGGAGACTGGAGTGATGCGTCTACGCGCCAAGGAGCACCCAGGATTTCAGTAGTCGGCAGACACTGGAGGAGGCAGGAAGGGTCCTCCTCTGGCGCCTTCAGAGGGGGCACAGCTCTGCCCATACCTTGACCTTAGACCTCTGGCCTCCAGAGCAGTGAGAGAACAGATTTCTGTTGTTTGCAGCCCCTCCGTTTGAGGTACTGTGTTAGAGCAGCCCCAGGAACCTCATGCACTTCGACACAGCAGACTCGTGGTGGTGCCTGAACGGGGGTGACGTGGAAGCACCGTGGGCCACGGTTTCCTCTGGTCCCCCTTCTAGGACCACCCCATTGTTTTCAAAGTCTCCGTCCACCTGTCCTCCACTGACCCGGGCACATACCCAGGTCCCAGGGTCCCGGGCTTGGACTCCTCAGGACCCCCTGGCCCCAGCTTGCACTCTTTACCTCTGGCCTTTTTCACCATTTCTGCAGGACCCAGTCCTCAGTTCAGAGGCCACCACCAAGCTGATCCCCTGGCAAAGGAGCGCATCTGAAATTCACAGGGAGCTGAAACAGACAGACGGTATTTTAAGAAAAAGATCTCATTTAGTTCCGACAACAGCTCGTGAGATGCACGAGAGCTTCGGTCGTTGGAGATCTTGCTCAGAAAGTAAGACAGAGCGGTCCAGGCGAGAAGACCCATGAAGTCAGTCGGGAAACTGTTCTGTAGTCTGCAGGGAGACTGACCGCTGAGGGCCTTGAACTTGGACGAAAGTTTGGGATCCTGAAAGACTCTGAACAGGTAAAGTGGGTAAAGAATATGCAACATGCATCTGTTAATTTGCTTAAATGTGTTTCCCCTTCCTGTGGAAAGAGTATCCCAGACTTGGGGAGCCACAGTCCCCCAGTCTTTATCCAGGTGGTTTAGGAGAGCTGATTCTGACCCCCTCTCCAGGGTGGCACATCACCCAGGCCTGGGCAATCAGAGCATTGCACCATCCTAGCCATGACAATGGGCGTGTGTCTGTAATCCTGCCAATTGGAGCCAATGAGATCAACTTTAAGACTTTGGTGGAACTTTTGAGAAAGAGAAACCCTATTTTCACAGGTCTCAAAGCTGGTAGAATAAAAGTATGGGGCTTCTGGGGATCGGGAGCTCATGCGCTCTTGTGGGAAAAGATAGTCTGAGAGTAAAGCCAACACAAACAAAACCGTATCCAAAAGATGAAAACAGTTTGAGTTCTGACAACATAAAGTGAGCTGCTGGATCCAGCCATACCTGAAATCCGTGTCTGGGCTTTTTGCTTATTTAAAACAATTTGTTCTGTCACTCACAACTTTATGACAGCAAGATATTTCTCCAGTTTGGAACCTTTGTAAAATAATAGGCAACATGAGTCAGATTTCTACTTACCAAAGGCAAGAAAGTAAGATCACACAAAGTCAGTCTCCTGGATGAACTTGCCCTCTCTAGGAAGTAAGAGTAATCTGGGCTAATGAGTATGAGAAGCAATGGCTTTACATCATTGGAATGATATAAATTGCTATAATGCAAACTGTCTGCCCAAGACAGAGAAATTCACCCAGGTATTATCTCTAACCTGTGACCCACCCGTGAAGGTTCTGAAGAGAAGGGTGTGAATGGTGTGTTTTCCATACTGATGGACTTTTCAAGATAAGGTGGTTTTGTTACACTTTGAATGACCGTAATGGACCAGCTGCTTCCTCAGCTCTCTCTGCTGACTACCCAACTCTCTCCCATCAGGACCAAGAAGCTTAGACCTCGCCTGGCCCTGGCAGGGGATGTAAATGCATTAACCAACCCTGTGGAAGGCGTACCTGTGCCTTCTCCGAGAGGCGGGAACTGCGACAAATCCAAAGGAGGCAGCTACAGCTTATGCCCCAGGGACAGGAATCTCCACTTGACCCGTTTTCTGATGTCTTCAGAAGTATGGCTTACTTATTTATCTATTTATTTATTTACTTATTTATTTTTTTATTTTTATTTTTTTGTGTGAGGAGAACCAGCCCTGTGCTAACATCTGACAATCCTCCTCTTTTTCTGCTGGTGAAGACTGGCCCTGGGCTAACATCCGCGCCCAGCTTCCTCCACTTTATATGGGACACTGCCACAGCATGGCCTGACAAGCGGTGTGTCGGTGCGTGCCCGGGATCCAAACTGGTGCACCCCGGGCCGCTGCAGCGGAGCGCCCGTACTTAACTGCTTGGGCCACCTGGTCGGGCCCAAAGTATGGGTTTTTTAATGTAAAATCCCCCGATTTTCAATGTCGGATGTAGTGGTTTGAACGATGTTCCCCCAAAATTCACATCTAGAACCTCAGAATGCGACCTTATTTGGAAATAGGGACTTTGCGGATGTAATGAAGGTAAGGATTGAAATGAGATCATCCTGGATTAATATAGGGCCTAAATCTCTAACTCCAATGCGAGTGTCCTTATGGGAGACAGAAAACGCCACACAGGGACACAGGGAAAGCCACGAGAAGACGCCGGCAGCCCAGGAACACAAAGAGCCTCAGGCGCTGGCAGAGGCAGGAGGACGCTCCCCCAGTCTTCGGAGGGAACGGGACCCTGCCGACACCTTGATGCTGGACTCCAGGCCTCCAGAACAGTGAGAGAATTAATTCCATTGGTTTTAAGCCACAGAGTCCGTACTCATTTGTTACAGCAGCCCCCGGAAACTGATCTATTGGGTGAATTTTAAAAACTACTCTTCAAGCTGAGCCTTATGTAAGCCCAGGATCTCGACCCGCTCTGACCCCAGCCCAGCCCTCAGGGATGACCACTTGAGGCCAGCAAATGGATTTGGAAACGCCGGCTTCCGAAACCTGCAGGGGTAAACACTGGTCCCCCAAGAGCCTCTCCCCTTAGGAAGTGTCTTCGCAGCTGAAAGAGGGGAGGATGCTCAGATGCAGTCTCTAGGAGACGCCCCATTCCTCGTGCCCGGACGTTTTCCGTCCTGGGCAAAGTCCCAGTGCAGATAAGGTCTCCGTCTCCTGCAGTGCCTGTGAGTGGGCGGTTCTTTGCTGCTCCACGTGTGGGAGTCCCCATCAGACCTGGGGACGGCTTTCTGGGGACATGCTACTTGGCATCGTCTCACAGTGTACTGGTCAATTCTCCCCATTTCAAAAGCCTCTCGGCCCCACTGGGCGGGCCATGGAGCCCCGGGCTTCCCCCCTAGGGTTTTTCTGACTCCACGAGGTGGGATGAGTGGGGACCCACTCAGCACTCACCCGTGGGGAGTCCAGAAGCAGTCAGGGAGTGAATGCCACACTTGACAATGGGGGACGGGACTGATGGATGGATGGTCCCCCTCCGTTCCCGGGCAGACAGATCTGAGATGCGTTTCAGAAGGCTCCTCTGAAGGCCCCACGGAATCCAGCGCCAGGCGCCTGTAGTGGCAGCAACAACTTGGTAACTGGTCTTTACCTGCTCTCTCTCCCCCATGTCACTCTCCGTGCCCATTCCTGCTCTGAGATCACACGGCAGGCTCTCCTCCAGGGAGACACAGTCCCACAGACGCGGCTGTGCTCTCAAAGCCGGCTGGACTCCTGAGCAAGGACCTGCATCCGTTCCTCCATGTGTCGCAAAAGCAAACCCACAGTTACGTAAATCCCTCTTATGCTGTAACACTATACGCCTGTGCTCAGTCTCCCTGGCCATGGGGAACTGTGCTGGTTCATGTTACTGCAGAGGACCAGGTGTGCAAGAAAGAGCAATAAACCCAAAGACGAATGCAACTTATCACATTAGCACTAATACGTTTTAAGCAGTCCTCAACAATTTTGTTGCAACTAAGAGGTTTAGGAAAAAAGACTGGAGTGATCAGGTTCCATACAAACATTTTAGTGGACTCGAACTGTACTTTTCATCTCTACACAAATTTCTTTTTTTTTTAATTTTTTAAATTGAGACATAATTGACATTTAACATTGTGTAAGTTTGAGGTGTACAATGTGTTGCTTTGATACATTTATATGTTGCAATACGATTGCCTCTGTAGCGAACACCTCTATCACGTTACATAATTATTTCTTTTTTGTGGTGGAAACAGTGAAGATCTAGTCTCTTTCCACCTTTGAAGTTTACAATACAGTGTTGTTGACTATAATCACTATGCTGTGCCTTATCTCTTCAGGACTTATTTATCTACTGGTTCCCAGTTTGTACCCTTAAACAACGTAATTTTTCTAGTAGAGGGATTCAAAAAATCTCCTAGCACTTTGAAAATAGCCTGTAGTTCTACTTCCAGCCACTAGATGGCAGGCGGACAGACATGGTGGACGGCTAACGGGCTTCTTCTTATCAATTGCTTGGCCAGAGGGACGGGGGGCTGCCCTGTGAGGAGGTGTGCCCCAGTCTTGCTCTGTATCTCATCGCCTTTCGTGGGGGCATCATGCCGTCCTATCATCTTACACTGTTTTTGTCACAATCCTTACACTTTCTGAAAGTCACTGCTTGCTTCCATGTTTATCGTGTCTCCCTCATTAAAATGTGAGCTCCAGGAGAGGGAAGACTCTGCTCCCTGCTGCAGCCTCCATGTTTAAAATAGAGCCAGCACACCATGGGTGGTATTTGTTGAGTGAATGAATGATGTGAGTGAACAAATGAATGTGACCTCTGATCCACGCTCATACACAGGCTGAATCTCCCTCTCTGACTTTCCTGGCTGTTTCCAGTGGCATTACGCCTCATCGTGAATGACCATTTGCACTTAACGTGGTGTCCAGGACATTAGAAAACTGCTGAACTCCGTGGTTTGGTTTGTCTTTGAAATACCTAAGCCCTGAAGAGCAGTAAGCAAGAAGTCCTCTGGGTCTAACTAGCTTGGTTTGGGTTTAAAATTTAAAATGGCAAGCATAAATCCACTCAGAGGCTTCTCTGACCATCCCTGACGTGCATCCATCCCCTTTCAGCTCCAGGAACAGCAAATGACTCATTTAGAAGTGAAGCCATAAATTCTGGCCCATTGAGGTTGCTTTACATAAATCACCCATTTGCAATTTGTCGAAGCAGTCACAGATTTCGCTAGGCTTGTGGGGAGCGCCCTGTATGTCACATCCTGGAAATGAACAAGCCCATGGACTGAGAAATCAAGTGGACGAGTACAGGAGAGGGCCAGGATTAGGGTGAGGAGAGTGAGGCTGAGTCTTCCAAGAGCAAGGATCTTGTGGCCCCTTCCTCTATCTTCAAGGCCGGCAATCGCACCTCTCTGCCCTCTGCTGTCACATCTCCTCACTCTGAATCTCCTGCCTCCCTTTCTCACTTGTAAGCACCCTTGTGATTCCAGTTCTCCCCCAGACAATCTAGAACAACCTCCCACCTCAAGATCCTGAACTTAATCACATCTGCAAAGCCCCTTTTGCCATATAAAGTAACATAATCGTAGGTTCCAGAGATCAGGATGAGGACATGTTTGGGGTGAGGCAGTGGGCGTTATTCAGTCTACCACAACGCTGATCTGAAGTTCCCCCCTGCAATTAACAGAGAACAGAGAAAATATTCATCGTCAGGGGCCTGCTCCCAAGAAGGATAATGCACTTGAAGAGGCCACCTTTAGTGAAGAACACTGCACCACCATTTCTAAGGGCAGGACCCCAACCTTGACTGCTCTGCTCCAGCCCTGGCCAGCTGCCTTATGTGCACTGGTTCATTAAGAGGAGGGGCGCCCCGTGGGTGACAAATTCTTCCAGACTGGACACCAGTAGCATCGTCAGGGAATCGGGGGATTGTGGACAAGGAGGGCGATGAGGCGAGCCCACCCGCCCCACGCACGCTGGCCGGGGTTTGAGACCAGAGACGAGAGGAACTCCCATAGGTGGTTGTTTCTCTTTGGTTTCCAGCCACACCAGCCATCAAACCTGCAAAGAGCATGTGGGATCAAAGCTCTAAGGCAGGGGTGCAGCCCCCGCCGACTTCATAATTTAGGGAAGCATGCGTGGGGTCTGAAGGTTTCAACGGCCTGGGCATGGGGGTCCGCCAGGTCCAAGGGGTTCCATCGTTTGTAGTTTTAGGCAGAAGGGGCCTTTTCAACACTCAAGACTCTCACTGACACATGGTAAAATATCTAAAGCATACATCATGATGATTTGTTATCTCAATAAAACCAAGAAAATACATCAACAGCCCCCCCGCCGCCCAAATAAATTAACACTCGAGGTCCACCTATTCATAAGGGAAACCCTGTGCCCTGCACACGCCGTTGTCCCACCTCGTGGGTCTCGGGCCTGCCCCGGCTGTGTGGAGGGCTGCGCCCCGCAAGGGCTCCCTTACCATCAGCACATTTCTGCTTTAAAGACACCCCTTAGTGACAGCCCCAGGCTCCTCTCTTCCATTTCCTGATGGATTTTAAATTGCGGTGTGGACGTGAAAAGCGGCCGTGCAGAGGAGCGTCCTGTCTGGCGGAGACGGGATTCTCGTTAGAACAATGTGGGCCCTAAAGCTCTGTCTAATACGCCTTAATGAGCAGAGCGAATGTTTAACTTTCAATCGATAGAAATGGCCGGCTGCAGTTTTCCTGACTTCAGGAACAGACTAATTTGTGTTCGGTATGCAGAACAACTAAAGTCCTGGACCAAAGATGCAAAGGAAGCAAGAGGACTTGACTTGACCGTGCGTGTTTTCTGACCGACATGCTGTGCTGGGCAGTGTGCGTGACTGGACAGTGAGGGGTTGAGGGGAGAACTCTGCGCTCCTCCTAATTCAGTTTTCTGAAAGAGCCACTACTTTTATTCATGTCCACATCTGTACCCATCAAGTGAATTTATGCAGTACTATAAAGTATAAAAATTCGTGTCTGGATCTGTCAAAAAATTTTAATTTTGTTGGTTATTAGCACTGCCGGACCTAGAGGGAGCGATTTTAGCATTTTTACCGAGTACGTGTGGAAGGTATTTTGATTATTACGAAGCTCTCCTGTGACAACACGCCAGGGCCTCGTGCAAGTGGCTTCAGCCTTCTGGAATGTTGATTGCCGGTCAGCCACCGTGGTGGGCAGAATAACGGCCCCCAAAGATGTCCACACCCAGCTCCCGAGACCTGAGAACAGGGTACCTTCCGTGGCAAAGAGAATGACACTTGCTGTCCGGCTGGCTTGGAGACGGGAGATCATCCTGGGTCATCCGCGTGGGCCCAGTATAATCACAAGAATCTCTGACAGTGGAAGACGGGGGCGGAGGAGGCGGCCAGTCCTTTCGGGAACCTGCGAGTGTGGCCTCAAGGAAACAGGATCTCTACAGATGGAATCAGGGAGAGGACACGATTCCAGAGATGAGATGTGATCAACGCTGCCGCTGGCTTTGGAGGGAGGGGACCCCAGCCAAGGGACGTGGGCAGCCTCCCAAAGCTGGAAAAGGCAAAAAAACAAATTCTCCCCTGGATCCTCCGGAAAGAACGCAGCCTTCCGACACCTCGATTGTAGCCCGGTGGGAGCTGTGGTGGATTTCCAACCTGCAGAACTGCGAGAGAACACATTCCTGTTGTTAAGCCCCCTAGTCGATGGCACCTTGTTAGGGCAGCCCTAGGAATCTGCGGTACTGGTTTTCTAGGGCTGCTGTAATGGTTCCATAAACTGGGTGGTTTAGAACAAGGGAAGTGTATTCTCTCAGTTCTGGGGGCCTGAGGTCTGAAATCAAGGTGTGCGTAGGGCCGTGCTCTCTGAAGGGTCAGGGGAGGATCGTTGCTCGCCTCTCCCAGCTCAGGGGCTGCTGGCAGTCCTGCCGTTCCTTGACTTGCAGACGCATCGCTCCCATCTCTGCTCCGTCGTCACATGGCGCTCTCCCTGCAAGTCTCTGTCAAATTTCCCTCTTCTTGTAGGGACACCAGTCACTGGATTTAGGGCCCACGGGAACCCATATGACCTCTTCTTAACTTGATTCCATATGCAAAGATCCTGTTTCCTAATGAGGTCACACTCGCAGGTTTCGGGTGGACAAGAATTTGGGGGGACACCACTCCACCCAGTACAGCAGTCACCTCTTTCTCCACCAGGACAGACCCCAAGCGGTGGCTGTATTCCAAGGAGGGCCTGTCCCCCACACCTCACGGCTCCTTGTCTGGCCTGCATGGCCGTGTTACAGTGGTGGTGGGCACACAGCTTCCTACATGAGCTCCGTTTTCTTCTTCCCCCCGAGTTAGTGGTCCCCTGCATTTCTGCCTTACGCTTTTGCTAACAGGGGGAGGACATGGAGAATGGGGTCCCCCACATACTGGGGCCCCTTTGGGCAGGGGCGGGCTTCCGTTGTGGGAGGGGCCCTTACTCCTCTCTTCTCACTCATCGGACCCCAGCCCAGCCCACCCAGGCGGCGAGAGGAGACCGCCACCTTGGGAATCAGCACTTTCCCACCACCACAGTCCTCAATTTACACAGATGCTGGAATTTCGTAAAGCATATCTTTTATTTCTCCATTCCTAAAAAAAACAAGAGCATGAAGGCCTCCCTTGCCCTGAATGGCCCCCAGCACCCCCATCCCCTTCTCCAGTTCCCTTTAGGGTAAGGTTAGCGCTGTCTGTACAGACGCCCTGTCCTCCCCTCCCAGCCGGCTGCACTCTCCAGTCGAGCTCACCACCCCTCCCAAGCGGGCCCCACGTCCACTCATCTTGCTCAGCAGGAGCACGCGGCAGACTTGGTCTCTCCCTCCTTCTGGAAAGACACCTCTACCCCTCATCTCCTGGACCCGGGAACGTGGGGCGGCTGGAGTCAGATCCCCACTCTATCAACGCTTGTGCCCTCACAAACTCAGCGTCCAGCATCCCCTATCCGCAGATGACTCCAACCCATCTCTGCAGTCCAGCTACCGTGTCATCGACTAGGCGGAAAGCCTTCGGGGCCTGTCTGGGGCAGGACTCCAGGTTTGGGTTCCCTGGGAGAAATCACTGATTAACGACTGGAAGCCTTCAAAGGAGGACTCAGGTAGTGATCTATTTTTAAAAACAACGAAAGACTGCAGCTCTGACTGAGCATCAGGGAAGTCGGGGACAGATACGGAGAATATGCAAGTGAAGATCGTGATCAGCCCATCCAACTTCACCTCCAGCACCGGAATCCTGCAGGTCAAGGGGCCGACCACACGTTTCTCGAAAAAGCCAGGCAGTCTGTGTCGCCTCCTCTACGCCTTATCCGACCTGTTTTGCGGGTCCCAAACCCACGGGAAAATCAGCATGGCTCAGAGGAGAAAAGAGAATGCGGCTCCCGTCCAGTCTCGCCCACTTCTGAGTCTTCGATGCGGGTTAAGTCATTTACTGTCTGGGTTTGCGCATCCACGTCAGCCGAGGTGCCTCTCTCCTGTGGCTGGTTTGCAGGATTCATACGTAAATACGATGGATGGGTCTATCTGGCTCTGTGCTGGGTTCTCTTCCAAAGAGCATTGCCTTTTAGCCAATTTGGCAATTAGCAAATGCTGATTTTTCACATTGTTATGCAGCCTTGCATCACGTGGCTTCTTTTCTTGGCTTTCTTTGTATTTTGTATTTGTCGTTTAATATGTTCTAGTTCAACAAAGCACGTTTTATGTATTATTTCCTCCGAAAGGCTGTTTCAGAAAGAGCAAGGTGTTACAATGAACATTTAAAAATATCTACTCGAATGACTTCATCCTACTTGAGAATGCCCATAAAATACTTGGCCTGTTTCAGTAAGAGTGAATCACTCAATGGTCCCGAGTAACTTAGGGTTATTACAGTACTTCACTCTTTTCTAATGTGATTTGATTTTCAGAGAATGGAACCGTTTTGCACCAAGTGGAACAATTTGGTAATACTGAAGACCATCCATTTTTTATTCCCTAGAATTCAGAAGTGATCAGTTTTGTATGGCCCAATGTAACTTGGAAAGGACTCGCTGTTTTGAAACTTTGCAACGTTATATCCACAGTGCTGTGCTTTCCCCGTCTACCAGGAAGAGGGCATCTCGACCTCTGGATATTAAGAAGGCGAGGTGCTCCAGCAGGCCCTGGGAAGCGGAACCCCCTGGCAGGTTAAAGCAGGACGTATGGATGGAGTGGCACTTGAATGGAACCAACAGAGGCTGGACAGGTCCCTGTTTGAAACCAGAAGGACCATACACTCCTGTGGAAAAGCTGTCTTATTAAAACCTCCTCTGTAAATCTACCCAGGATACCGTGCAGAAATGCAGAGCTCTGGCCCGTCCTCCGTCAAGGAGGGGAAGCAGCTGTGAGCGTCTCCTCAGAGTGAACTCACGTTTGCTTTATGAGGCCGAGAGAAACAGGTTAAGGACGCAGTCTTGAGGGCAGGCACATACTCTTTATAAACCTCCCAACAGCACACTGGTTTTGTGTACTTATTTATTCAGTTACTCTTCAGTGCCACAGGGTGAACCCCATTACTCACTATCTAGAATCAGCTGCAAGATTAAAAGGTTGTTCCTCTGATCGCTTTGTCAGACTTTCAACTAACCTTCTGGAGAGGTTCCCCTTAATCACACCGAGGGCGTTTCCAGCTCTGTACCTGGATGGATTCCATGGGCGGTCCGCTCCCAGCCCTGCCCTGGGTCTGTGGTGGGCGCCCATGTAAGGCCCAGGAGGCTGGGCGAGGACCTGGCCCTTCACCTCCTGCCTCCATGTGCCCAGGAGTCAACACCACGTGACGGGAAGGCTGAAGCGCTCTCGTGACTCCTCCTTTGTTCCCTTTCATGGCTAACTCCCTACAGTGACAACGTACCTTCTGACAGCATGGGTTAATGGTTTTCAATACGCAGTATACCCTGAAGACATGCATTATACCTCTAGGGGATAATGTATTTCCAAGAGCGGTGCTTTCAACACCTCCCCCTGCCCGTAACCCAAACTCCCACCTCCGGCCCCACAGAGAACCCGTGCTGCCCCAAGTCATCTGTCTTCAGTCTGGCCTAACGGGTCAAAAAGATTTCCTCATATTTTTCTGCAGTTTTTCTACACTTTGTATTACAAAAAAAATAAATAAGGGGGGTTTTTGTGTCTGCTTGTTTTCCCCAAATATAAAACCATATGTTAATACAGAGCAGGCTTAAGACTCACGACACCTTGGAAACCTGACAGCTGTGTCCAGAACAGGTGTCCTTCCCTGATGTTCGTCAATTCCTGACTCAGCAAACCATACACCATCCATGTGACGGTTTATGAATTCTCTTGATATCCTTGTGTAAATGCCAAATAAACAAAGACTGTGGACAAACCACGCAAGGGACCGGTTAACGGGTCTCAAATTTGAGGTGCTTTTTGTAATAAAGTTATACCAAAAATACAGCAACAAATAAAGAATAGTTTATTTAACAAAACTAGAACCCCCACGTACATGTAAAACAATACAAAAGTGAGTGGCTGGCAAACAGTTCAAGTTCACGTTTAACACTTGCAATTATCTTTATTACACTCATTCTGTTGAAAGCTCGTTTTCCTTACACCCCCAATAATCAGTTTTCAGTCTTGGTGGTGCCCAGATACACAAGAACTGACCAGGCAAGGTTCCAAATGCCCTCCAGGCTGTCTGCAGCTTGAGATAGGACACGTGCTCTTAAAGATTTCCTGTTGCGTGTTCTGACTTGAGGAAAAAAAGCAATGTCAATAGTTTAAAAAATAAGTATCGTCTGAAGCAGCAGAAAAAATATATTCACTACCGGCCTGTACCAAAGAAGCTGGCAATGGCAAGATTCGCGGCTTAAGAAAGAAACCATACACTTGACCTCTAGATAACATCTTGACAGCATCTGACCACAATTTCACCTCTTAAAACATCTTCCCTTTCTTCAACATAAGTAGCTGTTTATTAATCAAAAAGAAAAAAAAAGTGAGATCATAAGGTTTGTGGGAAGGAGATGAATACATTTGTTTAAAATACTGAGATGCCAACCAACTGACGTGTCGTCTCCAAGACTCTGTGAGCTCCACTGGTGAGTCTGTTGGAGGAAACCAGCGGCAGGATTAGCAGATCTTCAAGACGCCTGCACTGCTGCTCCCAGAGGGCCCAGTGGGACCGGAGACGAGCCACGTGAAGCGCTTCGTCCATCGGGGCCGAAGGAAAGAAGAAACCAAACCAGCTACCATGCAAGTTTTAAGAAAGTCTGACGTTTACGGTGACCTGAAGTCCTGCCTCTTCTCAGAGCACCGCCAGCCAGTAACTTGCCATCGGTTAAAGTCTGAGACCCGACCGGACCTCAGACGCGTCAGGTCCTTCTGCTGGCGGGCGTTCCATTCGCTCGTGATCGCTGGCGGTCGTATCTCACAGAAACAATAAGGAAAAGCAGGAGGGTGCCTCCTTGAATAGCAGCCAGAAGAAAAAAGTAGTAGTTCAAATAGCAGCCGTTAATGTTACCTAAAGAAACAAGAGAAAAAGAGGCACGTGAGCTGCACTTAGATACTTTACAAGATTTTATCTATTTCATTTGCTTCCTACTAAGGTCAGGATGAATTCTAACTGTGGTCATAAAAAAAAGAACAATCATATCTCTGTAATTCAAAATACACAAGCATTTTATTTCCAAAAACACTGCACAAGCCACTCTCACGCCAGCCACATCTCTAACCCAGGCTCCGGATCGGGGCTCTGACTCGACCCCTCCTGCGCGTCCAACTCCAGCGTCTCTCCCTTGTGAGATAAAAGGACGAGGCTCCCGGAGTGCCTGACAACGAAAGGCAGGGACATACCCTACGTCTAGCACACACCCAGGAACCTGCACGGGGCCAGGGGGACGAGTCTGAGAAGATGGATGAGATGAGGACTAACGGAAAGTGTGAGCCACACGTCCACCTCGGAAGAACCAGCCGCAAGAGAAAAAACGGCAAGTCTTTTCTCTTGTTTGTTATGTTTTTTTTCCCACACACAAAATGTGGGAAAAACTACCTTCCCGTGTTCTTGCCACCAGAAGCAGCATCTGGCAGATGGTGTATTTCCGTTCAGTCTGTTTTCACGCAGCGTTTCCCCCTCGACTGTGGGAGGGAATTTCCTAGGGTCATAGTCACACCGGCACGCAGAACTGACGTTTCCCAGGAGGGGCGCGAAGACAAGCAGGGAGTACCTGACTCGCTCCACACCAGATCCCAAGCGGCTGTCTTCCTAACTCGGGTACAGAATGCGGACACGTGACAGCACAGACAACAGGGGAACACAGCCTGACAGCACGGCCGGCTGAGTCCTGATCCAGCTCGAGGTTCACTGACACACACGACACGCCAAGGGGCCCTTTATGAGCCAGGCAATCGGCTGAACTTACATTCCACATACTACAGGAAGACACAAGTTTGCTTTTTAATTTTTCCTAAAAATCTCCAGGTTTTAGCACCCTCAAGTTGATGCAGGTGTGTACTTTAGCCCTAACAGCTAACACGCTGAATGCTCGACTCTGCCCCAAGCGTCACGTGAGGCAGGGCACACGCGGTGCTCCATCTGGTTCCCATTAATCCCGAGGAGGCTGAAGGGGTTACAGTCGTGGACCGTGGGCTCAACCAACAAGGTTCAAGCGTGAGTGGCTTGGTATCTCTGGGCCCAGCTTCCTCATCTGTGAAAGGGGGAAACACTGTACCTGCTGGAAAGTGTGCTCATACGGGGTAAACGTGTAGGTAACGTATGCGGACAGTAGCTGGGACCCAACGAGGCATCCTCAGGGCCTGCCATCATTACGATCTCCACTCTGCACACAGGCCCAGTGCCGTCAGGTCTGTAAACCGATAGTCTTTCAGTGGAGAACTGACCACGACCACTCAACATGGAGATGCAGGGAGGGTGAGTGTGTAGAAAATGTAGGACAGTTTGTAAGGAAACGTCCAGAGCCACTCACAGCCCGTCACCCTGTGCTCCCTGCAGACTGACCACACCACCAGGCAACCCTGCCTCATCCTCACGGCCCGAGGATGGCGCACCATTTACACCGCTGGTCACCCACTGAGGAGGACCCGACACGTCTCTGACAGGCGAGCAGGGAGCTCTCTGGTCAGCAGTGTCCCTACAGGGGGCCAGCATCTCAGAATGAAAGCTGCTGTGAGTGCCGACGGCCTCAGAGCAGCTCTCAATCTGTTTATTAAAAAAGTGCGACTTCCTTTCCTCCAAAGCTCCCTGTAAAGCTGGGTTATTCTGGAACTTCCTGTTTCTACCTGAACTCACCAATATTAGATGTTTAACAATGCTTTTATCAAATACACGGAATTAACGAACGGCTATAACACACGTTTGTACAATGAGCACTTACACATTTTTAAGAAATCCTCATTCACACAGGCTGTAGACAACGATTTCCTGCGTTTATTGTTTTCAGAAGAGATCTCGTAATACCTTTAATTTCGGTCAGACTGGGCTTTATTGATCCGACAGACACTTATAGTAGTGATGTAGGTCCTCACTACGTGCTGGCTCTGTCCTGGACACAGAGACAGCCCGCTTCAGGGAGCCCTGTGTCTGCTGGCACCACTACCACAGTGTTAGCATTTGATGCCACCACAAAGCTGTTGTCAAAATATCAATGATGTCATTCTACGTGCTGATTTTGACATAGGAATCTCCCCAAATTAAAGAGATGATCATTTAAAACTCCCAAAGCTCAGGGCCGGCCCCGTGGCTTAGTGGTTAAGTGCACGCGCTCCGCTGCTGGGGGCCCGGGTTCGGATCCCAGGCGCGCACCAACGCACCGCTTCTCCAGCCATGCTGAGGCCGCGTCCCACATACAGCAACTAGAAGGATGTGCAGCTATGACCTACAACTATCTGCTGGGGCTTTGGGGAGAAATAAATAAATAAACTTAAAATAAATAAATAAATAAAACTAAAACTTCCAGAGCTCAAAGCTGGCAGGCCAGGTAGACTGTACACCGGGTTTATCCCGCGGGGCAAAGAGAAATGTACACCGTTCCCCCGCAGTCAGTCCGGTTTGGGATGAGGAAGGGTATTCAGAAACGGGGCCACACCTAAGAGGAACCCCCCTGTACCTTCCTGGGCCTCTTCACATACTGCAGGAGAGCCCCATACAAAGGTGGTAAACACGAGTTTTACATTTGATAACATCGACTTTCAGGCCCCAAAGAAACGAGCTCATGGGCCGGCCCCGTGGCTTAATGGTTAAGTGCGCGTGCTCCGCTGCTGGCGGCCCGGGTTCGGATCCTGGGCGCGCACGGACGCACCGCTTCTCCGGCTATGCTGAGGCCGCGTCCCACATACAGCAACTAGAAGGATGTGCAGCTATGACATACAACTATCTACTGGGGCTTTGGGGGAAAAAATAAATAAATAAATAAATAAATAAAAGAAACGAGCTCATATGTCCACCAAACATTCATTAGAGTTCCCAGCAGCTTGATTCAAGGCAGCCCCAAACTGGAAACATCGGGAACACCTCTCAGTAGCAGGAGGGACGAATAAACTGTGACATATTCGTACAGTGGACACCCCTCAGAAACAACAGAGATCTCATTACTGGGGATGCCTCTCCTGGATGTAAGTGCCAAGTGGAGACAGCCACGACGGAGCACCAGTACAGATGAGGCTCAGAGTGCTGACGTGGGACAGTGTGATTTTGGGGGGACGGGGGTTAGCTGAGAAAGGACACAGGAAGCCTTTCGAAATGTTCTGCATTTCAATCTGGAGTAAAAACACGTCAGGCTGTGCACTTAAGACCAGCGCACTGCACAGTACGAATGTTAACCCCAATCTAATAACCATAATCATCAACAAGAACAGCAGCCAGCCCCCCCAGGACAGGCAGAGAAGGAAACCGACAGGAGAATCTGGGGGCTCGTCCTTGACCTCAGCCCCGTGACCCCACGGGAAGCTGTTTCAGGCGTCAATCCTGAGATGCTGAGCCAGCTCCACCTCCAGCCGCTGCACCACTCACCGGGACACGGATGCGGGGGGGGGGGGGGGGGGGCGCAGAGAGAAGCTGAGGGAAGACGTGAAATCTGGGATTACGTGTGCCGCTCCTTCTAGAGAAGAATCTCTCTTTGGGGGGCGGGGGTTCCCTGGTGCCACTTTCTCCCTGCATCAGCCGCCTCTGACAGCATCTGCCCCCGAACGAGAGGGAGCTGACACCCACATCACTGTCCTAACTCCCCACCCAGGACATGGGGCTACGCGCAGGACTGACACAAACTCTCCTTCTTGACGTAAAAACCAGGAGGGACCCCGTGTGCTGCTGGATGCGGTGTGGGGGCTGTCTGAGAAAACACTACACATCATGTCCCTCTCGTGAAAATAACATCAACAAACAGAACCAGGTCTAACCCCTGCACATGTGTGCTGGATGCACGAGTACTGGAGACGAACCTCAGGATGCAAAGTTTAAAAGTAACCTGTCAGAAACAAATGATGAGTGACAGGTAAACTGTGAGATTAAGTTAGCAATGAGGGGATCAAATCGCTGGAAAGCAATGAGAGTGACAAAACCAATCAATCCTTTGTGATACATTTAGAAATAAAACAAAAACTATGAAATAAAATCAACACCTTAAGAACTACAGGGCTTTGGTCTCTGTAACAAGTCTCTCTTTGAAGGAGGTTGTCCCATGTACACAGTAGATTCTGTGAATGCAGGAATCTCAGGAGAATGCTCAGAACCCACTGTGTACCTGGACCTTATGCAGGGCCGTTTATCCTCCAAGGGTTCTGGGAATGAAAGCCACAGCCCCAGACCTGCCTGTTCTCCCAGTGCACCCAGGCCCAAGCCTGCCACGCAGACTCACTCCAACCAAGGAGCACATCCTGACAGCGCCCTGGGGGCGGCGGGGGTGGCATGGGTTTCTGGAAGTTACATCAGGACTCCATAGGCCTAAATGCATCCCTTAGGACAGGAAATTTAATTCAATAATGGAAGGGCTTCTGGAATTCTGCAATTTCTAGAGCAAAGTCTCTAAGCTTTCATCAGACTTTCAAGGGGATTTATAACCTAAAACTGGCTCGGTACCACTGGATCTGAGCAAATGCTACACAGTTATACAAGACAAAGGAATAAGGTTGTTTTCATAAGTAAAACACAAAAGAAAAGAAAGACACCTTCATCTCCTGGGTCCATTTAAAAGCTATCATAAATCTGGAAACGGCAAAACGCTCATCTTTTGTGAGTGAATTTGTTCAATACCCCAAGATGCCACCTACTGGTATTAGCTGTAAAATCCCATTGTGATTGATCATGAGTAATATTTGTTTACTAGAAAAAAAGCCCATTTATTATATGGGTTTTTTTAATAGCAGAAAATTAAAAGGTACTGTCAGGAAAAGAAAAAAAAAAACCCAAGGTAAATGAAGGAAAATTTGTGATACAGATTTTACTTGCCTCATAAAAGTAGTGCTGGACATTAAGGTAGAGAAGCAGTCTATTCATCACAGATATTCCAAGTAAACAGCAATAGTGTAGCAGTCGACTGACCTGGCCACTGGGGGAGAGAGAGGCTTTCCTGTCTCTCAGAAACTGCTAACGACGCGAGTAAACGAAACGATGGGAGTGTGTGATGCAGCTCAGGGCACAGTGCACAGTAGCTCTGGGGACAGCCTAACCGCACTCAGACAACCTCACTCACTCACAAACCTTCCACCACAGCCTGAGACCCGTGGTTTTTGTCACCGGTCATTTTCAAAAAGACGGCCCGCCGCTCTCACCGAAGTCTGTGTGGTTGCTCATCCATCCGATGGCTTTGATGGACACCAGCGCCAACAGTCCTGAGCCCACGAAGGAGCCGACGCCAGAGAAGAAAAAGAACAAGCCCATTATGGCGCTCTGCATGGACTTGGGCGCGGCGGAATATGCGAATTCCAGACCTACAGGAAGGAAAGGAGGCGCTTTTGTGAGACGAGGTCGCATCGACGCTCCCGCCTAAATACGGCAGAAGCAGCAGAGGTCCAATGGGGACTTGGAGCTCTAAGTAGTGCAACTCCCTTCCCTGTTTTGAAGTCAGTACTTACACAAGTTCAAGCAATCACTGGCTAAGAGCTAGCTGCTCACTCTCCTGTTCACTGCGACAATTCCTAAAACATCTCAAGGAGGGTAGAAAGTAAACTCCTTGCTCTCAAACCTGAAGGTAAATTTGATTTGTCAGCTCTTAGAATTTCTTATTCCTTATGGAAAGAAAGAGATTAAAGAAGCAAAACTTTCCTATATTCTCAACTAATGGGAGTTTGAAAACAAAGTACGTACACTAAAATGGGGCATCTACTTAAGAATTCTATCATAAAGCAATATATTTTAAAACGATTTTTTAAAACAGGCACATCCAGAAATTCCGATTTGTGTAATAACTAGACATTGAGATGTGCAGAGTGTTCTAAATGGAGGACTGTTCTGTTTGATGTATGCCCTTCGCAAATTCATTAGCCAATTCTGCCTGAGTTTTGTGAGACGTGAGGAGAGGTGAAAATGATCGTCTCCTAGTGCCCACATGACCCATCGACTCTGGTCATCACTAATTTTCTCCCTCCGTCGCTCCCAGCAGTGGAAACAGGTCTGCACAGAACACACTTGTCCAAAGCACCACAGACTCCCACTAATGGAGAAAGAGAGGCCTGTGGGAACATGTTTTTCAAAATTGGGTTTGCACACTTATACAAATCTGAACAGAAACACTGAGAGCACAGCTGTGATTCACATCCCTTGGACCGGCTGCCACAGCGTAACTGCAGGGTCTGTTAGAAGCGCCAGGCCCAGGGAAAGCCGCCCAATAGGTTTTTCCTTCTTTTCCTCTCTCCTGCGGCCTCTCTATGGCAGGGGATGAATGTCATGGAAATGTTTTGGGAATCTTGTTTTTATACCAAGAAATGAGAACCTCAGACATAGTCGTACTGTTTATTTACAATCCATGTTCTGAACCACAACTGCCTGCCCAAACATACAATAGCACTGTGCTATTTCTGTCTCAATAATTCTAACACGTAAGAAAACAGTATGGCTTTTGTTATCTTACGCCTAGACTAGACCCAGACACCTCTGACATGAACCTTACCTGCTATGCTTGCAAATATCTCACTGACACCAATCAGCACGTACTGTGGGACCTGCCACCATATTGGCAAGTCGGCAGCAAAATAAACGACATTTCCAATGGTCTGATTAATGGTTTTCTCCTTAACAAGGTCCAGCCTCTTGCTTTCCAAAATTCCTAGAATACATAAGTAGGTTAAGAGAGCATTAGTTAACATTTGCAATTAAACTAAAAAACCAGATGTTTGCTACAAGGTGCTTATTGATTATTCTGAAAAATACATGGAAGGATAATGCCCAATGACACAGCTTCTCCCCAAACCACTCGATCTAGGAATCTCCCAGCTTTCAGCTTCCTAAGTAGGTTCCTGAAAAATAGAGGTCATACCACACCTATTTCATTTGGGCGTTTTTACAGTGCTTTATAAAATAGATGCTCAACATGTTTAATTCAATCCTCAAATATCTGGATTGCTCACAACCTATATTCCTTTTGTTTCTTTTAAAAGGAGGAGTGGGGAAAGCTAATAGTCCTGCAATGAAAGATTAATAACGCTATTTTACTTATCAGAAGGTAATAAATTTTGACATATTTTTCCCATCATGGTAATGGATTTAAGCTGACCCACTGATTTACTATCATTACTATTACAACCATGGCTGCTAATAATAATGCTGGTTTCCTTGTACAGGCGGGCTTAACCTTAACAACAAAGTAAACTGAACTTTCCAACTCAACTTCTGCTCTCAGCAGCACCGAGACTGCACCAAATTGTTGGTCACCTGTCAAGTGCAACAGAAAGACATGGGAAGATATGCAAGAGCAGAGACAGTGACTCTTTATAAAACAAAAAAATCAAAATAAAGTTTAAAAATGACAATTTGTAGGACAAGTTCTTAAGTTAAAGATGTCACCAAGTCTTGTTTTTAAAGAATTCTAACTGCAAAGGAAATAATGGACCCTAATATTTAAGGCACATATAAAAATACACGTATTTACAACCATGGGTCTGAGGAGGGACGAGAGTCTGGGTGAGAGGACCAGGATTTGATTGACAGGGTGACGAGAAGAAAAGCTCTGGAATCCATACCCCAAACCACATCTAAAGTGAAGTGCCCAAGCAAAGAGAAAATGTTTCCAAGGACCAAGGTACAGACACTTCCCGGCTCACTCCCCTCAGAAGCCCGTGTCTCCTCCCGGAGGTGAGCTGAGGGGACCTAGCCCTCAGCCCCGTCCTCCGACTGAGAAACGCAGACTCAGACCGAGAAACTCAGACGCAGACCCGGGGGGTGCAGAGCAGGCTATTTAGAGCTCAGGCTGCTCTGAAGAGGGCATTTGAGGTGTGGCAGTGCCCAGTGGTGATCTTAGGACATGGCTGGCGGCGGCAAGGGCCTTGTCCACAAGTGACAGCTCCTCCCTGAGGGGCAGTGGGCAGCACTAACGGGGCAACAGCTTTCGCCTGGCTGGAGTCCTCAAGTGCACAGGATCAAGTGCAACGGGCTTCCCCTCGGTCCCGCCTCCTCCCCCCCAGCTGCCAGGTCACTGCACCGGCCACCAGCCCTCCAGCTGGAAGGGTCCCAGTGCAATTCAAGTGCAGTTAGGCCTACAGGGAAGGGAGCCACTCCACCTGTTCTGGGGGAATAAATACTGACACTGGGTAAGACTTCAGTCCTTCACAGGAAAGGCAAACCTGTGTGTGTGTGTGTGTGTGTGTGTGTGTGTGTGTGTGTGTGTGTGTGTGTGTGTGTGTGTGTGTGTGTGTGTGTGTGTGTGTGGTGGGTACTGGTGGGGACAGTACACAGACTGAGTACATGAAGAGAAGAGATACTGTCGACTTCTGGCAAAGTTCTGGCAGAGAAGGGAAGACAACTGTCAGCCAGGATCTGCTCTGTGCTCCTTATTACTCAAGAAAACACAGAGTCTGTGAAGACTGAGGGTGAAAAGGGACCAGAAACTAAGGGGTGTTGTCTAACGAGTCACATGTAAGGAGTCCAACTTAAGAGAACATGGGAGATAAAAGTTGCTCGTTGGCAGGACTGGAGAAGGATGCAGAGGCGTGACGAATGCTGCAGGACACAGCACAGGCCGGGAGCGCGTCCCGAGAAGCTGACAGAAGCAGCTGCTGGTGGGGGAAGGAGGCCTTCACCAACACCTGAGGCTCCTGAGGAGGCCGGAACAGGCCGAAAGAGGCCGTCGTCATGACCAGTTAATAACAGGGAAGCAACCAGGAAGCATCACTATAAACGAAGATAAAAGAAGATGCTGGAACAACCAACACAGCATCCTTGCCATAAATGGGCCAAAGTCTTCAATTAAGGGCATAAACTCACATGGGGTCCAACAACAAAACAAAACTGAACACTGAGGATGAGATGAAACATTGGAGCTAATGCAAGGCAAAGTTGTGAGTCAAAGAAAGGCTGGCCCCGGGGGCTGGCCCCGTGGCCTAGTGGTTAAGTTCAGCGCGTTCCAGTTCTGGGGCCCGGGTTTGGATCCCGGGTGCAGACCTATACCGCTCATCGGTGGCCATGCTATAGCGGCGACCCCACATACAAAATAGAAGAAGATTGGCACAGATGTTAGCTCAGGGTGAATCTTCTTCACCAAAAAGAAAGAAAAAAAAAGAAAGGACGGCCCAGACACAGGGGTGGATTCATGGAGAAAGAAGGGTGACAACCAGGACGCCAGGGCAGAGAGATTCAGACAAACACTCCAAAGAGAACAAACAGGCGCTGTTCAAGGAGTGCTCTCGGTGTTAACGTGCGTCCTTTGCTCACTGCTTACAGACACTACACCTCATTTATTATCCACAGCAAGCCAGAGAGAGACACCAGCAGGCTCCTAAGAAGACAACGAGGTTGAGTCTTGGAGACTGGACCAGCAGAGTAAGCCTGGGCTTCAAACCCAGCGTGAGGGACGCCACGTGCACGCCTCCCTTCCAAAGGGCACTTTTGCTGTGGACGACACATACCATCCCCAGAGAAAACATGAGCTGTAAACCTTTATAAGTAAAACAGCATCATCTGCTAGAAACACAGTGAGAATCGGACAGAAACACGCCTCTCGGTCCTCGTCAGAACAAGGAGACAAAAATAAGGCTTTGCTTGGCGTGAGGGTCCCAATCCAGAGACACAAAGGGAAACCCAGGCCCTGAACTTCATTGACACAGCGAAGCATTCAGTTTGATTCACTGAAGGAAGCGGACAGACACGAGATCCATGCCTCTCAGGGCTTTGTTCTCACAAGCCACAGTGTTTAGAGAGGGCTTGCACCGGCCCTGCCTCCCATTCACCAGACTGTCGAGGTCCTGGACCGTGCACTCATCCACATGACCCAGGCCCCCAGAGGCATGCGGACACCTGCTACCAAGGATCTAACAGAGCCAACCACACTACAACAGACGAACCATCCCACCCAGCTCCCGACAAACACGTTCAGAAAGTGCTATTAGGCCCAAAGGAACCCGGAACTCCTCAATGCAGGAATTATAAAGCCGCGCTCTCTCCCAACTCCACAACGGGACCAGATATCACCAATAAATGGACAGACACAAACATCAACACTGGGAAAGGAAAATTCTCTGAAATGACTTGTGGATCAAAAAGGAAACAAAAACCACAGTTTCAATATTCTTAGAAACCAACAAAGAAAACACTACAAGAAATCCAAGCACATGAGACTGTGACAGAGCAGCAGGAACAGGCAAACTCATACTGTTACCTGGTTTTCACTGTTAAAGAGGAAAGAACAAAGAAAAGTAAACGAAGAATTTAACTCAACAAACGAGAGAGAAAAAATCACAAAACAAACCCAAGGTAATAGAAAGACATTACTTTCTTCATTCTTCATTTCACTCAGAAAACAGAGATACAGTTAAATTGATAAATTCAAGAGATACTTCTATAGCACAAGCATAAAATGCACAGTTTTGGTGAGTTTAATAAAAAAGAGCACATACATACATGAAACTAGCAATGAGAGAGGAACCACAACAGATTTATTTAAAAGACTATTTTTATCTCCACTCTAATAATTTTTCTAAAACTCAATAAAATGAATCGTTTACTCAGGACATTAAAAAAAAAAAAGAGCTTAAGTGATTCAAGGGAGAAAAAAATCTACACAAAACTGAGGAGAAGTAAAAGGTTACCACATTTCCTCTCAGAGAGGTATGGGCTCACATCATTTTCTAGGCAAAGAGCTGGAGCTTCCTGGGAGTGGATAGGTAATTCTCACCCTGTTAAAATGCTCCCTGCCCACAGAAGTGGGAGTTCACCAACTCTGTTTACAAGGCTGTGTGACCCTGACATCAGGCCACAGACTGACCTCAATTATAGAGAGATGCACAGGTGCTAAATAAAACAGCCACAGATGCCAATCAAACCACCAGTCATCCCATTAATGAACAGGGTTGATTTTAGAAATGCAGGAAGAGTTAAATATCAGAAGTTAATATAAATAAAACACATGGGGGACATGTAATCCTCTTAGAAACGAACATAAGATATTTGAGAAAAATTCAACATTCATTTCTGCCAAACATACTCAGCAAAGGTGAAATAAAGGTGAGATATTTAACATCATCACGAACAGATATCTCAAACTGAGGGTCAATGGTAAACAGCGAACGTCACAGGAACGTCTAGAGATGCCGCTGTTACAGGCAGGGACGGGAGGAGGATATTTATCACCACCGTCATCTACGCCTTAGAGAAAGTCCAGACAACACTGCCCAACGAAAGGAGAAAAGAGGCAGAATTATCAAGAAGGAGGAAAAGGAACTATGTTATCTGAAGATGACGATTTGAAAATGATTCGTTGCAACTCAGAATTTTTAAAAATCCCATATATGAGAAACCAAAAACACATAAAGCAGTTAAGAATAAACCTAACATAAAATGTACATGACCTAAAAGAAAACTCTGCAAGATATCATAAATAAAATTAGGGCCAGCCCCGTGGCTTAGCGGTTAAGTGCGTGTGCTCCGCTACTGGCCGCCCGGGTTCGGATCCCGGGCGCGCACTGACGCACCGCTTCTCTGGCCATGCTGAGGCCGTGTCCCACATACAGCAACTAGAAGGATGTGCAACTATGACATACAACTATCTACTGGGGCTTTGGGGAAAAAAAAGGAGGAGGATTGGCAATAGATGTTAGCTCAGAGCCGGTCTTCCTCAGCAAAAAGAGGAAGATTAGCGTGGATGTTAGCTCAGGGCTGATCTTCCTCAAAAGTAAATAAATAAATAAATAAAATGTCTACTTCATAAATAAAATTAAAAAGAAAATGAAAAAATGGGCAAAAAACATAGCATGCCATAAAATTACGAATAGTAACAATCTATTACTATACCACGAAAAAGAAAAACCCACTAGAAAACTGGGCACAACACATGCACTGTACACAGAATGTAATGACTGATAAATTCGGGGAAAACATCACTAATAATATACATTCAAGCAAAGATATACAATGTTCTAACCCTTCAGATAGGAAAGGAACATATACTGAAGGGTGCTGTAAGATCAGCATTCGTACATGTTGCACTCTGCTCTGCTCTTTTGTATCGAGAAATCTACCCTGAGGAAGCAATGAGACAAGTGCACAGACAGGGACGTGTCAGGGTGTACACAGAGCACTGTCTGCAGTAAGGACAGACCGGAATCAACCGTCATATTTAACAGGAGAGGACTGGCTTTAAAATGATAGTACATTCCAAAATGGAATATTATGTAGTTGTTAAAAACCATAATGTAAATTTTAATTATTGACATGGAAAAATGGTATGTACATGGTATACAAAAATAGTAGGTTATAAATCGTGTGAAGAGCTTGTTTCACTTGTTTAAAAAGAAAGTAATTTAGCTGTAACGGAAAATGTTCTAGGAGGATTTAAACATAGTTGTAGTGGTCACTGTTGGATGGTGGGATTACGGATGAATTTAGGTCTCCCTCCACTTTATCTATATATTTCTCATGACCATGGATGGACCGTGTAATGAAAATCTTTAAAAGCTTGCTGTAGACCAGTGGTACTGAACGCTTTTCTAAGGAAAGCTGTGACCAGAAAGGCACTGAGATGTTTCTGCTCAGCTTCAGGTGCTCTCCAGGCCCCGGAGCCCGTGCGTGGACTCCCGTCTGAAAACCACCGGGGCAACAGCATCCAGGACACCACCAAGTGTGACGAGCAGACCAAAAAGGCCGACGGCGGGTACCATTGTCCCAGGATGATGGGTGGGAGTTACTGCCTTCCTGGAAGACAATTCTGACAATTTATCAAAAGCCTTAAAGGATGCAGTGATTATACTTCCGGGGATTTGAGAAGTAGAGAAATTTCACTGCGGTGATTACTATAACAGTGAAAACTAGAAACCTAAATACTCAACAACAAAAGATTCGGATGAATGTCTGACATGGAAGGATATTCGCGATACATTAGGTTTTTTTTACAAAAGCAGGTGACGAAGTATAAGTAAATATATATGTGTGTTAACATCATGTATCAATTTTTCCCGTGCACTTGCAGAATGGTCATAGTGGATTCCTTGGGTGGTGGAATTATGAGTACTTATATCAGCGTGTGTGTACGCATGTGTGTGTGACGGCTCATCTGTATTTGGGGGATTTTTTTTTACCTCCTTATACTTAACATGCACAGCTTTTATTATACTTTTATGGTTTTCTTACACTTACTTTTTGTTAATCAGGCTCAAATTAGCTTACACAATACAATTTCATTTTTGCAAAAACACAGAAGGTGTATGTGTACAGACACAAAAACAAGACTAGATGGATACACACCATCCTAGGAGTGAGCATCTCTGGGGGAATTACTGTTGATTTTTATTTCCTTCTTTGTTTCTAAGGTTTCCTTTTCTCCAGTGAGCATCTATTATGCTAGTAATTTAACACATGCACAATTTAAGGGAAAAAAGAAATCTGACAAATTAACACACTTCTTTTTTTCTTAAGCTGACTTGAAGAAATCCCTTGCACCTGCTTGATTCTTATCTGAGAAACTTCAAAGAAAGAATTACTACAGCAGGCGTGGTACTAAGGGAAGACACTGATTTATTATGGGTGAATGTAGTAAGTTAAAAGGCAAACATTATTAGTGAATGTAGTAAGTTCAAGGCAAAATCATTTCTTTTCTATTAAAATTTGGTTTGCTATAATAGTCTCAGGTCTCTACTCAAAGCTTATCAATGTTCCAATTAAATAATCAACACTAGAGCTGGAAGTAAAACTATACAAAACCCAGGTCACTGCTTACATTAAATTTAATAAATTGTGCTTAAGTCAAGTTACGAGATATTGAAGCTCTCAGAACCAGTGACAGTTAAGCTCCTTCCCAATACCTGGCCACTTAGCAAAGAAAGCCTTCTTAAGAATACAAGCAGAGTAGGCATTTTCCATTTCTAAGGCATCGATTTAGATGCTGAAAGCTCAGAGCTGTGTGGTCTCACTGTTCCAAGCACCTAGGTCCCCACAGGCGCCAGCATCCACGCAGAAGGCAGCCTCACTGCTCAGCCCTGGGAGGAACTACCATGTATTTTGTTGGCACTTGTAAAAGTTAGAACTGCTACGCCTGACTGGGCACTTGCCACTTGTCTGCCAGTTGTTTCCTGCACAAGCATGTACAGAAACCACCAGAATGCCCTTTGTGGTTCTTAGGGCAGCCCACACGAGCTATTTGGCCATTAATGAAACAGAAAGAGAAAATGAAATTAAAGGAGGCCAAATTCAGGATCTACCAGGAAATGCCTGGGAGCCCAAGGACATGTCCTCTTCCCCAGGGGGAGAACAAGGACTCTCTTCCCTGGCACCCGACCAGTGTGGTCACGGTGCACCGAGAGGGCTGGCTCCCTAGGGCCAAAGCTGAGCCCACGGCAGGTGCTCTGAGGCGGCAAGACAGACAGACACCATCGCCAACGCGGCCAGTGTGCCTCCAGACGGCCCTGTTGCTCACTGACTCTGCCTAATGAAACCTGCAATTAGATGCCGCTCTAATTGAGTTCTTATTCACTCTGCTCACTTCCTCATGTGCCACAGGACTGGAAGAGAAACGGAATTGTAAGGAAAGCACACAGAAAACACTCCAGTCAGACACGACCTCACTTTAAGTATCTATTTGATCAAGAAAAAACATAATAGTCTCCTAAGATGTCCTGGTCTCTGGAATATGGATTTCTTAAGCCTAGGGACTCATTTCTTTAGAACTATTAAGTACTACATCAATATGTTCGCTCTGGCGATAGCAGATGAAGGCTGCTATGAAGCATTGTTGGAGAATATTAAATTCCATCTCAGCAGTGCTTAACATGAAATTCCTCATAACAGGAGATGATACATAGTTGATTCAGGAATAGCAGCTTTTCTTGTTATATAACTAAGCTATTTTACAGTTCAATAATTTTCAAATATTAATGAAGGAAGAACTCCCAAGTAGGTTTAGAGAGTCAGCGATATCTCAGCTTTATCAGAAGATACTTAAACTTATATAAGAATTATGAAAACAGCATGGGGCCCCCAAAAGGACAACTCTCCTCATTGGTGTTGGAATACTCAGACATTAGCTCTTAACCTTTTTTCCCCCTAGGAGATGGGGGCTGGTCATGAACATATATTTGATAAAACCTTTCCCCCCAGGAAAACACAGATGAAATTTTCCATAAACATGCAAAGAGTGGAGGGGCAGACTGAACCCTATTAACCTAAGGGTGAATTCACATCTTTGAGAATTATGTAACACCTTTAACTTAAAAAATTTCATCTATTCAGCATTCAACAGTTGTCTAAAATTTAGATCAATAGGGAGAGAACAAGCCTCCTTTGATTCAATCCAAAAGTCCCTTTCCAGGGCACTTCACTGGTTTTAGTTCGAGCAGAAAAATAATAATCCTTAGGAAAAAACTTAAACTTCATATAACAAAAAACTAGAAAATGAACAACACTCAGGTTTAAAATACTCCACAGACGTTCTCTTTTAAAGTCCAGGCACTTCCATGGGCCGGCCCTGTGGCTTGGTGGTTAAGTGCGCGCGCTGCAATGCTGGCGGCCCGGGTTCGGATCCCGGGTGTGCATCGAGGCACCACTTCTCCGTCCATCCTGGGGCCGAGTCCCACATGCAGCAACTGGAGGGATGTGCAGCTATGACATACAACTATCTACTGGGGCTTTGGGGGGAAAAAATAAAATAAATAAAATCTTTAAAAAAAAAAAAAAATAAAAAAAAATAAAGTCCAGGCACTTCCTGAGTAACAGGGAGCACAATTGGAGGTCGATCCCTATTCTGAATCACCCACAACCGCTGACGTGAGCAGAAATGAGGCAGAAACTGCATCTTACCTGCAGCGAAGGCAGAACACATTACAAAGAACATGCCAACAGCGATCCTTTTTAAGGATGACGGGAGTAAGCCATTTCTTCTCAAAATGGGATCGACCAGTTTATCCTTTAAGGGAATTAACAGGAGGATGAGCACTGCATCGAACATAGTCAGCCAGGCTGCCGGAAACTAGAATTTTAAAATCATAAGACACGTTTATTTTTCTGCAATATGAGTGGTCACTTATTATATAACTAATGTCCAAATGGGAAAAACTTATTTCAAGAACAGTTCATGTCTACAAAGTATAACTGCCTAGGAAAAAAGTCTCAGTTTCAAGAAACTGGAACTGAGAAAAGCTCCAGTTTCATTTCTAAATGGGTCTGCATTTGTTTTTGTGTGCTTTAAGTGGGAAAAAGAAAAGGCAGCAGGTGAAAATATTAACTAATGTTTAACTGATATCAGTCAATCTAGTAAATGATACAACCAATGGAAAAAGTCTCTGAGATAAGTAAAAATCCCACTTCAATAAGAATGCTCGAAGTTCCTGCTAACTGCTAACATTTATAAAGCATCTACTATTGGCAGAAGGAATCCGTCTGTCACATAAACCCCGAGGGACAATATTCAGATCATTTCAGTTGTTCTCACCGTATGAGGAGTGGTTGTAACATTGGAAATTTTCGGAATCTTCAAGTGAAGACTCTGTAAAACATACGTTGTCTGCATCTGGGTGTAAAAAGCAGAGTCATTACACGGGAACAGCTCTGCCTCTCAACCACTCAGCGTGTCGCCCTCCCCCAGCCCACTCCTGACAAGAGACCAGTGGCTCAGGTTGGAAACAGACAAGTCAACTATGTGGTCATCATAAGACGCGTCTGGATATCGACTTTGAAAAAGAACTAACAGTTATCCAAATGAGAAATCAAATTAAAAGATGGGGCCTGGAAAAACAGAAGCATATCCATTCTTAGCTTCTTTTTTGAAAAGGTTTTCAAAACAATTAAATCAGCAAAAATGACTCCTTAACTAAAAACAAGATTCCAAGATCCTAGACTCATGGAAATCATGAGACCCTATGCATTCTAGGGATGGCCAAAACCAGTGCCGGGGTAACATTGCATAGGAGATAAAGGAAATGAAACCTGTTTGTCACCACTCACTTGAAAATATACTGTCCAGTAAGGAATCAAAGCCAAGAAAACAGGGATAATCTTGACAAGAGCCTTCACATCTTCCACTTTATCTTCTGTAAATGGCCCTCCACGAGACATCTTACATGAATCAAACAGACTTTGTTTAGAAGATTGCTGAAAGACTCCAATGCCTTCACTTTGGGAAATAAAATGAAGGAATTAGTTTTCTTCCACCCCCAGAAATCAATTATTTGGTAACATATTAAGTTTGGAGGTAGGAAACCAGCTTGCTGTCTTGAATTTGCTTTAACTTCTTTCTATTACTTACTAATTGCGCACACCAAAGATAGCTACCGAGATTATTCCTACACATTGCAAAATCTATAAAACGCCGAGAGAAGGACTTCCTAGTCAAAGTGCAGGCGGGGCTCCTGTCATTTTAACGAGACTAGCAGGTACGGTATGATCAGTCTACATCGTGGCTGGCCTCACATCCGGCTGAAGCCCCACTGGTCAACATCCCCTTGTGTTGAGGAAAGCCTGCAATCTCATCTGAAGCTGACCTCGACAACATCAGCCACATCACTGCATTAGTATTTGGGAAAAAAAATTGTGCTGCATTGTCTGGATTTTTAATTAGGTAATTTACCAAATGTCAAGGCTTGACAACCAATATGAATGTTGTTCATAAACCATAATGGTTTCTTTAAAATATAGTGACAGGTGTGAGTGTGAGGAAGGGCTCTGTTCTGGCAGGGAAGCTGAGAGGGGAGCAACAATGCTCGTGATGATGATAACAACGAGGTTACCTGTTACCCGGTAACACCGGGTGCTCAGTGTGCACCACGCTCCCGCCTAGGTGCTCCCTCGTCAGCCCTGACCACAACCCTAGGAGGCATCAGGACATTCCTGCTAGCCCCACTGCACAGATGGGGAGACTAGGGCACAGAGAGGGTAGGGAACGTGCCCAAGGAAACAAAGCCAGAGAACTGGGGCCGGGATTTGAACCCCGGCAGTCCTGGCTGCTGAGCCTGCGGCCCCGACCATGGCAGGACACCCCCTGCCCCTCTGCTCCCCGCCCACAGGCACCACCCTCATGCTAGGTCTGCTGGTCGCAGTCAAGGACTCGGCCCTCCAGTCCTGGCTCTGTATCAGCAGCTTTGCTCTCTCGCTTACCCTGGGCCTGTTTCATTATTTATAAAATGAACAGGTCCCAGTGGATAGATCCCAGATCTCTCCTAGCCCAAAGCATTCTAATGGAGAAACGTGATCTAAGGTTCTTAAGGGTAAAAGAGAAAGAAAAAAAATTGCTTTAATTGCACGCTATTCTCTAAAGCCAGAAATATCTGGAGATAATTACCATTAAGGTTGCTTCCAATTCTGGGACTCAGATATAAACGGCAATTGTCTGCTTTCTAGTTTACAAACTTCTATCCCATTTAACTAAGTTGCCACTATTTTAAGTCATTTTTGTCCTATAATGTCGACATTTTTAATCTGAACTTTCAGACTGGGGGAAAAACAAAAAACTGTAATAATATTTTAGCCACATTTTGGACAGGAAAACTATATTCAATTCAGCAAATATTTATTAAGCATTGACTATTTGCCCAGTTCCATTCTAAGTGGGTGCTGGGGACACACGAATACATTTTAAAAGATACATTTCCTGTCCATATGTAGCTTAGTCTACGGGGGAGAAATAATCAGAAAAAATACACTCAAAGTGGAACTCTAAGTTCCAAAAATATTATTCACATGTTCACTTGAAAACATTAATAGCTTCTCCAAATTTTTTTTTTTTTTTGGCTAGAAAGTAAATTTAAAGTCCTTGTATACCTAACACAGATACTATCAGTGATTTAGTACATCATACTACACGTGTTTCTCTTAAAAAATGTAAACGTCAAATAACAAATCTATTTTCACACATAGAATCACTAACACAGGTTACTGGTTATATTACTTTTGCTTTATGTTGTTAAAATATTTTAAAACTGCGAAGTCAATATGCCCCTAAAACCTCACCTAATTCACACATATTGTTAGTGTATTATTTTGCAACATACAAGGGTCCAACATGGAGCCATGGCCACAAATGACAAGGAACACAGACGAGAACCCAGCAAGTCGAAGTGCTCCCGCTTCACGAGGCCTGTGCTCCCTGAGACCGCCTGCAGAGGCTGTGTGGGCAGGTATGTGCATTCTCCCGGGAGGAGGCCCTGCTGGTTCTCAGATTCTCAACACAAAGATGTCTGTATCTCAAGAATGTTCAAAACCATCTCCACTCTGGTCTGACGAAGTGAACAGATATTCATGGATTTCTCATTTAAAATCAACATTATCTTCAAAACAGAGATCAACATAGATGAGAAAGAAACTGGCACTGGCCAGATGAAATCAGTGCCAGAAATAAGGAAACACTGGGTGATGTGCTTCCTTGGGCTTCTGGAGCCGACCTTCTGTGAAAGCATCCTCATCAAGCAGGCACTTATCCTGGGCCAGGCGTCCTGCTAAAAACATCACACATACCAGCTCACTCAGAACCTGCCATGATCCTATAGGGTGAGTTGCTCTCCACCGTCCAAAAGGAAATGCAGGCTTGGCAACGTCACTAACCTGCCCAAGGTCACAGAGTCGGACCTTGTGTATAAGGAGAGCACAGTCTGAGAATTCTCTAGACCATCAACTTTTCCTCAAACTAGTCCTTTTTTCTTAATTGTGCCAAAGATTTCCAAAATCAAACCTAAAGGGAAATCAGATTCCTCAGTAAATATAAGCCCACATCGTCTTCGCCAGGCCATTTGTGCACTAGAACCCCAAGACATCCAGGAAGCAACGGCCCTTCTTGCGGAAATGTCTACCAGGGACCACCCACACAGAACACTGAAACCGGGAAGGGTGCCCCTTCACAAGGGTGTATTTTGCTAATGGGTACTCAAGCTATAGAATAAACCCCTAGCGTGTGAAACCCTGCTTTTGCCTAATTAAAATAAGGCCCAGGGAAGCACTCACACCTGCTACTGAGGCTGTGCTGTTTTAATTCTCAAAAATTCTTTAGTGTGGTCCCACCACTCGTAGTTCTGAATTATGAGTCTGAACGCCACACTGACCCACCAGAATATCCAGGTCAACAGGATGGTCAGGAGATCTGTCGGAACCCCCCACGGGGACAGCTGAAGAAACCAGACGTGCAGCCTGGAGTGAGGGAGCAGGGCCATAAGCACTGTTTTGGTTTAGCCACAAATCCACCACATGGAAGGAACAGTAGACATCTGTTATGGCTCCAAGGACATAAATAAGACACAGACAAGCCACGAGGAGGCCGATGTGGCGGTCGGCTTGCAGAAGAACATTCCAGCAATTAGTGCCACCCAACAATGAGCGTGCTGCGCTGAGAGGCAGGAAGCTGCACATGGCTGAGTGGTCAACCTCTGGCTCAGGGACTAAATGCCCATTGAGAACACCAACCCTGATAAAAGTACTCCCGGAGAGGGTCGACTATAAAGGGTCCAGGGACTTTTCTGGGGTGATGGACATATTCTGTGTCCTGACTGCACGGTGGGTACATGATCGAATAAATAATTCCCAGAAGTGCACAGCTAAAAGACATGCATTTTACTGCATGTAAACTATACTTCAATAAACAACAAAAATTCTCTTCTTGGGCTAAGTTCTGGACTTTTCTTTATTAATCTGCACCTAGGGTGACCAGCTGTTGTCACAGTTTGCCTGGGACTGTGGGACTTCCCCAGGACAAGGGGCTTTCAGCTTTAAAACCCCAGTGCACGGGACTTACACCGTTAACACCAGGGAAGTCTGTGCCAATTTGGATGATGGAGTTACCCTACCTGCATCTCAAAATTCTGCTACTATGTCCTCTGTCAAAGAGCGGCTGAAGTGACCGCTGGATAACGGGGCCCCTGCTGACCACTCGGTTGCTGACCCAGAAGTGAGAGGCAGCAGCTTACCGTTTAAGGAGCACAGAGAGGTGCCCACAAAGTAAGAAACTGCTTGGTTTTCCATTAAAATGCATTTCAGCGCTTTTTAAAATAAAACAAGAAATGTAGAGAATACGTACACTGTCTCCACTGTGCCCTCGTGGATTTCTACCTTTATCGTCTGCATATAACTAAGGAGCTGGGGGCTTCCGTCTAAGCCAGCAGTGTGAGGAAGGTCAGTGCACAGGTTAAAAAAGAAAAGCAGGAGCTGCAGAGTCAGCAGGTGGTCTGTCTTTAAGACGCAGACAAGAATGCTACACCCACCTCCTCGAGGTGATGTAAGAGTGAAGGGGATGAGACATTTAAATCACTCAGCCCGGTGCCCCGCACACAATAAGCCACTCGACAGGCGTAAGCTAGTGTCTCACGTACAGTGATGGGTACGTCCTATCAAATTGAGCCTGGGACGAGAATTCGGTGCTCACCCACTACGGCTGCATTCTCCACCTCGCTTCCGGGGCCGGCAGGAATAGGCCAGTATCTTGAACATATCAGTGAAGGCGCTGCCATCGGGAGGCTTGGTGATGAAGAAGCTCTGGGCACAGAGGAAGACCACAAAAGAGACGCCGATGCAGATGGTCGGGATGAGGTAGCCGGTCACAAAGCCCACGTTCTGCTGGATGTAGGCAATGCCTCCCAGCGAGACAATTGCTCCCAGATTAATGCTCCAATAAAACCAATTAAAAAACCTTCTTGTGGCTTCCGGACCTCGATCTTTAACCTAAAATCAGGAAGGAAAAAGACTTAAAAACATGGGATAACCTGAAAGAATGAAAAACAGAACACAATATATACGTATATATAATGTTTTCACATATACTATGTATTTTTTTTATATATTATAATTGCTGTTATCAGCACAGCCTTTAAGAAATGCAGCACAATCAAAATGGTGTTTACAGATAGATTTAAGGGTTTCCTGACAAAAAAGTATCCTACACTCTTAATTGCTACAGATTCTGGGGATTGTTTCTTTTAATTATGCTTAAATCCAACATATCCTACAGAGTTTCTCAAAGTACCATCTGTGAACCACCTGCTTTGGAAACACCTGGAATGCTCCTTAAAAATACAGATTCACAGGACCCGCATTCCAGACCTACCTACTCATCATCTCCAGGGTTGGGGCCCAGGAATCTGCATTTTAAAAAACTTTCCAAGGGACTTCTGTTCACAGCTAAATAGCTCCACGCCTCGATCTGGAGCAAAGAGGAAATTACAGACTGAAGCTAAAACCACACGCTATTTTTAGATTAGGAAGGCTATCAATGGAATCAGGAGGAATTCTGATAAGGATAGAGGTTCCTGGAAGGCACAAAAATCACTACTTTCCTGAATTTAGACAAACACAAGCACCAGGTAACACAAGCAATTTCTAGGTGTACACTCTCCACAACACCGCTTAAACGAAGCCCATTGTGTTGGTGGCTGAGATGTGGGGGCAGGCACCCCATAACTCCCCTTCCCACCTGGATTTTCACATCGACATGGACACTGAGAACAGGCTCTATACTAGCCAGTCATTTCTAGCCAGTTTCATTTCGTAAAATTTTTAAACAAACTTACTCTAAAGGCTGATGCTCGATCATATACAAAGATTGCCTAATCTTGCTGTCTTAGGAACTTCTGTTGTCTTGTCCATAAGTTACAGATTATGAAAAAGTTGGGTAATTTCTGTTCCAGTAACAGACGTGAATTCTGATCCACAGAGCAATCTCCTCTACTTTGTTCTAAAGAAGAAGGTTTTCAATGGGGGCCAAAACAACCAATTACGATACACAAAAAAAGCACCTGTTGAGCAGTCACGTTACTTGATATGATATTTTATCCTATTTTTTAAGATTAAAGAACAGCCGTAAAATATATAGTCAAAATCCTGTGCTCCTCAAAAAAAATTTTGTTTTAATCCAAAATGATTCAACATGGCTACTGCTTGGGCAAATAATACACTTGAAGTAATTGTATGGTAGCCACCACCTCAAACTAAAAATCTGAGTTTTAAATAAACCACATGTTCTCAGGGGGAGCTTAAACTTTTCTCCTACTCACTGAACAGAGGTCCCAGACCAAATGCTGGCATGACTACTGAATAAATGATTTGTATTGAGAATTCCTGATATTTCAAAGTGAGACAGTTCTTCATGGGGACACAATGCATTTAAATGTTACTAAACTGGACTCAAATATTCATGCTATCCTGGAGACAGACCGGAGGAAAGAAAAACTGTAAGCAGAGGAATGGTTACAGAGAAAATACAACTAAAAACAAGTAACCGGGGGTTGGAGGCAAGCTTAAAAGGGAAGAGGGCCAGTGAGTACAATACCCAAAATTAACGGAGACATAATTTACATATTAACTGAACTATGTGGGGGCGTTCCATTATCAACACACACCGCCCCGTGTAAACTTGGCAGTCAGAGTATTTGAACTCCCAAGAGTAATTCACCAAAATTACTTTAGAAACCTAAGCCTATTACTAAGGCCCTAAATAACCACAGCCCAGTAATTCTGTGTAACAAATGGGAAGCTGGTTCCACCAACTGCAGATCACATGCTCCAGGCCCTGGGCGGCCCCTACGTATCAGACACATTAGATCACCCTCTGCACAGCTGCCCAGTACCCGGCGCAACCAAGGGTAAACAGGCTCTTCAAGTGACTGGTCAAAAGACACTGCAGTCAATCCACAGAGTGCAGCCAAGAAAAGAGGAGAATTGTGTACAGTGAGGCCAACAGTTGGCTGACTTGGAAAAATTCCTTAAAACGCACACGAGTACAAGATTTTTTCCTCTAGAAAAAAAAATGTATCGTTTGCTCCCTTTATCTGTAAAATAAGTTTTGCTTCTTTCAGTTCATTATTTCAAATACTCAATCCATCCATGAAGAATGATTGTGATCTTTGAAAAAGGTTAAGCACAGGGAAAATACAGAGCTGACGTGATTTACATCAAAATAGATCACCTTTGGAATTTTCAGCTACTCATCCTCTTTCAAAAGTCAGCCCGGGCCTCCTCCTGGAAACTGCACAGCCTGACCTCATTCATCTCTCACTCAGAATGTTTCCTGAAGACCCCACGTTGGAGACGGGGATGTGAGGACAGAGAAGCATAAAAAGTACCTTAAAAACACAATTACATTTCCTCAAAATGAGAAGGGCCAGGAGTCGACTAACCAGTCCTGAAGGACAGCCCTGGCAGGTGTCCGGCTCAGAGCCACACCTCCACCAAGCAGCCAGCACCCCTGGGGGACCGCCTGCCTGTGAAATTCCCCTCACAGACCAGCCAGCACCTGACATGCAGCATCTGGCATAAGGGCACTAACATTTTCCTTCTACATGTTTGTTCCCTGAGATATAATTCACATACATACTAAAAAATTCACCCTTTTGAAATGTACAACTCAGTGGTTTTTGGTCTATTCACAGCTATACAACCATCCCCATTGTTCACTTCCACCTTCTCATCACACCCGCAAGAAACCCTGCTGCCTCTGCAGTCATTCCCACTCCCCCTCTCCCGACCCCTGGCAACCACTGATCTAGGCTTCGTGGATATGTCTACTCTGGACATTTCACATAACTGGAATTATACAATACGTGATCTTTCCTGCCTGGCATCCTTCGACTCGGCATGATGCTGTCAAGGTTCATCAATGTTGCAGCACCCATCACACTTCACTGCTTTTCACTGCTGAATGATACCCCACTGTATGGATGGACCACATGTGCTCTATCCATGCATCAGTTGATGGACATCTCCTTAACTTTTTATTTAAAAAATCTTCAACTTACAGAAAAGCTGACCAAACAGTACAACATACACTTCTATACCCTTCACTTAGATCCCCAGTTCTCTTTTTCTATATATATGTATGAAATACTCTTTTAGGCTGAACTATTTAAAAATAAGTGGCAGCATCATGATATTTCACCCCAAAGACTTCATCATGAATCTCCTAATAATAAGGTCAATCTTCTCTTGACCACAAACCATTATCACACGTAGGAAACGTAACATCAATGCAATTTTTTTTTTTTTAAGATTTTATTTATTTATTTTTTCCCCCCAAAGCCCCAGTAGATAGTTGTATGTCATAGCTGCACATCCTTCTAGTTGCTGTATGTGGAACTCGGCCCCAGGATGGACGGAGAAGTGGTGCCTCGGTGCGCGCCCGGGATCCGAACCCGGGCCACCAGCATCGGAGCGCGCGCACTTAACCACCAAGCCACGGGGCCGGCCCACATCAATGCAATTTTATCTTATATGTGGTCTATAATCAAATCATCAATTGTGCCCAAAAATGGCTTAAAAAAAATCTGGGATCCAACCACAAAACACACGTGCCATTTGGTTGCCAAGTCTCTCTAATATCCTCGAATCTAGAGTGGTCCTCTTTTTTCCATCAAAGTGTCGTATTTGAAGAGATCAGGCCAGTTACCTTGTAGAACAGAGCATCCTTTTAACATCCACATTTAGTTACACATCAAGAGTGCATATTCTGCCATGCATTCTAGATAACCTCTACAGGACCATTCATTCTTTTAAGAAATACTAATTACTTGTCTCTCATCTACTGGAGAGCACTAACTCTTAACTTGCACTGCCTGGGTCCAAACCCATCTCCCTCGCTCAATGGCTGTGGCCCTGGCAGGTCAAACCCTCTAAGCCTCTGATTCTTGTAAAACAGGGACAATTACAGCACACAATTGTTGTGAGGCTGGGATAAGACAGTGTAGGAAGAGCACGCAGTACACTCTCGGGCATAACCAACTCATGTGGCCCCTCAGTTGTGCGGCCTGGTCTTTAAAGAGGGAGAACTGTGCTCCCAGTGCCGCGACTTCACTGCTGGCCTGTGAGCCGATGGCACCCTGAGGCCAAAGCCACACACCTGGGCCTTGAGATCCTCTCTACGCCCGACTGTGCTTCTGCTGCACCATCACGCAACGCCCATCTTGGTGCCATGGTTCAAATACAGATGAAGACATCAGACCTGGACTAAAACGCTGGCCTGACCACTCACTACCTACAGGACAACAAAGAAAGAATCTCTTTTTGCACCTCCATGTCCTCATCTGAAAAATGGCTGTAAGATTCACATGAGGAGATTCAAATGAGTTTGAGTACATAAAGCCCATTCTATGGTGCAGAGAAGGGAGAATTCAGGACATCCGGCAACTACTATTTCCAACAACATTATAAGGTATAACGGACAGCCTTACACAGGTATGGTCAAAGCTCAGATTCAAAGGACAGGCTCTTGTATCCTGGCTCTTCATGTACCAGCTCTCTAATGATCCAACCTCTCAAGCCTCAGTTTCCTAATCTGTAAAACGGGCACAATAACAGCAGCGGTGTCCTGTGCACTCACAAAGTACTTAGCACAGGGCCTGGTGCATAGCAAGCCCTCAGTGAATGTTAGCAATCATATGGGTATTTAGCACCTAAACCTAGGAGTTACTGTCCCTAGGGCTCACATATGATCCTCCAGCAATTCCTGCCCACTCTACCTCCATAACTTATCCTAAATCCACCCACTTCACTCCATGTCCTCTGCCTCCATTCTAGTCCAAATCTCCAGCTCTCACCTGGCCAGCGTAACAGACTCCTACCTGGTATGCTTACTGTCATCCCTTCCCATACAACCTAGTCTCGGTCATGACCACTCAATTCTCCTACTGTACTGTGAAAGCGGCTACAGCATAGGCAATATGTAAACAGGAATGCGTAGGACTGTGTTCCAATAAAACTTTATTTATGGAGATTGGAATTTGAGTTTCATATAAGTTGTCACAAAATATTCTTTTCACTTTCATCCTACCGTTTAAAAACCTAAGAACCATTATTATTCTTAGCTTGTGGGTCCTCCAAAAACAGGAAGTAGACCAGATTTGGCTGGCAGGCCACAGCTGCCAGGCCCCTGTGCTGGAAATACACATCAGATCACATTACTTCCTTGCTCAAACCCCATGAAGCCTTCCTACTGTATTCAAAACAGACTTCAAACTCTTTTACAAGTCTTAGAGGACCTGGCCCCTGCCTACCATCCCTCTTCCCACTTCTTTTGTCTTAAAATATACTTGACACATAAGCTTGTGTGAGTTTAAGGTGTACAATACTTGGTGACTTGATACATTTACGCATTGCAACATGATTGCCACTGTAGCTACTACAGCAGCAACGAGGGCGTCCCTGTCTTCCCGGCCCTAGGGCCTTCGCACTTGCTGATCCCCAAGCCCCAAAGCTCCTTTGACACTCTTCAGGTCTCCACTCATATGTCCCCCCAAGAGAAAGGAAGCCCTCGCTATTTGCAGCCACCCTCGTCGTCACTCCCCAATGGCCCCTTAGTGGAAAGCAGCTCATCCCCTCGCCATCACCCCTACGCCCCGCCCCGTGCGGACCCCTCCCCAGCGCCTACGGCAACCTGTCCTGGCGCTCGGCTTCACGCGTCCTCGCCCCACCTGCCGCCCGGCCCCTGCGGCCCCGCCCCGCGCGCGCTCACCTGGTCGGCGCCGAAGGGCGTGATGTTGGCCTTGACGGCGCCCACGCCCAGGCCGACGATCGCGAGCGCGGTCAGCACGGCGGGCGCGCAGTAGCGGGAGGGCTCGTCCGCGCAGGCCGGCGCCGAGCAGTTGCGGACGCGCGTGGGGCGCGGGGCCCCGCAGAGCGCGGCGCGCGTGGTGGGCGCGGCCAGCAGCGGGAAGGCCAGCATGCCGAGCAGGTAGAGCGCCAGGCTGAGCAGGATGGCGCGCGCGCGGCCGAGCCAAGCGTCGGCCAGCCAGCCCCCGAACGGCGACACCAGGTAGGTGAGGCCCATGAAGAGCAGCAGCGCCTGGCTGGCCTGCGCGCCCTCCCAGCCGAAGCGCGGCCCGTTCACGAACAGCACCAGGTTGGCCGTGACGCCGTAGAAGGCGGCGCGCTCCAGCAGCTCCGTCAGCAGCACGGCGCCGCACGCCGCGCGCCGGCCCGCGAACGCCTCCCGCCGCGCGCCCAGCAGCGGCGCCCGCTCGCCGCCCGCGCCCTCCATGCGCCCGCCGCCGCCGCCCGCGCCGCCGCTCTGCCCGCCGCCGCCGCCCTTCTCGCGAGACCGGCCCCGCCGGGGCCGCGGCACGCCCCGCGGGCGTCCCCATTGGCCGGGCTGGCCGCCGCGCAGCCCGACGGGGACTTCCGGCACCACCCCGGAAGTCCCGGTCGGGCTCCCGCTTCCGCCTCACTGGGGCAACATGGCCGCCGTCTTGTCCCCAGAAGTCAGTGACAAGCGAAATCAGAGCCTAGCTCTCCTAGGTTTTCCACCGTCTTCTCGAAAGCCCAGACTTCGTACGGTGGCCTCGGGGCTCCGCCTGCCCTCCAGGCTGACTTCCTCAGGTGGCCCCGCCCCTGCGCCCCAGCCTCCTGCCGCCCCGCCCCAGGACGGGGGTCTCTGCCTCGACACTGTTGATATGGGGGCGGACAGTTCTTTGTCGTGGGGGCTGTCCTGTGCTTCCGAGGACGGTCAGCGGCGTCCCCAGCCTTTGCTCTCCGCTAGATGCCAGTTCCACCCCTGCTCCCCAGTTTTGACGACCAACAGTGTCCCTAGACATTCCCGAGTGTCCCATGGGCAGCAAAGTCGCCCCCACTGAGAACCTCTGACCTAGGACAAGCCAGGCCCAGGCCCTGTGTCGTTGTCACATGGCTGGCTTCCCGTTTTCCTTCGACCCTCAGCTCAAGTGTTGACTCCTTGTAAGCCTTTCTTGACCAGGCCATCTCCAGTGGCTCCCACCCCCATCCCACTGCCCTGTTTTAGTTTCTCCATAGCACCTGCCACGTGTTTCGTTTATTGCTTTGTCTCCCCAGCTTGTATGCGGTCCCCACAAGTATAAGGTCCATGGTGGCAGGTTCTTGGGTGTCCTGTTCCTCACCGTGTCCCTGGCACCTGCCAACTGCCTGGCACCTGGTGGGGTGGAAGAGGGTCCTCCAAAAACAGACCCCAGCATCGCTGCAGAAACTGGGACCACGCTGCAATGATTGAATTAGTGGGAGGCCATTTCCTCTTCCTTTCTCCATCCTTCACTCCAGCTAAGACCAGGATGGAGCCGTCAGCTGGGAAGTGGGCTTGCCTGTGGGTCATCCGGGTAAGTAGTCCTTCCAAAAAGGCTTGAAGTAGCATGTACTATTAACTTTTGCATTTTCCTACGTCTGACCTCTAGACTGATGCCCAGCACTGTGCTGGCACAGGGCAGGCAGTAGGTAAATATTTAATATTTAAGGAGAGAATAGTTCATGCCAGAACAGGACTTTCGCCACCCTGCCTGTTGCTCTTGGTCCTCTTCAGCTGTCAGCTCAGAGGTCACTTTCCTGATCCTCCCAGATTAGATCAGCTCCTCTTTTTATAGGTGATTAGAGCATGCTCTGCTTTTCTCTTCACAGCACCCATTATAATTTATAATTATTTATTTTGTGAAACATCTCTCTCTTCAAAGGCAGGAGGGCAGAGATTTTGCTTGTTTTGTCCCCTGCTATATACCTAGAATGTAGTGCAGTACCTGCCAATGATAAATATTTGTGGAATTAACTGAATGAGTGAATGAATACTTGTTGAATTGTAAATGGTGTCCGAAGAACATGTTATGTTCACCTATTTTTTTTTTTTTTTATATTCCTGTGGTGTTCTGCGGCATATATTTGTATGCTAAGTTCACTAAAAAACTAACCCCCCCCCCCTTGGGCCAGCCCCGTGGCTTAGCGGTTAAGTGCGCACGCTCCGCTACCGGCGTGCTGGGTTCGGATCTGGATCCGGGAGCGCACCGACGCACCGCCTGTCTGGCCATGCTGAGGCCGCGTCCCACATACAGCAACTAGAAGGGTGTGCAACTGTGACATACAACTATCTACTGGGGCTTTGGGGGGAAAAAAGGAGGAGGATTTGCAATAGATGTTAGCTCAGAGCCGGTCTTCCTCAGCAAAAAGAGGAGGATTAGCACGGATGTTAGCTCAGGGCTCATCTTCTTCACACACACACAAAAAACCAACCCCTTAAGATTCCTGCCCAGGATCACACATCGAGTAGGCACTCAGACTTAAATAAAAGACGTATAACTAATTCCTGGTGCAGTGCTTCTTCCACGCTCCAGCTGGCAGATGAGACAGAACCTTCAAGTATTTACTCTAAGACTGACAGAGCTGACACACTCAACCAAAGTGCAGAATACCATTAGCATTGAACACGGAATAAAAGTAAAGTGTTTGACTTGGATCATGCGATGACTTGGCACTGAAGCCCTGCCCAGTACAGGTGTGCCATTTCCCATGGCAGCCAGCTAACTCAGTTGGATTGTCTCCGTTAAGGAGCCTAAAGCTTGGGCCGGCCCTGTGGCTTAGCAGTTAAGTGCGCACGCTCCGCTGCTGGCGGCCTGGGTTCGGATTCCGGGCGCGCACCGACAGACTGCTTCTCCGACCATGCTGAGGCCACGTCCCACATACAGCAACTAGAAGGATGTGCAGCTATGACACAACTATCTACTGGGGCTTTGGGGGAAAAAAAAAAGGAGGAGGATTGGCAATAGATGTTAGCTCAGAGCCGGTCTTCCTCAGCAAAAAGAGGAAGATTAGCATGGATGTTAGCTCAGGGCTGATCTTCCTCACAAAAAAAAAAAATAAATTAAAAAAAAGGAGCCTAAAGCTAAGTGAAAGAAAGGGAGGGGAGGCGGTTTCAGAGATTAGGATGTACCCTGAGGAGTTTTGAGCAGTTGTTCTTGGTCCTGGGGAGGTCTGTTGTGCACTGCAGTCTCTGATACCCTGAGGGTGCAAAACAAAGCCAGCAGGCAGAAATGTTTGGGTTTGGCTGCAGTGTTTAAAAAAAAAAAGAGCCAAGACCACATAATGCAAGATTCCATCTCTTATGAAATGTCCAAAATAGGCAAATCTGTAGAGAAAGAGTGCAGATTGGTGGTGTGGTTGCCAGGTGCTGGGGGGATGGGAAGACGGGGAAGTGACTGCTAAAGGGCATGGGGTTTCTTTTTGTAGTGATGAAAATGTTCTAAAATTGATTGTGGTAGTAGTTGCACAACTCTGTGAACATACTAAAAACCACTGAATCGTACACTTTCAATGGAAGAACTATATGGTATGTGAATTATGTCTCAGTAAGGCTCTTGCCAAAAAAATGAGCTAAGGGTTAAAAATTGGGAGGTTTCACGTATCAATTTGGATGCCCTGTTGCTGTTCAAAGAGTAAACTGGAGCTCTGGCAGCACTGGGACTTGCGGATGCCTGTTACACCAGTGACCACCTCCTACTCTGCTTGAACCACATCTCTGGCACTTGTGCCTTTACGTACTCTTCATAGGTCACCGTCCTGCAGGGCTGGCTCTGTGGCTTGCTTTGGTGAGGAGAATGTGGCAGCAGTGTTCCTGGGCCAGGTCTGGGCCTAAACCGTAAGAAGTTCTGGCAGCTTCTCGTTTTGTGCCTTGGGAGCCCTGAACCACCATGTGAGAAGTCCAGCTGCCTGGCTGGAGAGGTCACACGTGGAGGGAGACTCTGCAGCTGCGTGGAAAGGGGGTCCCATTGCCCCAGCCTCCCAGCCAACCTGCGAGCTGAGTGAAGCCACGCACATAACCGCCAGCAAGACCAACAGAAAAAGTGCCCAGCTGAGCCTCAACCCAGATTGCAGAATCGTGAACAAATAAAACAGTTGATTTTAACCTGCTAACTTCTGGGTAGGTTTGTTGCGCATCATCAGGTAATGAAAGCACACCTGCTTCCCCCATGGCCACTCTCTGATGACACCAGGGAGCAGCTGCTGTCTTTAGGTGGGGCACACAAATCCTCCCCATGCTCTGTTGTCTTATTTTTCTTATAGTAGGGAAAGTGTTCTCTGTATCTGCTCTATCCAGTGCAGTAGCCACTAGCCACGTGTGGCTATTTGAACTTAAATTAGTTCAAATTTAATAAAATGAAAAATTCTGTTCCTCAATCATACCAACTACATTTCAAGTGCTCAATAGCCACATGTGACTAGTGGCTACCATATTGGATGGCACGGTACGTGGCAACTCCACCATTGCAGAAAGTTCTGTTGGACAGCCCTGCTCTATACTAATATGTGATTAGTGCTATTGATTGCTTATCCAATAGCCACACCCTCTTTCTCCTTCCAAACAGACTCCTGATTCTATTCAGGTGTTTGTTTGTCCTCCTCACCCCACTCCTGTCCCCAACCAGCTGCCCCTGTGGCTCAGGAGAAAGGACTTTCATCTTCATTTCTGGATCCGACTAGTCAAACCAATGCTACTCTCTCATGCCTCTTCACAGTGACGAGTTCAGGAGCCTGGACTCTGACCATCAGAACGTGAAATTCCCCTGGGGCCCAGGAGAGAACAAGGGACATAATTGGCACAGTCAGGCTGAAGGAAAGGACTCTGATTTCATGACTGCGAGAGAGAAACACTCTTCCAAACGAATCAGGAAGCCTAGAGCCCTCACTGCTGCTGGCGGCTGTTTCACAACCATGTGATGAAGCAGTTTAGGACGAAGCCAGCTTTGTGGATGGCACGGTAGAGAACCAGGGAGAAGTTAGATAACAAAAGATAATAAGGGAGAAGTTAGATAACAAAAGATAATAAATCTTATATTGTTTAAGCCACTGCGTTGGGCTTTCTGTTACTTGTAGCCAAAAGTCGCCTATTGTGATTCTACCAAAAAGTGGGAAAATAAAAGAACGAACAATAGGGAAACTGGACTTTTTTCTCATGCCTCGCCTAATTTGTCTTAGAGTTTTCTACCTGGCCCCTGTAATCAGTCGGTTTGCAGCCCCTGTACTGAGCCCCAATGATTGTACGGCTAAGGAATTGATGTAAGTCGACTCTCACCACTTGGTTGGGTATACTTGTAATACACCTTTGTTCTTGAAAGTAATTGTATGAGTCTCTGCACCTAAAATAATCAAATAAATAATTACCTGTCTCATACAGCAGGTGTCTAGGGGATGGGTAACATTGTTTTACAAAACACAGTTTTGTGGGTAGCCTCTTCACCTCAAGGGCCTTCTGGGAAAGAGGACCTTACTGCAAGGAGGCTTGCAGTGTGGACCAGAATTGGAAATGCACTGTTTGCTCTGAAATGCAGGGCCCTTCCTTCTCTGGCCCTTGTGCCTTGCTCAGTGAGTGGAGCTCAGAGAAGATGCTATCTGATGGAGTGAATCCAGAAGCCATCAGAGACGGAGGACATTTCAGGGGCCATCTAATTCCTCCAGCGTTTCTCACAACATTTCTGCTTCCTGTTTCACATCTGCCTTGCTCACCCCTTGCTGCCAGACAGTTGCAGCTGCTTATTCCCAATTTCAGCTTCCTCAAAAGGCTGGTTTCCAAGTACCCATCACAGACTTTCTGTGCCATCTGCACGTCACTGTCTCATTCAGTCAACAAATAACTGTTGAGCACCTACTCCATACGTCACGACAGCTCAGTGTCAGCTCTCATGTCCGAGGCCTCTGCTTTTCTGGTTTCCCACTTCCCTGCAGAGGGCCTCTGATAGGCCCAGCTCATCTTTATGCATCAGGCCATGGCCTAAGTCAGTAGCCATTTCAGAGCCACAGGCCCTGTCATCCATCTTTTGACTCTCCTTGGGAACAGAGAGTTGTCATAAATTCTGTTTATCTCAGGGAGGCCCTGTTGCAACAGTTCTATCTGGCTGCAGATAATCTTGGTAGAAGCAGAAAAGATAAGAAATAAAAACACAGTCCACCAGTAGAATGGAATCAGGCTTTATCTTCTTGAGCCCAAAGCAAGGCAACTCTAACCTGCCTTAGTGTGAGTTAACCCGGCTCTCAGAATGACTTGTGCTTTATTTTTATGGAGGATGTGAGAGTGTGTGGCCAGGAGGATGGGTTTTTGTTTGGCTTTTCTCAAGCCCTCGTTTTATTTGACCCTTGTGAGTAGCAGCCTCTACTTCTTGGGTTCTTTTCCTGCTGTGTTTTAGAAACCCACAAGACACCTGCAAAAGCAAGGCATTCACCAGTACAAGGGCAAGCAGAACAGGGAGGGAGAGAGTGAGTAAAAGAAAGTGAACTTCTGCTTCCTCCTATTTGAAGAAGCGCAAGATGGATGTTCACAAATGTGGGACCACACCTACCCTTTCCATTTTAACTAGCACTTTTATACTTTCTTATAAATATCTTTATATTGCAATAATAAAGTAGATAATTGGCAGTTAGAAGTGTATTTGTTTTTTAGATTAGGCCTTACAGGAAAGATCAGTGGAGATGAATACAAAGGATGAGAACTGAAGCATACATGTGAAATAATTCAGCGTTTGATAATAAAGACATTTCCAATCCACGGGGCAAAGAATGCATTATTGAATAAATTCCGTTGGAATAAGCGACTGAACGTGTGGGGAAAATAGGCTGCACATTTCATACCAACATAAATTCCAGATGGATAAAATATTGTCATGGAGAAATCAAAAATACAAAAGCATTAAGAGAAAATATTGGCAAATATAAAATCTTAGGGAGAGGAATGCTTTTCTAAGCCTAACACTAAAGCCATGAAGGAAAACATTAATCGATTTGACTACATAAAGACTTCAAACTTACTTGTATAAAAAAGAATAATTGCAGTGAACAGCAAACTGAAAAAATATTTGCGATACATACGACGAAGTTAATGTCATTATTTTATAAAGAGTTCTTAGGAATCTCATGAATTTATTGGATAAACATCCAATATATAAAACTGACAAAGTGAATGTCCAGGCAATGTAGAGGGTGGCTGTCCTGTGGTCCTCCTCAGCATCTGTCCCTCCTCTGGTGACAGCACCTTGATTATCTTGGTTCATCAGTGCTCCCTGTGGTTGAGGTAGGACTTGGTGGTCCCCTAAACCAGGAGTGGTCATGTGACCTAAGCCTATCCAGTCAGCAGTAGTCCATCTATTGGGCTGCAGTGATTGGCTCAAACATGGACATGTGACCCAAGTTGATCCAGTCACAGCTACTCCTATGACATTCTGGTGACCAGGAAAAAACTGATTCCTCTTGCAGTTGGATTTGTAATTATATACACTTGGAGTTGTTGGGGCCATCTTGTGAAACCCAAGAATTAAGCAACCCAGAAGAAAGTAGAGATGAAGAGAGGAAGGCCTTGTTTCAAAAAGACATTTTCTAGGTCTTGGTTCTGACAATGCCTTAAAGTAGCTTTTTTCCTGGACATTTCAGTTGTGAGCCTATAAATTTTTTTTTGATTAAGAAAATGTGACTTTCTGTCACTTGCAATTGAAAATGTCCCAACTAATACAAGCAATAGATACACATGTATGACACAGAGAAAAGACAAAACACAAATGCCCTTCATGAAAAAAGGTCAAATTACACCAATAATGTTAAAATGCAAAAAGGACAGACATGTTTGTCACTTGAACTGAAAATACCCAGTGTTGGCAAGGTTTTGGGAAATGAGTGCACTCATAAGTAACCAATGGAAAGGTAAATTGGTGCGATTTTGCTGGAGGGCAATTAGTCATTAGTATGAAAATCACATTCGCCTACACTTTGTGCACTTACACTTCTAGGAATTTAAGAATGTGTGCAGAGACTTAGCTATAAAATATTCATTGTAATGTTGCTTAAAGTAGCAAAAAGCTCTGAAACAGCGAAGATGTACAATAAGAAGACATTGATTAAATAAATTATAGTGCACGCATACACTGGAGATACTATGTAGTTAATCAAATGACATTGTAGAAGTAGGATTCAGAGGAGGAAAACTATTTGTGGTGTGTTATTCTATTTTCTATTGTTGTGTAACAAGTTACCACAACTTTAGTGGCTTCAGACAACACGCATATATTAGCTCACAGTCCTGTAGGTCAGAAGTCTGGGTGTGGCTGGCTGGGTTCTCAGCTGGGGGTCTCACAGCTGAAATCAAGCTGTGTGCTGGGCTGAGATCTCATCTGGAGCTCTTTCCAGCTCATGTGGTTGACAGAGCCTAGTTCTTTTTTTTTTTGAAGAAGAAGATTGGCCCTGTGCTAACATCTGTTGCCATTCATCCTCTTTTTCTTTTTTCTCCCCAAAGCCCCAAAGTACATAGTTGTACATCATAGTTGTAGAGTTGAAATGCTTCTGTGTGGGACGCCACCTCAGCCTGGGCTGATGAGTGGTGAGTAGGTCTCCGCCCAGGATCTGAACTGGTGAATTCCGGGCTGCCAAAGTGGAGTGCGCAAACTTACCCACTGCGCCACCAGGCCAGCCCCCCAGAGTCTAGTTCTTTAGGTGGGGGATTGAGGTGCACGTTTCCTTGCTGGCTGTCAGCTGGGGGATGCTCTCAGCTTCTAGAACCTGCCAGCATTTTATGCCACCTTGCCCCCTTCATCCCGAAAGCCAGTAATAGAGAATCTATCTCCCTGATGTCAAATCCCTCTCATGCTTTGAATCTTCGCGACCTCAAGAAACGCTCAGTCCCTTTAAAGGGATAATTATTGGGTGAGACTGGCTGTGCATTGTCTCCCTATCTTAAGGGCAGCTCATTTGGGAATTTAATCACATCTGCAAATTCTCTTTGCAGCCTCACCTAGATGAGTGTTTGATTGAATAACTGGGAGAAGGCGTAAAACAGGAGGCAGGAAATCTTGGGGGCCATGTTAGAATTTTGCTTACCACAATTATTAAGTAAAAATGAGCAAATTACAAAAATATGTACATGTATAGAATGTTCCTGTTTTTTGTAAAAAAATGACAAACACACCAAAACAGAATAAAAGTCAACGACAACAAAAATCCTATGTCCATATAGCAGAGGCAGAGAAACATAGTAAAGGGTCCACACTGCCCGTGTGACTTGGGGAGATGTCATCCTCCTTGTGTCTCTGTTTCTTCACCTGTGATGTGGAGAGAACAGCAGGCCCTACTGTCTAGCATTGAGGGGAAGATTGGTGGAAGAAGACTGTAGTGTGCTCAGAACACTGCCAAGCACACAGTGAGCTCCCAGTAAACGTGACTACTGTGATTATGTTTATTTATAAAGTCTGGAAAACCTTGAAACCAAAGTATTAGTACTGGTTATCTCAGGGTAGTGGGATACTGTGTGATTTTTAAATTCTGTTCTGTTTATCTGTATGTGTTAAATGTACATTGCTTATGTAATAAAAATAAATTAAGAATTTAAAAGAATAAATGTGGGCCTCTGCAGACAACAGGATGTTACTGGAAGCAGTTAAGACCTCTTCCCTTTAGTAAACCTCCAGTGTGCACAGAATTGGGCCTGTGTCTCTTGCATTATTGGAAATGTGCAGCCTTGTAGCTGCACCAAATGCTGTTGGGCTCACCGTCTCACTCGGCAGAGATGAGATTCTCTGGGAAGAGCATCCTTGGCTGCAAAGTTAAAAACCGGGTATGCCCCGCCATTGGAACAGCAGTGGGAATCACAGGCCTGCTTCCTTGCCGGAAGCTCTAAGGGGAATTCACTTAGTGCTGGTTGACTTCCTCATGTTCATTAAGCAACACTAGAAGAAACTGGTTACTTTCAGACCAACAGCTCTTTCTGTATGTGGTCACTTTCAAGCGGTGTTGATGAAAGCCAGGAAAGGAAACACAGCCAGGCACTTGAACCACAGTTCCCTGTGTATCTTCTTTTTTATGAGGATCTCTCCCTCTCTTGTCTCTGTCTCTGTCTCTCTGTGTCTCTCTCTCTGTTTCTCTCACACACACACACACACACACACACACAGAATTCCTAGTTCTCAGTACTGGAAGGAGGAATGATGGTGCAAAGATTGAAAACTCTGATACAAAGAAGGAGAATGCCTCACTTGTTAATGCCATGAGAGCAGAAAAAGAAAAAAGATGTGTTGATTTTTATCACAGAGCCATTTCCAAAGTCAGTATGCCCACAGCGCTCCCCTTGAGACTGCTATCATTTTTATACAGGGTAGATGATAAAGTTTCATTTTCCCTGGTGCTAGGAACTAGAGGTATAGTCTGAGCAAACACTATGATCAAAGAAAGAACCGGTTGTGCTTTATGTATATTTTAAGCCCCTTATGCTAGAAACATCTGGAGAAATCTCATAAGAGATGCCTACAACCTTTCCTGCTCTACTGCCCCCCCAGTAATTATTTCTACATTATCCATAATAACACGTTTGTCTTTGTACTCCCCTCTATTACCTACTTGGGAGAATCATAAAAGACTTCATCAAAATGGACTAATTAACTCTGATAGTGTTTATACTTTCTCTCGTTTTATAAGTGGGTAAGCTGAAGCAATGAATGGATACAGTAACGGGCCCCAAAGGATACATCAGAATCTCTTACCTTATGGAACAGGTGTATTCCAGAAAAATCGAATGAAAGTGAGTTTCAGCCTAGCAAATCCTATGGTAGCACTGACTTCCATTAGAAAGTCAGGAATGCAGTCTCACAGGAATAAATCACAGCACGCAGTGATTTTATTTAATTCAGCAAACATCTGCCAAGTGCCTTCCGTACACACGACACTGTCTCAGGCAAGCAGAGGGTAGAGCCCAGAGTGAGCTCACGACCCCGGGGAGGGCTGACAGCTCCATAATTATAAAGCAAAATGGGACCGTCCAGGTGAGGGGACAAAGAACCATGGGGATGGGGGAGATGGGAAACAGTCCCCGGTGAGGCGATTGGGAGCCTACAGACGTGCAGCTATCTGTGAAATGAGCCTCTGCATGGGTTGAGTGGTGGCCCCCAAAAGGGTATATCCACATCCTAATCCCTGGAACCTGTCATCTCTTAGTAACTACCATTTTACTCAGGGTGGCAATGTGCCCAGCTAACACACTGCATTTCCCGGCTGCTTTGGATGGAAGATGTGGTCATGTGCACAATAAGATAAAGGCATAGGGCTGTGTGAAATTCCAGAAGCCCTTAAAATGAAATGCACCATTTTGGGTGCACAATTTTTGCCCTTCCTTCCTGTTGCCTGGAACGTGAATGTGGTAGGTGAGGCTCCAGCAGCTGTATGGTGCCTTGAGGCCATCTTGAGACAGAGACCAAACGCTAGGCAGCTGGAGCAGAAAGAGAGAAGCCTGGGTCCCTGGTGCCTGTGGAGCCAGGAAATCAACCTCAGTTTCTTCTCAACACAGGAATACCGATGGAGATCACACAGGAATTGAAGGGAGCCTGCAGCCCCTGTGGTGCACTGGAAAGCTCGGTCCCATCTGTTCAATTAGTTAACAAGGAGGCCGTCAGACTGATGTGGCTCTAACCCCGATGGCCTTCGCAAGCAGAGCGAAACCTAAGCCTGAAAATGCCTCAAGGTGACGGAATTGAAACCTGAGCACAGCCACACACACAGCCAACTAGGCTTGAAGCCGTCGCCAAGCAATCATCTTCACCTTTCTCTCTAACAAGCCCATCTGCTGTCGGTGCGGAGCTCCTACTTCCGCTCTGGTGCTGCCCATTGGAATAGGTTTTTGCTCAAATGAACTTAACAATTTTAATACGCCTCAGTTTATCTTTTAACACACCTAAAGGGGGTAGCTGCTGCTTAGCTCCAGGCAGCTGTCGGCAGGATGGCTTAATATTGACAGATCTGTCATTTTTCAAGAGATACCAGAAATCCCCGGTGCTGGTACCCATGGGAGCAGACGCCGGCCGCCCTGGACCCCGTGGGAGTCCACCCACGGCCGCCTCTGTCCCTGCGGGACGGAAGCGGATATCAACCCCGGTGCTGGCCCCTGTGGAAGGGGACCCGAAGGAGCAACCGGCAACCACCGCTGGTCCGTGTGTGTGTGTGTGTGGGGGGGGGGGGACCTGTGGCCAACCGTGGTCCCTGTGGGAGGAGACCTGCGGTTCCCCTGGTCTCCGTGGGATGGGACACGGAATCACCCTTGGTGCTAGTCCCCATGGAAGCAGATCCACTGCCACGCGTGGTCCCCTTAGGAGGGGGCCCGCGGCCACCCCTGGACCCCATGAGAGTCCACATGGTGTCTTGGTTCCCATGGGAGGAGACCCGAGGAACCCCTGGTTCTGGTTCCGTGGGAGCAGTCTCGCGCCCCGGCCTCCTCCACACCCCCTGGCCCCTCGCCCACCCGCGCGCCCCGCACCCCCCCGTCGCCGCAACCGGCGAGCGCGGGCGCGGCCTCGGCAGCTGCGGGCGGGGCTGACCGAGCGCCGCCCGCCGCCCCGGGGCCCGGTCCGCGTCCCGGCCCCCGCCCCCGGGCCTGGTCGGCGGCGGCGGGGCGGTCGATGGCCGGGCGGCGGCATGCGGCTCCTGTTTCTGGCCGTGCTCCGGCCGCACACAGGCAACGCCGTCACGGCCGAGCGCGTCCGGTAGGTGGGTGGGTGCGGACGGCGGCCCAAGCATCCGCGGCGCGGCCGGGGGCGGGAAGGGCGGCGCGGGGGCTCTCGGCCGTGTCTCCGCGCCGCGCCGGGCCTCCGCGAACCGCGCGCCCAAACGGACCGGCCGGCGGGGCGCGGGGCCTGCAGGAGCGCGCGGGGCTGCAGGAGCGCGGAGGGCGCGGGGCTGCACGGGGGCGCAGGGCGCGGGGCTGCAGGGGGGCGCGGGGCCTGCGCGAGTGTGGAGTGGCGAGGGGAGCGCAGGGTCCAGCCCTAGCCCCGGTCCCCGGCCCCGCCCGGGTGCGGCGGGGGCCCCCGAAGGCCGCTCGGGTTGTCTGCGGTGACCCCGCTCACGACCCGGCACGCGGACAGGACAGCCAGGATGGCGCCGCAGAGGCTGCTTGGTGCTCTCCACGCGGACCTTGGCCTGTCTTCAGTGGTGCTTTTTCTGTGAGCGCGCTGGTTTGGGGATACAGCGACGAAAAACAAAGTCGGGTCTTCATGACGCTTCCATTTCAGTGGGGACGGGAGAGGGAAGAGAAAAACACATGGGTATATACGGCGACATGTATATTTACATACACCAGGGCGAGGGGCTGCTTGTGCGGGCGTGCTGTTTTAGGCAGGATGCTCCGGGGAGGCCTCCCTGCTGTCGTGAGAATCCTGAGGGTGGAGCAGGGACCCTTGAAGCTCTCGTGGGGAGAAAGAGGGTCCGGGATTTCCAGACAGAGGGGGCAGCAAAGGCACAAACCCTCCCTGTCCTTTGGGTCTGCCTGTGCTGGAGTTCCCTAATCCTGCGTCTGGAGTAGTGTTCCCTATGCCCATCTTCCATCTTCCTTCTGGTTATCTTCTTTTTTTTTTTTAAGTTTATTTATTTGTTATTGTGGTAACACTGGTTTATAACATTGTGTAAATTTCAGGTGTACATCATTATATTTCGATTTCTGTGTAGACTACATCGTGTTCACCACCCAAAGACTAATTACCATCTGGTACACATGTGCCCTTTTACCCCTTTGCCCTCCCCCCCCCCTTGGTAATCACCAGTCTATTCTCTGTCTGGATGTGTTTGTTGTCGTTTTTATCTTCCACTTGTGAGGGAAGTCGTGTGGTATTTGACTTTCTCCATCTGACTTATTTTACTTAGCGTAATACCCTCAAGGTCCATCCATGTTGTCACAAATGGCAAGATTTCATCTTTTTTTGTGGCTGAGTAGTATTCCATTGTGTCTATATACCACACCTTCTGTACCTGTTCCTCTGTCCACGGGCACTTAGCTTGTTTCCATGTCTTGGCTATTGTGAATAATGCTGCGATGAATATAGGGGTGCGTATATCTTTATGCATTTGTGTTTTCATGTTCTTTGAGATGTCACCTCACACCCATCAGAATGGCTATAATTAACAAGACAGGAAATAATAAGTGTTGGAGAGGATGTAGAGAGAAGAGTACCCTCATACACTGCCGGTGGGAATGCAAACTGGTGCAACCACTATGGAAAGCAGTATGGAAATTTCTCAAAAAATTAAGAATAGAGCTACCATGGGATCCAGCTATCCCACTGCTGGTTATCTTCTGAACACTCATCTTTTTCTGCAGTTATCTGGTTTGATATGTTTGCTGGTTCACGGTTTCTCTTCTCACTGGAATGTAAGCCCTCAGGGCTGAGGGAGCTGATTGGTGCCTGAAGTGTAATAGAAGCTCTTTTTTTTTTTTTTTCTTTTTTAAACAAACTGACTTGCTTCATGAAATTTGTCAATTTACTTCCCCTCTGTGGGTCAGCTTCCTTGTCATTAAAATGAGCAGTTGGCGCTACGCCAACCCTTTACTGTCCCTTTCTGCTCAAAAATGTTAGTTCTCCTCAAGATCGTAACTGAAATGACCACTAGAGCATCATCAGTTTTCTGACGTTTGCAGTGAGGACTTTGCAGTGAGGGTTTTCATTGTGCAGGCTGATCTTACGTCTAATGCAGGGACGCTGCCCTGGCTCCCTGGGCACATGCAGCAAGGAAGCACACAGTGGGCTCTACTCTCGTGAAGCACATCCCGGGGGAGAGACATGGGGAAGAGAGACAGTACAGGAGTAACAGAAATAAAGCGGGTGATTTCGGACAGTGGCTAGTGCTCCGGGTTCAGAGGAGGGCCCTCTGAGAGGTGGCACGCAAGCTGAGACCTCAGTGACGGGAGGAGGCAGCCACTCAGGGATCTGGAAGGACACGTGGTCCCGGGAAGGGGTGAGAGCAAGAACTCAGCTCCTGAGGCCGAAGCAAGCCTGGCTGCTTGAGAGACGGAGAGAAGACCGTGCTCTCTGGACTGGAGTGAGTTTGGGGGCAGGTGCTAGGAAAGGAGGTCCGAGAGAGAGGCCAGGTGCAGCTGAGCCTGTACACCTCGTGGGGAGCAGTTTGTGCGGAGGAAGCCAGAGAAGCCATCCATTATTGAACATCTCACTCCTGACTTGAACTGTACATGTGAGCCCAAATGTTCCAAAGGCCCACACCCACGACCACCCAAAGGGCCACCAGAGGAGCAAGGCGGGCATGTCTTCAGAGACGGCTGACATTCAGCTGGGCTGCAGGGCCATTTGGTTACTTGGTTCTTCGTTTTCCTGGCTGTGCGTGAAGCACGGGAAAGATTGCTTGTTGTGCTCTCATCTCTGTTCCAAGCCACCCTAGGCTCCCCTCCACTCAGGGAGGATTGCTGGGGGAAGAAAAGGAAAAAGCAGAAGTTGCTGGAAGACATCTTCTGTCTTGTGAAAGCCTAGGTCCCTTGAGGGAATGATGCTGGGTGTCCCGGAGGGGAGGGGTTCCTATGGTGACAGAGATTCTCCATGAGCCAATCACCAGTAAGCAATGAGAGCTTTCTCTGCAAAAGACCCCTGTGACCCTCAAGTGACCCTGGGCAGTGGGGCAGGGAGCCCCCCAGATGAATAAGATTGGGGTTCCCATCGGTTTAGCAGAGGACAGGGTGTGAGTTAGATAAGATTGGATTTAAAAAAAGAAGAAATGGGGGCGGCCCCATGGCTTAGCGGTTAAGTGCTCTCGCTCCGCTGCTGGCGGCCCAGGTTCGGATCCTGGGCGCACACCGACGCACCGCTTCTCCGGCCATGCTCAGGCCACGTCCCACATACAGCAACTAGAAGGATGTGCAACTGTGACATACAACTATCTACTGGGGCTTTGGGGAAAAAAAGGAGGAGGATTGGCAATAGATGTTAGCTCAGAGCCGGTCTTCCTCAGCAAAAAGAGGAAGATTAGCATGGATGTTTGCTCAGGGCTGTTCTTCCTCACACAAAAAAAAAAGAAGAAGAAGAAAAAGAAATGAGTCCATTCTTACACATCTGTTTGTGGTTGTAAGTTAATATCTGGTACATAAATAGCGATGAATACAGTGATACGGGAAGTTTCAGGCACTCTGGGAGCATACAGGTGGGCGATCCGTCCCAGGCTAGAGGTGGGGAGAGCCTTTCAGGCATCGTGAACTGATGAAAAGCAAAGCTCCGGGGCAGGGCTTCCTGCCTCCAGGTGACTGCCCGCTGCTTAAAACGCTGGGACCCAGGCCAGGCTACGGAATTGCTTTGCAGCTCCATGTTCTTGTCCGTAAAGTGGGACCTTGTCATCTTGTTATGAGGATCAAATGTCTGTTAATATATTGTCAATGCTGTAAAACAGGGCTTGGCGCTTAGTATGTACTTAATAAATATGAGCTAATCATGACAATATGGACCTTAGTTCACATGGCAGGGAAAGGTCAGCGTCGTGGGTGGGGGGGCTGTCTCAGGCAGAGGGGCCGCAAGTGAGGCGATGAGGAAGAGCGGATCCCTTCCAGAACTGCATTGTGTGACCTTAGCATGTAGAATATTCTAGATCAGTGATTCTCGATGAGAGCAGAAGCCCAGAAGATGTGCAGAGCAGGAAGGAGTGATTTTGCCCTCCAGGAGACATTGGGCAGTGTCTCGGGACATTTTTGGTTGTCACACTGGGGGTGAGAGGCTACTGGCATCTGGTGTGTAGAGGCCAGGGATGCTGCTAAAGACCCTGCAGTGCACAGGACGGCCCAGGACCGATTGATCCAGCTCCGAATGTCAGTAGTGCCGAGGCTGACAAACCCCACTCTAGGTGGAGTCATCAGACGTGTCTGGAAAGGTAGCTGGGACCCCATCACACAGGACCTTCAGTCTTGTGCCAGGAACGGAATTAAACCATGAAACGCTATCCGATTTCTGTGTAATTGAAGATCGTTTTGGCTGCAGCGTGGAGGGTAGATTAGGATGGTGGCAGGGGACATAAGCATTTGGGTTTGACATGTTTAAGAAGCAAAATTGACAGGGTTTGGTGATTGAATGTGGGGAGTGTCAAATGACAAAAATAATACAATTTAGGAGCCGGCCCTGTGGCCTAGTGGTTCAAGTTCCACGAGCTCCGCTTCGGCGGCCTGGGTTTCTGGGTTTGGTTCCCGGGCACTGAGCTACACCACTTGTCAACCACACTGTAGCAGCGTCCCACATACAAAATAGAGGAAGATTGGCACAGATGTTAGCTCAGGGACAATCTTCCTCAGCAAGAAAAAAAAAATAATAATACAATTTAGTAACAAGTTTGATGCCCTTAATTCAAGGGGAGACACTCCATGAATTGGGGAGCACAATGGGGAACACCCTTCCCAAGGGACTTTGGGCGAGAGTTTTATAGATGCTAGAGGCGGCACCTCGGAAACAGCACCATTGGCCAGGAGGTCCAGAGTTTCCTTATAAGGGAGCAGGTCCTATCCTCTAGGGTCAGATGAGCCAGCTGACGCTGAGCTGCAGGACTGGGATGGGTGTCTGTTAGGACTCCTTAGCAGGTGTTCCCGTGAGTGCAGGCAGACTCAGGTGTGGATTTGTGACGTGGGCTGGGCCAGTGGGGGGGAGGGGGCTCCATTTTGTGGGTCCTGATGTATCAGAAGTGAGGGAGAAAAAAAATACACCTTCATTATAGAGGGAAAATATTGAGAGAAAAATGTGGGAATCTTGGGTGTATAGAGCTCTTTGTAGTAAGCTTGGGCCTCTGCTGTCCAGAAGTCCTTCAGAAGGTGTAGGTGTTAGAGTGGAAGGTGCTTTGGGGGAAAATTTGTCTGGGTACCAATAACTAGAGAGTTACTGTTTTATCGTCCATGTGGCACTTTAAGTATCCTTCAGTATGAACTGTGCAATGTGTGTACGTTACCTTTAAGTTCTAACCCAGGGACTGTTAGGTAGCATTTTAAATGCCCTCACTGGGCACCTACTCTCTGGAGTGTCTCCTGAGCACTGGAGATACTAGAATTCTACACCAGAGGAGTTGTTCATTAGCATACAGCATTTCAGAAATAGGTGTTTAGGTCTGCTAGGACGGTTACCTGGGCCCCTGCGTGAACATGAGGTCAGGACCCGCCCCTGCAGAGCAGCCTGTGTGTGGGCAGCTCCATTCGGTCTGTGTCCCCACTGTGTGACCTGGCTCCAACTAGAGGGTGGCTGGTCTGGCTGTCAGGGGATGGTCCAGTGAGGGGACCTGTGGTTCCCCACCCCACTCTAATCCCTGAGGCTATAAACACTTTCCAGAAGAACCCGACAGTCCTCGCTGAACCAGGTAAAGTGTTTTAGGTCAGTTCCTAAGAGTAAAGGTCAAAATTAAAAGCAGCTCTGGTAAGTTACAAAATAGAGCCAGAAACCTAGGGAACAAAGTTCATTCATTTGTGGCGGAGATATAAAGCACACAAGTAATGGATGTCAAAAGCACATTCACAAGGCTACTTCAGTGATGGAGTAATGGGGGGTCCAGAGTTTCAAAGGGTGCCTCTTGTTATGCTAACATAAGAGGCTGGTCCTCAGAAACCTTGAAATCATCTTCTAAATCCAGGCTGACAAAGTCCTGCCCCAGGGTCAAATAGAGCCCCTGCCTGTTTTTGTAAGTAACCTCTAGGTTGATGGTGTTGGAGGCTGCCTCCCATTGCAGTGGCAGAGCCCAGGAGTCACACAGAGACAGTCCATCCACAAACCCAAAGATATTTCCTCTCTGGCCATTTCCGGGAAAGGTTTTCCGTCTCCTGTTCTAAACCCAACTATCAGAGACTCGCTAGATTACCGGGTTCCACCCCTAGAATTTTGTCTGCAGAGTTCCTAAGGGTGCAGGGAAATGCATGAAGAGGGATGGGAAATAAGAAAAGAGTAAAGGATTTAGCTTCTTCAGTCCGGAGTAGGGAGTTCTGAGGGTCAGTTCAATGCACAGGTGAGCCTGTTGGCAGCAGAATTAATGCAGATGTCGCCGTTCGGAGCTGGACTTTGTCTTTCTCTGTCTGGAACACAGTGTATAAAAGTGTTTTTATTTGAATGTGGAACACTGTATTTAGGAGCAAACAAAAGCTTGTTGGAAACCCACTGGACGGCAGGAGAGGAGGAAACGCAAACATGCTCTGCATCTGGTGCCCCACTTACCTTTCCTGCCCAGCTGCCTTCTGCCTCTACGATTCTGAATTCCGCTGTGATTGCCCAGCATTTGGGAAGGAAAAAAGCCTGAGGGAAAGTTTTCAAGTTTTCTAGTGTTTCTTTAGAGGATGCCTAGGAACCTGCAGATGTAATTTTAAGTCAGTGGGAAGAGGCGATTTCATTTTTTCCCCCCTCAAGTAACAGTTATTGCAAGTCAGTTAATGTTTCCATTCAGCCAATATTTATTGAGCATCTCCAATGGGCAGAGCATTTGAAGGTGGTGTGCAGAGAGCCCAGGTAAGACAGGCCAGCCCTCCACCCTCGCCCTCCAGAATCACTGAGCCCTTCAGCCACAAAGAGTTTTCCGCACAGCAGCTCAATGCTGAGCACTGTCATGTAAGAGAGGGTTCTAGCATTCTAGCACAGGAGACAAACATGGACATACAACTGCACAGGTTATTTAATTATGATGTGATCAGTGCTAGGAAGAAGTGCAGGGTGATTGGGTATCTCGAGGGAGCAGACCTAGTTCTAGAGGGTCTGGGAGGTGCCCCTGAGAAATAACTTTTCCTTTGTCATATAATTTTTTATTGAGATATAATTCACATATCATAAAATTCACTCTTCTAAAGTGTACAGTGCCATGATTTTTAGTATATTCATAAAGTCATGCAACCGGCACCTCTATCTCGTTCCAGAACATTTTCATCCTTCTCAAAAGATGCCTGGTCCCCATTAGCAGTGTCAATGCAAAATAACCAATAACCATTCTATAGACAAGAGAAATAAGGTGAGTTTACTTGAGCCAGAGTGAGGATTAGAAGCCAGGAAGGCCTTAGAAAGCGTTCCAGAGAAGCATGGTTTTCAGTACGGTCTTATATCTTTTTAGAACAAAGAACATACATTAAACACACCCAGGATACATTGTTATCAAAATTTCAAAGAGGTATCCAGTTGCAAATTAGCAGGTCAATGTGACTGTGATGTCAGGAGAGGCACTGACCTGGGCGTTACTAATAGGGCGTTGCCAATAGGGGGTAGGAGGGGAAGGGTGCATTCTTATTTTAAGAGAGTGCATTCTTTAATGGTTAAGCAGATGTACAATGTATGTTTGACAGGCCATAAGTCAGGTTTTTTAGTTCAAGCCGAATCAGTTTTGAAGCCGAATAGTTACCCCACATACCTCAATATGTGAGAATGTCTTGTCACACCTCATCTCAAATTGCAGCCCCTCTCCACCTCACACTCTCTCCCTGTCCCCCTCCTGCTGCTGTTTCCTCCAGAGCACTCATCTCCAGCTGACGTAGTGTGGATTGTAGTTAATTATCATGCACATTGACCTTCTCCTTGGGAAGAAAGTCAGCTTCCTGAAGGCAGGGGTTTGGTCCCTAGTGGATCCCCAGCCCTCAGGACAGTGCTGGGCTTGCTGAAGACGCTCAGTAACTGAAGAATGAATGAGAAGTGCCGATGGAGGGGGAGAGAGCAGGCAGTGATGAACACCCCATTGTAGCGCTCCATGCTGCCTTGATGATTTTCTCTCGCATGTGCTCAGCCTGGGTGCAGCCCTGGGGAAAGCTGGTGGTTAGGGTTTTCCTGGGCTGGCGTTCCGCCTGATGCCTACACTGATGCTACAAAAGGCCAAGGGAGAGGAGAGTTCAAGGTATTGACAAGGAAGTAATTGAAATGACAGAACAGGGAATCTGCTGGATTGGGAGATAAGGCAGGAGGGCGGCTGGTTGCGGTGGGTAGAGGTCAGTGGTGCGGAAGGTGAGGTCAGAGGGCTGTAGTGGAAGCGATTGAGCGAGCTGGGGAGAGAGAAGAGGTGTGGTCAAAGACTGTGATGGCCTTACAAAGAGCTTGATGTAATAAGGGGATTTCACACAAACTAACAACAAAAGCTCTAAGCTGCTTGTCTATTGGGATATCTGATTTTCAGCCTCAAGTAATTGAAAACCCAACCCAAATTGGCCTGGACAGTGAAGGGAACTTAGCAGCTTATCCTGTAAAAAGTCTGGAGGTGGGGAAGGCTTCAGGCTTGATTTTGCAGCTAAGATGATATGGATGGGAGTCAGTTTCCCTCTGTTTCTTGGGTCCGCTTCCCATTCTTGCTAGATTTTCCCGGCGAGAACCTCCCAAGTCCACGTGAATCCCCATTCAGGCCCAGCAGAAAGAGCGAGGCTGAGACTCTGAAGGTGCAACCCTGTGCCCCAGAATTGCATCTCTGGGGGTGGGAGTAGGGATAGGTGGGAGGTTCTGATGGGCATAAGCTGGCAGGAACACCCCTGGATCTGGGGGTGGGGCGCATCCCTCTCAGATGAGTGACCTGGACATCCAAGGTTGTGGGAGGGGGGAACATGCTATGGAGGCAACAAGTATCAGTGTGAAAACTTTACTAATTCTCGTAAATAAAGTTAAGGGGAAATCAGACCTCTGTGAACTTTTGAAGATTTAAGGGAATAACAAATGTTGTTGACGTTGAAGTAGCAAGAAATAGCATTGTGGGGATTAAAACTGGGAAGTTTCCCATGGAAATTTGAATACCTGGCTTCTCTTGGTAAATTGGCAGAACCGGCGGCCATGAGATGCTTGTCTGCATGGTACCCACTGTGTAGAGCTGAGGAGCATCTGTCTCGCGCTGTTCAGTACGACATAACGTGAGCCGCATACGTCATTTTAAACTTTCTCATAGTTGCGTTAAACGTAGCAAAAAGATACAGATCAAATTAATTTTAATAATATATTCTCTTGAACTCAATCTACCCAAATATCATTTGGACTCATCATCAATATAAAAATGACTAACGAGGGGCTGACCTGGTGGTACAGTGGTTAGGTTCGCACATTCCGGTTCAGTGGCCCGGGGTTCTCCGGCTCGGATCCCGGGCGTGGACCTACACACCGCTCATCAAGCCACACTGTGGCAGCATCCCACATACAAAATACAGGAAGCTTGGCACAGATGTTAGCTCAAGGACAATCTTCCTCAAGCAAAAAGAGGAAGATTAGCAACAGATTTTAGCTCAGGGACAATCTTCCTCACCAGAAAAAAAAAAAAAAATGACTAAAGAGCTGTATGTATATTTTGCGCTTAGCACATCTCTGTTCAGACCAGCCACATTTCAAGTGCTTATTTGAATTTACCTTATTATCTTATGTTTTAGAATTGACCTTATGAGACAATGCAGGACTCACCCGTGCAGATGGGGCCTCTCTCTTCAGTTTGGTGCAGGCCACATCATGTCTTAGGGACCCCCCCCCCCAAATTCATTGACTTCATTTGTCTGATCTCAGCAGGCATTTGAGTTTGAGATGCTCCCTGATCTGGACACTATGCCTGTCTTGTCATTGTATTTTTGTGTTCTTTTAAAAAGAGTGATATCATAATAGTAATCTCTCGAGTATGAGAATTCCATTAGAAGAGTAGATATACTTTACAGTTTACACAGCACATTCTCAGAGATACTAATCAGGTTAACACCGTGTCCTGCAAATGCCTTATTATTACCTCACTTAATGCACAGAGAGGTAAGTGGAACAGTGTTCTCTCCAGTTTTTCAAGCTTGGGCTCACGAGTTTGTGCCAGCATTCGCACAAGGACCTTCATCCTCGTGAGCTCCATCATCATTTCAAGATCAGCATTATTTCTTTTATGCATCAGGAATTCTTGAAACATTGTCCAGAGGGCAACGTTTTGCTCCAGCATAGCCAACTTTCTCCTCACCAATGAAACACCACATCACTATCCCCTGTCTTCCCCGCCAGGTGAGCTGCCCGTGAAGTCGCAGACCTGCCAGTAGGGGCTGTGTCCCCTGAGAAGACTAGGCCAGCCAGGGTGGAATATTAGATTCCTGGTCCCCATCTCAGGATCGTGCAGAGGCACATGGATATGGAATGGGATTCACTTGGTGTTGCCTTCCCTATTTAAGTTTCTCTTGCTATCTTTTTTTTTTAATCTAGACATCGTAGTTTATGCAAATTCACATAAGTAAGTTAAACACACAGATGATTAAGCTTCTCTGTGCGCTCAGTTAAAGAGGATGGCTTTCAGCCAGGTGCAAGCAGGTCAAGTCCCATTGAATCTTGAGTTGGGCATGTGCACATAGGTTCAGTCTCTTCCTAGAACGGTGGAGTAAATGCTCAAAATCGCTCAATTTGTCAGAGATGCTTTCTTTCTCAAAAAAACCTTCCTTGAGTCAAATAAGCCAGAACTCCTTGGACATCATAGGTGCTCAGGGAGTTTATCAGTTGAATCAAATGATTACTTGCAGAAGGAATAGGGATAGAGCAATTTAAAGGTGCTATAAGTGAACCAGAAACAAGGGTAAACTCTTAGTCTATAGAGAATTGAGATTAAAAATAATTTATTTTGGAATATTTATGAGATCATAAGGTTAGTGTTGAAATGCGATTTAAAAATATGTTTAATAGGTCAAGAACAGCCCATTATCTGTACCTAACCACCTTCATTCCATAGGCCCTACTGTATCAATTCTGCATAAGCCAGAAATCTCCCAGGAATGGATTCTCTAAGTAGAATTTAAACCATTTCTTTCCCATTTATCAACACATTTGTTTTTGGCCTCTCGTTTCTTAGAGATTTAAGAGGATAGAATAACAATTATTCACCTATGCTCGGAAGCACATTGAATTCTTATTTTTTTTTTTTTTTTTTTTTTGTGAGGAGATCAGCCCTGTGCTAACATCCGCCAATCCTCCTCTTTTTTTGCTGAGGAAGACGGCCCTGGGCTAACATCTGTGCCCATCTTCCTCCACTTTATATGGGACGCCGCCGCAGCATGGCTTGCCAAGCAGTGCGTCAGTGCACGCCCGGGATCCGAACCAGCGAACCCCGGGCCGCCGCAGCGGAGCGCGTGCACTTAACCGCTTGCGCCACCAGGCCGGCCCCTGAATTCTTATTTTTGTATGCTATAGTTTTAGGCTGAAGTGAGCTGATGGCTCGACTGCCTACAAGCTTCTTCTTGGCTCTGCTTGTCAGCTGTCATCAGCATTTTGAAGGAGTTGGAGTGGGGGTGGGGGTCTGGGTGTTATTGACTGGCAGTGATTGGATCAACAATGACCATGAAATGATAAGATCAAGATACATGTTATGCTTTGATAGCATAAGCTAATTTAAGTCTCAAGACTTTAGTGTTTCTTTATTTGCGCAGTGAGGGCTGCAACATTGTGCATTTAATTCACAGTAGAAAAAAAAAACACAGAGAGAAAAATGATCATTCACATAGAAGTGTAGGTGGTGATTCTCACCATATTCCCCAGAGGTGAGCTTAAGGTCTGAATCTGATGTTTCTTCAGAGGTCCTTCGTTCCCTTGTGGCTCCTACATTGTAAGCAGCTTGGTCGTTTTATGATCACTTTACCTAAAGATTCTAGTTCCTTTTCCCTCCTCTCTTCCTTCTCCTTTTCATTCTTCTATTCTTACTCTTATTGTTTTGCACAATATTTCCCCTAACTGCAAGCCAGATAATTCATTTGGTGTCCAGCTGAAGAAAACAATTTTCTTGCTGGAGTAAAAAACAATAGCTCTGTTGGATTTGAACTTTGTACTACAGTACCTTCTGGATGATTTAAGAGGTTTTCAAGGGTAATTTTGAGCGTAGGTGATTCTCACATCTGTGCTGATTTTGTAATCGAAGCTCTCAGTGCGATGTGACTCCCTTGTTCACATAACTGCAGTACGGAGGGGTTATGACAGAGAGAGCCTCCGGGCTTGATGGAGGCAGTGAGACAGGAGCTCACTGTCTGGGTGGTAGGACAGGAGCTGTCGGAGTCACTGAGAGGAGCTGGCATTAGGAAGTGTCACGTCACGGTCACGGGGGCTCAGAAGGCGTGCTGTGTTGGGCGTCCTGCAGATGCAGGAGCAGGACCGGGGCTAAGGTGGTGGGAGGGGGGTGCGGCTGGCCACGCAGGGATGCAGGCCGTCAAGAGCGCTGTGTGCTGGCCTGAGGCGTTTGGACTTGATCCCAGAGACACTTTCAACCCTTAGTTTATTCAGTAAGCGAGAGATCCGGGCCCCATTCTCACCAAGTTGACAGTCGAGCTGGCTACTCCGACCCGTCTGAGGGTTTGAGTCAAGGGAGAGACCTGGTTCGATTTGTTGTATATTCACATGCACACATACACATACACTTCAATTATAAAAGATAATATATGCACATAGTAAAAATATCCAACAATACAAAAGGGTGTGTCTCTGGTTCTCCTCTTTAGACAGAATCATTGTTATTTATTTTTTATGTATCCTTCTAAAGATATTTCTGTGCTCGCAGGCTATGTGGACACAAAGTATTCTTCACTTTGCTCTCTTCATTAACAATGTATGTAGGAGTTCATTCTAAATTTCCTCCTACTGATCACTTCATTCGTTTTTTTTGCTAAAGATGATTTGCCCCGAGCTAACATATGTTGCCAATCTTCCTCTTTTTTTTTTCTTGAGGAAGATTGGCCCTGAGCTAATATCTGTGCCCATCTTCCTCTATTTTGTGTGTGGGACACTGCCACAGAATGGCTGATGAGTGGTGTAGGTCCACACCCAGGAACTGTACCCACGAACCCAGGCCGCTAAAACAGAGCATGCTGAACTTAACCACTATGCCACAGGGCTGGCCCCTCTACTGCATTCTTTTAATGGCAGCCGAGCTTGACTGTACGTATGCATCATATGATAGCTAATCCCCAACTGATGCACACTGAGGTCATTTGCAGTCTTTTGCTACTTCAAACACAGCTGCAGTGCCTATTCTTGGGTGTGTGCTTTTGCACACACATCCAAGTATATCTTTGGAATCATTTTCTAGAAGTGGAGTTGTTTGGTCACAGAGTTTGTGCATTTTAAATATGCTAGTTGTTGCTACATTGCCTGCCAAACAGGTTATACCAGCTTGCTCTCTCACAAATAATGTATAGGAGTCTTTATTTCTTGAAGCCTTAGGTAGACTTTTTGATCTTTACAAATACTCTACATAAAAAAGAAGACTGAAGTTGGTCATCATTTCCTGTATTTAAAAGCCCAATTGTATTTCTTTTTCTAGGGACTGCAATTTTATACCCATCCTTATTTTTCTATTGAGTTGTCAGGGTTTTTTTTATTATCATTGATGTATGAGAACTCTTTATATATTAAGCAGATTAGCTTCTTTCCCTTTGTAAGCATTGTAAGTATTTTTTTTTTCAGTTTCTCATATGTCTTATGATTTTGCTCATGCTGTTGTCACCATTCAGAAAGTTTCTTTTTTATCAGATTTGTATTTTAGATTTATCTTATGAGGAACTGAGCCAAGATGAAGAGAAAGAGAAAAGATGTGTTTGTAAGATATTTTGGAGGTAGAATGGAAGGGCCATGCAGCATTTTTTGGGCTATGATAATGGGTGACTTTTGAAGTCTTTCTGAGTAGAAAGAACTGAATAACAGATGCCTAAAAACAAAGTTTGTATATCATCCACATTTAAGGGGCAGAAGTAAAAAGTGGAATCAAGGAAATAAAGAAGGAGCTTTCTGGTACAGCAAATGCTACTGAAAATTGGCAGTGTGTGCTTTGTGTCTCAAGGCTGCCAAGACTTCCTGAATTAGCCCTTCATACCGCTGACCTTGGTCCCAGCCCCAGTCCCACGTATCTGAGATGGGTGGATGAATAGTTATCATCCTTGACCATGAGCCTTGTCCTATATTTTAGGCAGAGTGCCTCTAAAAAACAATTCAGAAAATATGTATTATTAACTTTTTGATTTAAATAATCTTTTGATTTAAATAATCAAATAGTCTTTTAAGATTTAAAATCTTAATCATGGTAGCAAACTGTGGCATATTAATGTTTTTTCTCCCATCTTTTTCTTTCTCTTTTTATATTTTTTGGTAAAGAGACCATCTAGAAGCTGCAGGTCACATATGTATTCTGAAAGATGCCTTTGACTTTGAAAGCCCATCTGAAATCGCAAACCTCATCAAGGCTGAGAGCTTTGAGGCAGCACTGGCTCTTCATCTCTATCGAGGAGGCCGACTTCTGCAAGGTAACCCTCTTTCTCTTCAAAGGTGAAGCGCTAGAAATCATGAAAACCAGAAGCACCTATAATGTCAAATAAAACATGAATGAAACAGTTTATCCTGTTTATCTGGTTGAAAAATGGGAGAAACAGAATCATCTTTTTGGTTTGTTTTTCTTACTGAACAATTTTCTAAAATGATATAACTGTGCCAGTTGAGAATGATTTTTATATTGAAGCTGTTTTTACTGCAGTAAGAGTATTATCCTGAATGTTTTTGATGTATATTGCCTAACTCAAAGTATAATTTTCAGAAGTTAAAAATAGGACTCTTTTACAAAAATAGAGTGGGTACATATGAAAGATTTTATTCAGCTTATTTATTAATGAGGGAACTACTAAGATGCTAAAGCCAGTTTAGGTAACATTTGTGGAACTGGGAGTTACTGAGGTGATTTAATAAGGAATATTAGAATGAGGTTGCCAGGTTAGCTACAGAACTGATTCTTGTCCAATGGGGCAATAAACTGTAAGCTTTGGGGCTGTCTTTTCTACTGGTGTATTGGTCAGAGTCCTCCAGAGAAACAGAACCAAGAGGATGTGTGTAGATATATGTGAGAGGAGATTTGTTATAGGGATTGGCTTATGTGATTATGGAGGCTGAGAAGTCCCATGATCTGCCGTCTGCGAGCTGGAGACCCAGGAGAGCCAGTGGTGTACTTCAGTCTGTCTGAATTCTTGGGAATGCAGGGGGCTGGGGGCTGATTGTGTGAGTCCTGGCTTTTGAGTCTGAAAGCCAGAGAGCCAGGAGTGGAGATGTCCGAGCGCAGGGGAAGATGGGTGTCCCAGCTGAAGCAGAGAGTAATCTCCCTTCCTCTGCCGTCTTGTTCTACTCAGGCCCCAGTGGATGCGTGATGCCCACGTGCGCTGGGGAGGGCAGTCTTTTTCCCTCAGTCTACAGATTCACATGCTAATCTGTTCCAGAAACACCCTCACAGACACACCCAGAAATAATGTTTTACCAGCTCTCTGGGCTCCGCTTAGCCTAGTCAAGTTGATACAAAACATTAACCATCACAACTGCATAGAAATGATTTGCGTTTTTTCCTGATACAAAGCTGCAAAGTATTTAATGCAACTTCACTGAGTATGAGCTCTTAATTAATAGTAAACAGTGAAGTCAAACAATAGTACTTTCTCTTAGAAAATTAACTATCCATGGGGGCACCTTTAGACACTGCTTCCTAGGACCTTGAAAGGATATGCATGCTGTTGTCCTCTTGGCTTTATCGGCAACTTTGGAGTATTTCCTCTTAACAACTCCCAAGGCCATTCTGACTTCACTGAGAGTACAGAGGCCACCAAGTGAGGGCAAGACAGATAGTTTTGTGTAGTTAAGCAATGAGTGGCTTTTGCCAAACACGAATTAAATGACATGGCAGTGGTAACATTTTGGGAGATAGTATGTCATTTGAGGACCAAAATTATCTACAGTAATCATCACACTAGGATGAAACTTTAGTCAGCAAGATATGTCAAACTTCTGAAATTTTCAGAAGTTTCATTGCTAAAGGTGACTTTCTGTGTCTCCGCAATATACATCAACCCTGCTTTACTCGTCCAGCCCTCTCTCCTGCCTCCTGCACCACAGGAACGTGGGCTCTCTCTGGATGCTCTTTTCATGTGCGAGCACATTCTGTTATGTACTCATTTTTATTTCAGGTAGTACGTGCACATGAGAAAAAATTCCCCCCAGCACAGAGTGAAGCGTAACTAAATGATGTAGTACAAAAAGTAAATCTTTCTCCCCTCTCTTATCCCAGCTGTTTAATTTCTCATCCCATGAGGCAATCATAGTTACCATTTTCTTGTATGTTCTCCCAGAAATATATTATGTATACTGTTGTAGTTATCTGTTATTGTGTAACAAATTACCCCCAAAAGTTAGTGGCTTATAGCAGTAAATTTATTACCTGTAGTTTCTGTGGGTCTGGAATTCAGAAGCAGCTCTGCTGGGGAGTTCTGTCTCAGGGTTTCTTGTGAGGTTACTCTCAAGATATTGGCCGGGGCTGCATCATCTGAAGGCTTGACTGGGGCAGGAGGAGCCACTTGCAAGGTGGCTCACTCATGTGACCATTGGCAGGTGACCTTGGTTCCTCATTACTTGGGCTTCTCCAGAATGCTGCTGGAGTGTCCTCATGACAGAGCGGCCGGCTTCTCCCTTGTCTTTTATGACCCAGCCTTGGAAGCCATACAGCGTGAGTTCCACAACATCCTGTTGGTGGCACAGGTCAGCCCTCTTCAGTGTGGGAGGGGACCCCACAGAGCATAACTGCCAAGAGCTGGCCACTTTGGAGGCTGGCTGCCACTTATACCCATGCGCATATTGTATGTGTCTCCTCCCTTAAAACACACGTAAATGGGAGCATACTATATAGATTCAGCATCTTGCTTTTTACCACTTAACAATACATCTGGGAAATTTTTCTGTAGTAGCACGTATATAGATCTACCTCGGTCTGTGCAATAGTTGTCTAGCGTCCATGTGTGGGAGCTCCATCATTTAACCAGTCTTCAATGAATAGACATTTAAGTTGTCTTTAATTTTTTCTACTGCAATAATTGCAATGAATATCTTTGTACAGACATCTTAGCATATGAACTTGGGAGAATATATCTATGCTTCCATGTTTTTGTGACCCTGCCAGAACCATCCAAATGCATTGTTTTCTATAAATGGGGATGATGTTCCTGAAAGTATTACTCCCAGAGAGCTGTTTTCTGCTGGACAAGTATATGGCTTTGAATTCTGTTGTAAGTGTACTGGGACAGAGTCTGAGGTTGATCTCAACATAGGAAAGAAGCATCGAGTTTAACTTTCCTCACAGAGGCCGGGATAAAGCCTGCACCTCTTATAGCTCAGTAGGAGCCTTTAAGAGGTTATCTCTGACTGTTGCGATTCCTTTCTGCCGTGACAAGGCTTCAAGAACTGAGTTTGGTGATTCTTTTGACAATAAGATGTATTGTTGTCTATAAAATTATATCTGTTATTTCTTTTAAAATACACACACATGTGGAGTATATTGTCTTCCCACAAGTGGGATTGCTCTGTATGTTTAAGGACGTATCTTAGCGATCTTTCCAAATCAGCAGAGCTACATCTGCCTTATTCTTTTTCATGGCTGTGTGATATTCCACTGTAAGATTGCACCATATTTATTAAAAATCTCTCTCAGTTTTTGCTATTCCAAGCAATGCTGTAGCATCTTTGATTGTGTCTCTTTACTTCATTGTGTGAGGATATTGGTGGTATAAATTCTTAGGATAAACCTGTGGCCAGAGGACTATGTATTTTTCATTCTGATTGACACTGACAAATTGCCCCCTAAAGGTTATTCCAGTCCATGCTCTGTAACAGATGGCGAGGACCTCTTTCCCCTCACTCTAGTCAAATCACTGTTTTGCTTTTCCCTTCAAACTTTAGTTTTTGTCAACTTTACCAGTCTTGACCTCTTTTTCAAATAAATGGAGGAAAAGTACAAAATCATCCAAAGTTTTGCTTCTCTTACGAGTTCTAGGAAGAAAGAAGCCCTCTCTAAAACAAACCTGTTGCGCAGGGGGAAATGAATTTGTCATTCAATCTAACAAATATTGAGAACTGAAGCAGCACTACCGTAGTAAATTTAGTTTAACTTTTCTTTGTTTATTCCTAACTGTTGTCTTTCTGGAAATTAACGTCATTTATTCCTAAGGATGATCTCTTTGAAAGTCATCCTCTCTCTGAGTAGGATAACACAAAAAGCCTTAGGACTGTTGTCCGTAAGTAGAGAGAGCGCGGTTCTCCTTGTGGTTTCCACTGGACCGCGTATCACGGAGCTTCTTCTGTACCGTTTATGTACATTGAGCTGCCCTGCGCTCGCAACTGGCTGTGTGTTGTTTCATTCTGTGGCGGCACTATAAATTTTTAAGACAGTCCTCCAGTGGTTAAACTATATTTTTAAATATATAAGCATTTATTGATTTTTTTTTTATTACATAAGTAGATGGTTTGGAAACTTAATAAAAATACAAAGAAGAAAATACGGCACCTGAAATTTCAGCACCCAGAGATGACCACTGTTGGTGTGTGCACGTGGTTTTATTTATTTTGTATTTTTATTCAGAATTAGATTTGCCAAAAACATGCACTCTTACAATATAAACTTGCAACTTCTTTTAAAGATATTAATTGACTGTTTACCATGTGCTAACCACTGTGGAAATCACTTTAAATGCAGAGATGCGGCTGTATCTGACTCCTCTCTCTCTTTGTAGTTTGTGTGAGTATTTTTAAAAATTGCCGTCATATTATAGTTTAGTAACCTAGTTTTACCTGCCCTCATGTTAAGAGCATTTCCCTTGTCTCTGACTGGTCTTCTACAGTGTGATTATGAATGGTCACATCTTATTTCCATTTCTTCCCCTCAATTATAAACAATGTTGTGATAAACAGACTTCTGCAGAAACCTTTGGAGCCCATTTCCTTTAGGATTTTCTAAAAGTGGCACTGTAGGATCAAAAGGTACATGCATTTTTAAGGCTTTTGGTACATACTGTCAAATAATAAGTTGCCACATTTATATGGCTGTGCGTATTAAATATATCTAAATAAAACCATAATGACATGGACCAATAGAAGTTTGCTTTTCTTTTTAAAATCAGTATTTACTGAGTTGAATACTGGACCAATTACCTTACGAACTTAGAAATAACACATTGTATTTGTTCCTCTCTCTTGAACATGTCTGTAAGATTTTTCACATGTCCAGCTATCAGTCTTTCAGGTTTATGGGAACAGAGCTTCAGAGCTATCCTTAGCTAAAATGTAGTAGGACCCTGCTCCTATGCCGCATGCTTCCTAGGCTCTCCTTCATACGCCCTAAATGGCATACAGAGAAAACTTGCCAGTTAATCTGACCTTGGCAGAAAACTGGAGGAGAAGTGTTTTGATGAAGCTCTTCCTCTGTTTCTTGTTGAGAATCTGCCTTAGGCTTGACCGTACCAAGGAAGCAGGCAGCGTCAAGCGGCTGATGAAGAAGTGAGGTTCAGGAAACTACAATATTTTTTCTAAGCGGACTACTAGGAGTGACAAATTTTCAGCATAAGCACTGAGTTATGAAATGAAACCAGTTACTTGGGTGGCTCTGAGTAAATGTACTTGGAAAATAGATTGTTCGCTTTTCAGGCTTGTTCATTTCAGCAAATACTGTTTGAAGAGTTAACTTTTAGCTGGTGTCATATTAGGAGCAAGGGGTACAAAACTTAATAAGATAGAGTTCCTATTCTTGAGGATCTCCTGGTCTACAAATATATCCTAATGCCTCCTGGTACATGGCACAGCAGTGAAGGGGGAGGATTTACTTCTGAGGGACTTGGAGGAGGCTTCAGGGAGGAGGGGATGCATGAGTAGGGTTTTGAAGGGTTGATAGGAATCTGCAAACATAGTTTATATACATCATGCCACAGCAGATGGGTTCTAGAAATTTTCATATAATGGGTGCATTGCTATTAAAACTAACATGCTACGTATTGAAAGCTTTGTTTTCTTAACAATAGTATGAACTTTGAAAAAAATGGAAAAGTAAATGAGATATCCCACATTCCATTCTTCTAAGTGCTAATTTAATTCAGCGAGTTTCTGGATTTATATAGTTAAAAACTTCCTCAGTATCACAGTGATGCTGGCTGTCACTTACGGAGTCCACTCTGCGCCAGGCATGTCATATATATCGTGTCATTTCATCTCACCAGTGAGTCAGCTAACTATTATGTCTCCATTTCACGAAGGAGATGGCTGAGCTTCAGAGAAGGGGAGGAACTTGTTCAAAGTCGCACATTGGCAAAGTGGAGGACCAGGATTCTAACCCAGGGCTGTCTGGTGTCACCATCTGTGTTTTTCCCACTAAATTTGATTTGATATATTTGAGTTATTGCTGACTGGCTTAATGAACTAGAAGGCTGTCGTCTTGAGTGTTCTCAGAACTTTGAAGCAGCTTCTTTCATACTCAATGTAAATCTCTCAGGGATCTACTTCTGTCTCTGGCAATTTCACTGAAGAAGACTTTTCCTGCTGTTTTCCTTAGCCTCCTACAGGAGCAGTTTTTATTAGGAGGAACTTTCCTTTGTGGCGTGGGGATGGTGTATGAGTGTCCTCTTGCTGCTGTAACAACTTACCACAAACCTAGTGGCTTAAAACACCCCACATTTATTATCCTGTAATTCTGGAAGTCAGAAAGCTGTCACTGGGCTAAAATCAGAATGTTGGCAGGGCTGTGTCTCTGTTGGGGGTTCTTGGGGTGAACCCGTTTCCTTACATGACAAAAGAGTTGCATGACTAAAAGAATTCTAAGGCCAATAAAAGGAAATATCAGTATCTTTTCCCTTAAATATTGAATCTCAGTGGAGATGGCTTGTTTGAGAAATCCCAGGATGAGCTCAAGTTACATCTGGTCCGTTTGGTGGTTTGCTGGCCATTGTCTCTTTTGAAATTTTTAATTGACCTTGGAAGTCCTTTTGGGGAGTCGCTTTTGATGAGCACATCGTTTCCCTTGATCCGTGCACAGTCGATGCCTCCCACGTCTCTCAGAATTAGTGTGCTCTGTGGCGAATCCTTTCACACTCTGCACACGCAGCATCTTGAATATTTTTGGTTCCACTCTAGTTGCGCCCTCCATGACTTAGCATTCCTGTTATAGTGCATGTTCCTTGAAGATAGAGCCATGGTGTCTGAGTCTCCTGCATCTGCCTCCTAGTTCCTCACTAGCGTGGAGCCTGTTACTATGATCAACAACAGGACCAAATTTGAAGTGCTCTTTTTATGTCATAAACCCCAATAGTTCCAGATTAGCCCATTTCCTAGGAATGATAAGCTTGGCCTTGATAGAGGGTGGCTAACAATATTTTTCATTTGTTAAAATTTAAAACAAATTGATTTAAAATAGTCCTGACAATGGTGGTTGGTGTCTCACCTGATTAACCCCCATGTCATGTTTATAATCATGATACCTATTCTACTCTTCAGGAGAGTTGGATAAAATTAAACTAACAACAAAACACAGTCCCTGTGTTCTGGGAACTTCGGTTTTTAATAACATCGCTTTGGGATGGGTAGGCAAGGGGTGTTTGCAAAGCTAAACTCTGCTTCGTTAACTTTTCTAATTTTGCAGGTCATGGAATTCCTTTTGGAATCATCTTTGGTGGAACTGATTTAAATGAAGATGTCAACCAGGGAGAAAAAAACAAAGTGATGGGAAAAGTCCTTGAAGAAGCCAGGTAATACTTGAGAGGATTTCACAGGAGTTAAACATTTAATTTAACCTTTTTGGGTGGAATTCATTGAAACAAAGTTGTAGGCAAGTTATTGCATTTCAGTAATGCTTCGACTACGGTTAATATTGGATGGACATTCTTAGAATGTTCTGCGTGGCAGAAGAGATAGAATTGTGGCTGTCTAAGAGATAATAATACAGATAAACTCGAGCTTTATTAACACCCAGATTAGGATCGACTTTGCATCAGGTTTGCTCAAGTAGAATGTTTTTGACATGGCTCATATCTATGCAGATTCCCAAGCTATATATAAACCATTGTGAGAAGGGCGACAAACTGGATTTCTCAGTGGGGTCACTATGGGCGTTTGGGGCAGGACAGTTATTCATTGTGGTGGGGGTGCTGTCCTGCACATCCCTGACCCCGGACACTACGTATCAACAGCCCCTGCCAGGTGCTGAAACAATCTAACAAACCTGCACACATTTCTAGCCTCTGGGGTGGGAATGGTTATTGCCCCCAGATGAGAATCAGTTCCAGAGCTGTACTTCCCAAACTTTTTCATGTTAAGTCATACTTAGAAAATGATGATATTTGTACAGCATTCTGGAGTGAACTGGAAGGCTTGATGGGAAAAAGAAAGTCACCCCATTTTCTCTGTATAACAAATACAATGATGATAATTAACATAGTAATGATAAAAGTATACAAATCCTCTATGTTCACATAAAAATTATGAAAAAAAAGAGCTAATGAAATCAAAAGAAAAAATAAATATACATGCATACCCAAAGCTAAGAACTCTTCTGTTGATCAGTACGCAGTGATTGGCAGGCCTTCTGGGTGATTCCACAGAAAGGCTGAGATGGGTGTATGGAGTCTTTCCTTCCAATCGCCCACTGCTGATGATGATGTGGAGAGAGTTTCACCTCCAATAGAATCACCCTGAACTCAGAGTTTACCCAGAGCCCAGCAAGTACTATTGACACATCCTTTCACCTTGTGTAAATCTTTGAATCATTATAAAAAACAAACAAAAATAAGTGGTCAATTTTAAGTGGACACAGTGCTTTATTAATTCTTTAAACAAAAAACAACACTTTATTGAGGTGTGATTGACATACAAAAAGCTGTACATATTTAATGTATACAACTTGATGAGTTTGGAGATAAGTATATGCCCATGAAACCATCACCACCTTCTTTGCCATAAACATACCCATCACCTCCAAAAGTTTCCTCCTACCCTCTTTATTGTTATTATTTAATTTTAATTTTTATGATAAGAACATTTAACATAATATCTAACTTCTTAGCAAATTGTTAAGTTTACATTACAGTATTGTGAACTAAGGCTCTATGCTGCACAGGAGATCTCTAGGACTTACTCGTCCTATATAACTGAAACTTTGTGCCCTTTGACTAATACCTCCCTGTTTCCCCCTCCCCTGAGCCCCTGGTGACCACCATTCTGCTCTCTGCTTCTATGAGCGTGACTGTTTTAGATTCTCATATCAGTGGAATCACATAGTGTTTATCTTTCTATGTTTGGCTTACTTCAGTAAGCATAATGACCCCTTGGTTCATCCATGTTGTCGCAAACGGCAGGATTTCCACCCTTTTTAAGGCTGAATAGTATTCCACTATGTACATACTACATTTTCTTTATCTATTTGTCTGTCCGTGAACATTTAGATTGTTTCCATGTCCCCAATAATTGGCCAACTGTCAATTTTCTGTGGCTCGCCTATAATACTTTCATGGCTGAGAAGCTATGGTCAGGGAATCCAGAAGTCTTCAAGTCTCTGTGACTAGACCATTCCTGGTCCATACCGAGGACAGTACTCCAGGTTCTATTGTGCAGCCTAAGACCCCTTCTCTTCCTTTTTTTTTTTTTTGATAAGGTAGGTGTCAGTCTTGCCCTTAAAACTAGGGTTATAGTGGGATGTCATTGTATTTAAAGACCCTACTTCTTCCTGAGGACTTCCTGGACCTAAATGTGGCAATACAACCTTTTAAAATGAGAGAGTACACTGTTGTGTGTTACAATAAACAGAGGAAGATTGGCAACAGATGTTAGCTCAGGGCCAATCTTCCTCACCAAAAAAAAAAAAAAAGAAAACAATTTGGGCTTACCTTGACAGGTGATCCATCATTATAGGTTTTCTTGAAGTTGTTCTCATATTCCAAAAATTTATCACCTTTAGATTCATGCAGTTTATGCTGCAGTGTCTTACAGAAGGAAAATAAGTTTGCTTGGTAGAAGCAGTATTGAGTGAATTCATCTTATAGTATTATCATTAGCATTCTTCACTACATTGTTATCAAAACATACATTGATTTTTATTTTGGGGGGATATTGATTGAGGTTAGTGGGCAGGAAAGTTGCGTGAATCATAGATTTCTTGTCCAACACAATATGGCACACTTTTCTATAAAAGAAAGTATTGAACTTGTCTAGCTTTATAATGAGTGTTTCAGTTTTAATCAAATATCTTTAAATGGGTATATTTTCCCCATAAGGTATATTTTTGAACTTTTTTAGTATTTAAAACTTTTTTCTTATATGGTATAGTATTTGAACTTATTTTAGCATCATCTTTTTGGCTTATAAGTATTATAAAAAGTATTTGGTAATTATGAATAAGCAAAATTAAATAAGGAATATTTAAAATTTGTGGAAATTATTTTGTGAAGGATTATCCAAGTGCATATTAGAAAAATTTAATATCGGCTAAACAAATGAACAAAAGAGAGTTTGTATGAAATGAATGGCCTCACAAATACTTTCACAATTAGGAAATATATAGCACATAATAGGTTAAACCATGTGAAATTGCTGTTTTGTAGGTCAAAATGATTGAATACAGGTAATTACGTATATTTTTTGAGCTATAGTGTTACTAAAGATTTTTTTTAAATTTTTATTTATTTATTTATTTTTTCCCCCAAAGCCCCAGCAGATAGTTATATGTCATAGTTGCACATCCTTCTAGTTGCTGTATGTGGGACGCGGCCTCAGCATGGCCAGAGAAGCGGTGCGTTGGTGTGCGCCCGGGATCCGAACCCCGGGCCGCTGGCAGCGGAGCACGCGCACTTAACCGCTAAGCCACGGGGCCGGCCCACTAAAGATGTTTTTGGCAAACAGACTCATATGTCAAAGTGAGGTTATTAATTTGGGTGCCCAGATCGTCACAGCTACGGCCATTGGAGATGCTTTGGGTTGACGTGTCCTTTCAACATGGCCTAGCCATTTTTTGAGCGTTCTCTCACTTTCTGGCGCCATAAGATGTTCCTGGTTCATCCCACGCGTCCCTGGCCCTACTTCTGGAAACAGCCGTTTCTAGTAAATGTAGACCTCAGTGTTCATTATCCGCGGACTTTCTGTAAGTCTTGAATACCTTAGCGTAGTCTTCCTTTGGTGAAGCCAGTGGACTGGATTGCCTGCCTTTGGATATTCAGGGTGGATTAACTGAGGTCCCTGCTTCTCTCCTGCATCTGGCTTTCTGCCCTTCTCTCTGCTTCTCCGACCTCGCATGGGAGGAACAGGAAAACAGGAAGTTTGAGCCCCATTTGTTTATTTCTCACATGCACAACTTTGATGTGAGTGGAGATTAAACCTAATGGCCAATGACCACAAGTAATAAAGATTGATGGCACTTTAAATTTAGCTTCTTACCTTGTCTTTCACAATTTGTTCCAAAGAGCTGTTTCATAGTTATGTTAATTGAATTCTGCCCTAATTGTTTTCATTATTTTTGCTCATTTTACTAGATTTGCTGTTGCTTTCACAAAGTCAATGGAGGAAATGGCACAAAGGCAGTGGGTATGTGTTTATTTCGTGTTATTATTTTGGTTGTGCTGGGGAAGTCGCAGAATTGGAGAGCTGAAAGGCCGTTTTATTAGAACTGACAGTGTTCCCATCGACGCTGCCTATTGTAGCCACTGTAGTGTATTATGGTTCCCATGTATTGATGTTTTTTATTTGTACGTATACTCTTAAAACTTCACTGATTTTTTTTTTGATATTGTTATTGAATAGCACAAATAGCCCAATAGCCAAATGTTTTAATGTTTCGTCTGTTTCCTTTTTATGTGCTCAGATTGGGTGATTTACAGGCTGCACTGTAAATGTTGCAGCAACCTCATGTACACTGAGCATAACAATCTCTTAGGTGGCAGGCGTAGTTTCCTAGGTTGGACTATTTATTTGAAGAGCTTTAAAGAGTAGAGGACTTTGTAGCTCTACAGATTAATTCACTTATTGACTTTTTTATTCATTATGACTTAAGGGGCAGGTGAAATGAGCTGGGGGGAGACTGGGTTCTGAGTGGGGGGTTATATGAAGGCATGGTGGAGTTGGTGCCTACAAAACTAAAGAAAAAGCCAACCCCAAGGTCACGTTCCTCTGGTGTACCGTAAGCCCAAGGCTGCTCTCTCTGGTGGTGAGCCTGTCACCAGCATCGCTGGTCTCCATGCTTTGCCGGCTCATCCGCTGTGCACAGCACTTCCGCCCTATCATTTGTAGGCATTATTCCTGTTGGTGATATTTTACAGGCTATGCACGTCCTTTATAGAATTTCAATTTGTAAAATTTAGCATCTGGAAGCTGCTGCATTGGGACACGGGCACAACGCAGCCATCTGTGGGACTGGTGGTCCCTCGCCAAAGCTCAGAATACCACGTGTGTGTGAACATGAAGATTCACTCCTTCTAGAGTGCGCCTTCTTAAAACAGTCATCCAAACCAGTGGTTCTCAAAGTGGGGTCCCTGGAACCCCCAGGGAGGGGCTCCCTGGGGCTCTTTCAGGGCCTCCACAAAGTCCAACCTGTTTTCAGAATAATGCTAAGACGTTTTTTGCCTTTTTCACCATTTGAAAAGCAATGATGAGTGAAACGGCCGACACCTTAATGCTAATGGAGGCAGTGGCACCAATCTGCACTAGTGGTCGCTGGTTATTCACTGCCACCCATTTGTAGTTAAAAAAAATCACTTAAGAATCTTTTTGATGAAGCAATAAAAATTGTTAATTTTATTAAATATTAACCTTAGAATACGTGTGTTTTGAATGTTCTGTGTGACGAAACAGGAAGCATGCATTAGCTCTTCTGCTGCATTCTGAACGAAGTATAATGGTGATTTTCAGAAAAGGCCTTTGTGTGGTTGTTTGAGTTGCAACCTGAACTAGCCACTTTTAACGTGATTTTTATCTGAAAGAATGGCAGACACACTATGGTCATTCAGACTTGGGCATTTCACAGTCATTTTCTTAAAAATGAATGAATCAAACTAGTCACTTCAAGAAAAACAACTGGCAGTATTTATTGCCAATGATAACATTTGAATTGTTGAGCACAAATTAGAATTTTGAAAAGCCACCATGAGGTCGACAGCTTTCCTGTAAATCAGGACCTTCCTGATGAGATCAGTGATCACATTAACAAACTTGATTCTTTTTTTTTGGATGTTGTATAATGAAATGTTTCAACAGTTGGAAGATCTAGATCACTCAGTGAACCAATATTTTTCAAATGACTAATATGTGGCATTAGAGAATCATGCATAGGGAAAAGATCCATTCAACGTGCCACAGAGACCAATGGGCTTTATTGTAACAAAGTGTGGTGCAATATCAGGTTCCATAGTGCAGCTAACCTTTAAGAAATTATCATTTGTTGAGTTTTGGTGTAGTATCCAAGAATAATGCCTATAAAGACCTGAAAAGGTTATTAGAATACTACTCCCCTTTCCAACTCCCTATCAGCAAGAGGCAGGATTTTCTTTATATATCTCCGCCAAAACAGCATATTGAAATGGATTGAATGGAGCAGCAAGTATGAGAGTCCAGCTGTCTTCTGTTCAGACAGACATGAAAGTGAGCTTTCACCTGTTGAAGCCTGTTCTTTCTCGATGAACTTATTGCCCTTTCCCCAACCTTCTCCATCTTAAACGTCACCTTTGTCCGTAAATCCCATGACCCTCCAACATTGATATAGATGTGTTCACTTACTGTATCAGTTATTTGTTGCCACATAATGAATCACACCAAATGTAGTGCCTTAAAACACACGTTTATTATCCTTTGTATTGTCTGGGCATTTCTGGCCTGGTCAGCTCAGCTAGGCTGGGTGGTCCAAGATGGCCTTGCTAGTGCCTGGAGCCTCAGCTGGGATGGCTGGGACAGCTGAGGCCTCTCTCCATGTGATCCGTCCTCCTTTCTGAGGCTCAGTGGCAGGAGAGAGCAGGTGCCAGTGCACCATCACTCCTCAAGCTTCTGCTGTGTGATGTTTGCTAGTGTCCTGTTGGCCAAAGCAAGTCGGGGAGTGGAGATAGAGTCTCTACCTCATTATGGAGGCTCTTTAAGATGGCCTTGCAAGGGCGCGGATGTAGGGAGAGGAGGCATTTATGTCTATTTTAATAACTTGCCACACTTAGTGCTTATCCCTGATGATTATAACACCTCCATCCTTAACTTTTCTCCCCATGTAGTTATGAGCTCCTTGAGAACAGGGACCAGGTGTGGTTCTCTAGTGGATCCCCGGAGGGTAACATACTCCTTTGTGTTCAATAATGCTAGTTGAATTGAATTGGGCGGGAACTTTAGATCCTTCTTTAGAACTTTCTATTACAGAAATTTCCAAGCATCTACACAAGGAGCTAGCATAGTAGTGTGAACCCCTATGTACCCACCACCTGGCTTACACTTCTTCAATTCTTATTTAATCTACTCTCATTCTCCCCCATTCCTATATACACACACATGCTTTTTGTTTTTCTGGAATATTTTAAAAAATCACAACCATCATGCCATTTTACCCGCAAATATAGGCTATTTTACCTGTAAATCCACCTTGATAAAGACTTTTTTTTTTTATATAAGCACCATGTTGTGGATCATTTTTGTGTGGGAAGGCCACAGCATATAAGGAAGAAATAAAGAAGGACTCAAGAATATTAACATGATTTAAAATTTTTTTCAATAAATTTTGGGAGAACTTGAGTAAAGGCATTTGGGTGGGGAAATGGAGAGGACAGAATCTTTGCGTTCCAGACTCAATGACTTAGATGTAAATATTGGACTCAGGGTAGATATTGAGAATGTAGCTCATGAGACAATGTGGGGTTGTCCTCGGAAGAGGGCACAGTTGTAGATATAGATCCGGACATCATTGGCGTCATGGTGATTGTTGAAGCCTGAAAATGATTGTTCTTAGATGAGTTTAACTTTTAGATATAATTGAGAAAACTGTACCAAATGCACAGATGAATTACATTTTGGGCAGGCTTCGCAGCAGTAGTAATAATATCTTAGCAGTGTGCTGAAGGAAGGAGCATCTTACATCTCGGGATTCAGTTGGCCATTTGCCGTCACGCCGGTGCTCAGCCACGCCAGATCTCCTCCCATCCTGGGTTAGCAGTCTTTGTTTTCAGAAAGGCACTCCAAATATAATAACAAGGCATTTGACACAACAACTGAGAAGGCAGCAAAAATTGTTTGGTCTCAGATGATGATGTAAGAGGCACTTTAATAAAAGCTAATAAAAGAAGGGATGAATTTGTTTAGAGACTTTCAAGTGGTGGAGGTTAGTTATTAAATTCCAATGTGAACCTGTTTCTTTTTTTTTTTTAATTTTTATTTATTTATTTATTTTTCCCCCAAAGCACCAGTAGAAAGTTGTATGTCATAGCTGCACATCTTTCTAGTTGCTGTATGTGGGACGCGGCCTCAGCATGGCCGGAGAAGCGGTGCGTCGGTGCGTGCCTGGGATCCGCACCAGGGCCGCCAGCAGCGCAGTGCGCGCACTTAACCGCTAAGCCACGGGGCCGGCCCTGAACCTGTTTCTTAATACTGCTTTTTGTACATTTTTTAGTGGATGATTTTTCAATAAAATTCAGCTCAATACCTTTATTTGATTCGTTTTTACAAATGAAAACGATGTATAAGTAATATAAAGGTTCATTATTCAGCCATATTTATATAATCATTTTGGATGGATTTTTGTGGAGAGATTGTTTATTTATGTATTCGGAACAGTGATACAGTTTTAGAGTAACTAAGTCTTGCTCTTCATTATCGAGTTGCCAGCCTTGGTCTTTATTCTTGTATTCTTTATTTTAGGAGCAGGCTTGGCTCAGGTTGTAGTCTAGTTAATTCTACCTAATTATTATCAAATCAGAATCAAACTTCAGTAATCCCAGATTAGGAAGATTTATGGGGGGCCGGCCCCGTGGCGTAGCAGTTAAGTGCGCGCGCTCCGCTGCTGGCGACCCGGGTTCGGATCCCAGGCGCGCACCGACGCGCCGCTTGTCAGGCCATGCTGTGATGGCGTCCCATACAAAGTGGAGGAAAATAGGCACAGATGTTAGCCCAGAGTCAATCTTCCTCAGCAAGAAGAGGAGGATTGGCATGAATGTTAGCTCAGGGCTGATCTTCCTCACAAAAAAAAAAAAAAGAGAGAGAGAAAAACTTACGGCATTTGCTCCTTATTGCTTTTGTGATTTCAAAAGAGGGGATATTTATTATGTAGAATTTTTATAGGTAAATGTAGTTTTGAGCATAAAATCTGGTCTGAAGCTTGTGTTTTCTCAATCTTCATTTAAATGAGAACACCTGTAAACACAGGCACATTCTCAATACCAGTGCTGTTCATAGAAATTTAATGCAACCTGCAAAGGTGAGCCATATATATAATTTGAAATTTTCTGGTAGCCACATTTTAAACAGTAAGTGGAAACAAGTAAAATTAGTTTTAATAAAATATTTTATTTAACCCACTGCCTGGAGTTAGCAAAAGTGCAAAGTTGGAGGGTACTGTCCCCAAGACTGCCCTCCCTTCTGACACCAACTGCAAGTTCAAGGGTTCCCAAAACTAGCCTCAAGTTTGATGATTTGCTTGAAGGACCCACAGAACTCCCTGAGAGTAATTATACTCATGGTTATGGTTTATTGCTGGGAAAGGATACAGACCAAGATCAGCCCAAGGAAGAGATTTCTAGGGCTGAGCTTCCATTGCCTTCTCCCCCATGGAGCCAAGACGTTTTACACTCTGGTTGTTGATCTGTGACAATATGCATGGAGTGCTGCCAACCAGGGAAGCCCACCTGAGTTTGGTGTCCAAAGTTTTTATTGGGGCTTCTTTATGTGGGCTTGATTGATTGGTTGATTCATTGACCATGAGGTTGAACTCAATCTCCAAGTCAACTGATAGCACTGGACCCAAAGTTTCCACCTTAAATCACCTGGTTGGTCTTTCTGGCATGGCTGGCCCCCACCTAAGACTATTGGTTGTGGCTGGCCCTGCCCTAAACAAATACACACCTCTCAGGTATCACATAGATTATTTCCTAGAAGCCGTAGATAAAGGCCAGACCCCTCCTTGGCCAAGGCCGACTTCTTAACTGCACACCCACTATATTCCCAAAATCTTATTATTTCAACATGTAATCAATATAAAAATTACTAAAATCAGTATTTCACATTTTTTCTACTAAGTCTTCAAAATCCAGTGTACATTTTACACTTAGGGCACGTCTCAGTTCAGACCAGCTCCGTTTCCAGTGCTCAGTAGCCTCCTGTGGCTGGTGGCTGCTGCATTGGACCGCACACACATCCAAGTGGGGAATGAGCTGTTTCAAGACTGCTAAAATGTACTCTCTTACAGTATCTGGCAGTGGGAGACATGTTAACAGAACGAGCCAAGGAGCGTTTATTGTGTACACCATGGGTTAACTGTAGCCTTCTGAGAAAGCTCAGGCGCTCCTTTAGAGACATTATTTTGGAGGCTGCGTTTATGATCGCCCATCTATCTCTGGCTGACTCTACACAAATTAGTTTGATTGGATTTCAACAAAGATGGTTTCATTTTATCTCTTTTAATTTGAAGTGCCCTTGTTTGGGCTCAAGTCGGTATTTTTTTAGTGTTGTTTATATGAGCCTTAATTTGGCATTGTACCCTCTTTGTAAAGTGCACCGTCCCCGTGGGCTCGTCACCAGGTCTGCGTGTTCCATTGTTAATATTTATTGTGCAAGTTCACCATTGGTCGTGTTTTGGGATAACATTACTCTGTTGGTTTGTGATATTATAACCTTGATTTGGCATTTTTAGGAATTTGATTCACTATACATGTCTAACTGTGATATATGCATTGTGGAAATGCGAAAGTCATCTACACAGAATTTTGATTTCTTACTACAGTATGTAATACACATTCAGAATGCAAATCTGGGCACTTCCAGTCCAAGTTTAGAATGCTTTCTCTAAATTCACCAGAAAATATAAATATTTCACCAAAAATGTTAAAAGAAAATTAGGTCTGTATTTTAATTGAAGGCTTTTCTCTCTGCAGAAGCAATGATTATGGTTTAAAATGTCTCCATTGGGTTCAAAACCCCACAGGCCTATGAACAATTTAACTGCACTGTTCACATGCTTTTTCTAACACGTACTCTGAAAAGAGGATTTTATCAAAATTCAAATATTTATTTCTGAGCTATTTTTTAAAAATCTTGAGTTTGAGTCAATATTGCTTGACATGGTTATCAGATTCAAGAAAGCAGGATGGGGGCCGTCCTGGTGGCGCAGCAGTTAAGTTCACATGTTCTGCCCCGGCAGCCCGGGGTTCGCTGGTTCGGATCCTGGGCGCGGACCTACTCACTGCTCATCAAGCCATGCTGAGGTGGCATCCCACGTAGAAGAACTATACGGACCTACAACTAAGTTATACAACTATGTACTGGGGGCTTTGGGGAGAAAAAAAAAAAAGAAAGCAGGATGATAACCCACATGGTGCATCGGTGTCCCCCGCTGAGGTTAGCCTGAGCTGAGCTTCTGGTGGTGTTACTTTTTAGTGATTTTTTAAAATTTGGGAACTTTGAGTCACTGCCTTCTGGGGCCTAATTTATCTATCTTGCCCTGGCACTTGTTAAAAAAAAAATAACTTTCTTGAAGGTGTTGTGTTAGGCAATACGTAAAGTATAATTTTACTTTCGGTGTGTACAGATCCCCATCAAAATTCTGTTGGAAATTACAGTACAGAAAGCAACACAGATTTCGTTGGCTGTCACACGCACAGTTCGTGGCACAGGTGAGCTCCAGAAGCCAGTCTAGGTGTTGGTGCCGGCCTGACCTGATCGAGCTGCCTGTCCACTAATTGCTGACGTAGATAGTAAACGCATGTTGTCTTTTGACCCGCTCGTTCCTTCTCCTTCTTCCCGCATGGCCCATTGCTTTGTTTCTGGTATCTCCGAACATCACGTTGGCAGCAGCAGGAGCGCCACACACCACATCTTTTATTATAGTTGCCACCATAACGGAGACTTAAAAACACTCATCTCGTCGGTTTCGTCTTCACACTCCCTCGTTTGTATGCTGGGCCTCCGGGCAGATGCCCTGAAAGAGAAACTCCGGGCATTGATCGTATCCTAGGAAGCTAATCATTTTTAATAACTTCTATTAAGATTGGCTTTCCTCAGAGATGTCTTGATGGAACTACAAGTGTTCCTTGCATTTTTTCCTCCCCATATGAGATCCCTGGGAATTGAAAAGTTTTAAAGCAACTCAAAAGGATGGAAAACTCATCAATTCCAGAGCACAGATCCTGAGTTTACCTGTTACATGACCTGGGGCTCACACATTTGGAATGATCACAACTGTTGCTTCTAATTCCTTCCTCAAATCGTAAGGTAGAGAATGGCAGGGGAAGCTTTTGAATAAAATCAGCAATAATTCCGAGTTATTTGCTCCATAGATTTTTTCTTTTTTTTTTGTGAGGAAGATCAGCCCTGAGCTAACATCCGTGCTAACCCTCCTCTTCTTGCTGAGGAAGACCGGCTCTGAGCTAACATCTATTGCCAATCCTCCTCCTTTTGTCCCCCCAAAGCCCCAGTAGATAGTTGTATGTCATAGTTGCGCATCCTTCTAGTTGCTGTATGTGGGACGCGGCCTCAGCATGGCCGGAGAAGCGGTGCGTCAGTGCACACCCGGGATCCGAACCCGGGCCGCCAGTAGCGCAGCGCGCGCACTTAACCGCTAAGCCACGGGGCCGGCCCTGCTCCATAGATTTAACTGTTAAAAATCTTCCCGGGAATTTTCCCATTGGCATTCCTATTTCTTGGGTTCTGGGCTAGATTTGACATTACACCCTCATCGCTTGATTTTGCCCAGGATCGTGGATGGTTTCAGTGACATCTTTATGGCCTGTTCCATGTTGGATCCCATAGAACTGGATCCCATTCCAAATTTTCTCCTCATTTCATTCATGGGTATTTTCTTTTTTTGAAAAATCTTGGTCGGTTTACTTGCAGGACTTCAGTGACAAGGCTCTGCCCCCTCCTGCTTTTTTGGAACATTATTTTTTTTCCTTGCTTAAAAATAGATTTTTAAGGGAAAAGAGTAGAGGGAGAAAAGAAGAGACCAGTTTTCCCCTGAAAAACACCCAGCGTCTGTATGTTTTGTGAGGTAGGTATTTTTTGCGAATCTTACACTCATGGGCCATGATTTCTTTTAAGCAATTTGTAACTATTTTAAAAGAACTTTTAACGAAGCCCTCAGAAGCTGTATTGTAATTTCAAAATAAAAATTAATGTTTTTGCCACCTGGAGAGCATGAAATTATGCATATACCTCAAAAATGATATGTATTGGAGTTTCCACTTGCAGAAAGTTTAATTTCAGAGGGGTGGGAGTCAAGATGGCGGCGTAGGCAGACTCCGAACTCACCTCCTCCCGTGGACACAGCCAATTTACAACTACTCGTGGAAAAATTACCCCTGAGACAGAACTGAAAACTGGATAAGAGGAACTCCTGCAACAACGGACAATCCTAACTGAGGTGGAGGAGGCAGGGACTCCCTTCTGGAGAGGAAAAACGCCGCCTGCACAAGCCGCCAGCTTCACGGCCGCCAGGAGCAGCGCACAGGTACCAGCCTCCCTGGAGGCGCGGGCCCCTGAGCCGGTGAGCGCCCCCGCTGTGGGCATTTTGTGGACCCAGCACAATCGAGACCAGCGGCATAATATCTGACCTTGCCTGCTACTAAAGCATTGGGTAGCACCCCCAGAAAACCCGGTTCACAAAGAAACTAAAACTGGCTCTTAAAGGGCCCACGCACAAACTCACCCGTTCCAGAAAGCATCCTAAAATCACCAGAAAGAAAGGTGCACAGTGCTTCGGTGACAAGAGACTCACCTAATAGGCCCTGAGTGCATCTCGGTGAGGGGTGAGACCTCTCCAGGGACTGGGACATTGGCGGCGGCCATTGTTGTGGCCTGGTGTGAGCGTGCTGACACAGACGCCATTGGAGTTCTCCCTGAGGCCTGCTAGCCCAGGGTCTGCTCCACCCGCTAGAGCACTGATTTAATCCAGCTCAGCCAGGGCAGGCAGCCCACCCTAGAGACTGGCCCCACCCAACAACAAGCCCTCAGGCAACGTGTGGGCCTGCATAGATTGGTGACTGGATTCTCTGCAGCCTGGCAACTGAGCTGACTTGAGCGGGGCAGGGTGTGCACAAGGAGCGGGTGGAGAGTGTGGGGTGGTGGCGGAGTGTGTGGGGCTCCCGCCGTGGAGAGACTGGGTCCGCTTGGGGAGGTCGGGGCGCTCACACGGGGCAGGATTGTGTTGACTGTGTGTGTGGACCTGTGGGCAACAGGGCTTGTCAGCTGCAGAAGACTTGTGCTTCTCAAAGACCCACATAGGAGGTTTGCCCCACCTTCCAAAGCCTGAAACAATTGGGTGCTCCTCTGCCTAAGGGCAGCCCCACCCAGCTGCAATCCTCAGAGAGCTGACAAGAGACCTAATAGGCTAGAGGTTTACAGCAATTCTAAGGCCCTGAGCCTAACAACCTGCCACGCTGGGGGGCTACTCACTTAAAAGAAATACTGCAACACAGATGTGGTATTAGAACTTGCAGCCAACTGTGCTGGGGCTCCCCACACCTGATAAAGAGACTGAAGGGCCCACAACAACTACAAGCAGCTGAGCATTACAACAGCTGGCCAGGAGCATAACTCAGCCTCCCTGGGCGCCTATAGGGAGAGCTAACAGGCCACAATAGAAGGACACACGTAGTCCACATAGGGGTCAGCCCTGGAACATTGAGAACTGAGGGAAGCACACTGGAAGCCTCCTAAGCCATCACTTACATAAGGTCACCTATCCAAGAGCAGGAGACGTAGCTGACCTACCTAATACATAGACACAAGCACAGGGAAAGAGGCAAAATGAGGAGGCAAAAGAATACATTCCAAGTAAGGGAACAGGACAAAACCCCAGAAAAGGAACTAAGTGAAACAGAAATGAGCAACCTACCTGACAGAGAGTTCAAACTAAGAGTGTTAAGGATGCTCACTGATCTGGGGAGAAGAATAGATGAACTCAGTGAGAATGTCAACAAAGAAATGGAAGATATGAAAAAGAACCAATCAGAAATGAAGAATACAATACTGGAAATGAAAAATTCATTAGAGGGACTCAAAAGCAGAGTAGAGGATACAGAAGAACGGATCTGTGAGCTGGAAGAAAGACTAGAAGAAATTACCCAAGGTGAACAGGTAAAAGAGAAAAGAATTAAAAAGAGTGAGGACAGTCTAAGGGACCTCTGGGACAACATCAAGCGCACTAACATCCGTGTTATAGGTGTCCCGGAAGGAGAAGAGCGAGACAAGGGGGCAGAGAATCTATTTCAAGAAATAATAGATGAAAACTTCTCTAACCTAAGGAAGGAAACAGACATCCAGGTACAGGAGGCACAGAGAGCCCCAAACAAGATAAACCCAAAGAGGCCCACACCAAGACACATCATAATCAAAATGTCCAGAATTAAAGATAAAGAGAGAATCCTAAAAGCCGCAAGAGAATGTCAAGTTACATACAAAGGAAACCCCATAAGGCTATCAGCTGACTTCTCAGCAGAAACCTTACAGGCTAGAAGAGAATGGCACGATATATTTAAAGTGCTAAAAGGAAAAAACTTACAGCCAAGAATACTCTACCCAGCAAGGTTATCGTTCAAAATGGAAGGAGAGATCAAAATTTTCCCAGATAAGCAAAAATTAAAGGAGTTTGTCACCAAGAAACCAGTGTTACAAGAAATGTTAAAGGGACTGATTTAAGGGGAAAAGAGAAGACCACAAATAGGAAAAATTATCTATTTCCACGATTAGAACGTAATGGATACAAATGCACAAAAAAGAAGTTGGATATGATATCAAAAACATAAAAGGAGGGAGGAGGGTAGTTAAAGAGTACAGCTTTCAGACAGAGGTCAAACTAAAGTGACCATCAATTCTGTATAGAAGAAGTAAGGAACAGAGAAGGACTACTAAAACACTGAGGGAAAAAAAAAAAAAAAGTTAAAAAATGGCAGTAAGTACATACTTATCAATAGCTACTTTAAACGTCAATGGACTAAATGCTCCAATTAAAAGGCATAGGGTGGCTGACTGGATAAAAAAACAAGACCCATATATATGCTGCATACAAGAGACACACTTCAGACCTAAAGACACTCACAAACTGAAAGTGAAGGGATGGAAAAAGATACTCCACTAAATGGCAATGAAAAGAAAGCTGGGGTAGCAGTACTCATATCAGACAAAATAGACTTTAAAACAAAAACTGTAAAAAGAGACAAAGAAGGGCATTACATAATGATCAAGGGAACAATCCAACAAGAGGATATAACACTTGTAAATATCTACGCACCCAATGTAGGTGCACCTAAATATATAAAGCAATTATTAACAGACATCAAAACAGAAATAGACAGTAACACAATAATAGTAGGGGACTTTAACACTCCACTTACACCAACGGATAGATCATCCAAACAGAAGATCAATAAGGAAACATTGGCCTTAAACGACACACTAGAACAGATGGACCTAGTAGATATATACAGAGCATTCCATCCAAAAACCGAAGAATACACGTTCTTTTCAAATGCACATGGAACATTCTCCAGGATTGATCACATATTAGGCCACAAAACAAGTCTCCATAAATTTAAGAAGATTGAAATAATACCAAGCATCTTTTCTGACCACAACGGTATGAAACTAGAAATCAACTATAGGAAGAAAATCAGAAAAGCCACAAATACATGGAGATTAAACAAAATGCTACTGAACAACGATTGGGTTAACGAAGAAATCAAAGAAGAAATCAAAAAATACCTGGAGACAAATGAAAATGAAAATACGACATGCCAGAATTTATGGGATACAGCAAAAGCGGTTCTAAGAGGGAAGTTTATAGCAATACAGGCCTATCTCAACAAACAAGAAAAATCTCAAATAAACAATCTAACAATGCACCTAAAGGAACTGGAAAAAGAAGAACAAACAAAGCCCAAAATCAGTAGAAGAAGGGAAATAATAAAAATCAGAGCAGAAATAAATGAAATAGAGACCAAAAAAACAATAGAAAAAATTAATAAAACCAAGAGCTGGTTCTTTGAAAAGATCAACAAAATAGACAAACCTTTAGCTAGACTCACCAAGAAAAAAGAGAGAAGGCACAAATAAGTAAAATCAGAAATGAAAGAGGAGAGGTTACAACAGACACCTCAGAAATACAAAAGATTATAAGAGAATACTATGAAAAACTATATGCCAACCAATTCGACAATCTGGAAGAAATGGATAAATTCTTAGACTCATACAACCTTCCAAAACTGGATCAAGAAGAAGTAGAGAATTTGAATAGACCAATCACCAGTAAGGAGATCGAAACAGTAATCAAAAACCTCCCCAAAAATAAAAGTCCAGGACCAGACGGCTTCCCTGGTGAATTCTACCAAACATTCAAAGAAGACTTAATACCTATCCTTCTCAAACTCTTCCAAAAATTGAGGAGGGGGAAGCTCCTAACTCATTCTACGAAGCTGACATTACCCTGATACCAAAACCAGACAAGGACAACACAAAAAAGAAAATTACAGGCCAATATCACTGATGAACATCGATGCAAAAATCCTCAACAAAATACTAGCAAATCGCATACAACAATACGTTAAAAGATTATACACCATGATCAAGTGGGATTTATTCCAGGTATGCAGGGATGGTTTAACATTCGCAAATCAATCAACGTAATACACCACATTAATAAAATGAAGAATAAAAATCACATGATCATCTCAATAGATGCAGAGAAAGCATTTGACAAGATCCAGCATCCATTTATGATAAAAACTCTGAATAAAATGGGTATAGAAGGAAAGTACCTCAACATAATAAAGACCATATATGAGAAACCCACAGCTAATATCATCCTCAATGGTGAAAAACTGAAAGCTATCCCTCTAAGAACAGGAACCAGACAAGGATGCCCACTGTCACCACTCCTATTTAACATAGTATTGGAAGTCCTAGCCAGAGCAATCAGGCAAGAGAAAGAAATAAAAGGGATCCAAATTGGAAAGGAAGAAGTGAAACTGTCACTATTTGCAGATGACATGATTTTATATATAGAAAACCCTAAAGAATCCACCAGAAAACTTTTAGAAGTAATAAACGAATATGGTAAAGTTGCAGGATACAAAATCAACATACAAAAATCAGTTGCATTTCTGTACACTAACAACGAAGTAGCAGAAAGAGAAATTAAGAATACCATCCCATTTACAATTGCAACAAAAAGAATAAAATACCTAGGAATAAACTTAACCAAAGAGGTGAAAGATCTGTACACCGAAAACTATAAAACATTTCTGAAAGAAATTGAAGAAGACACAAAGAAATGGAAAGATATTCCGTGCTCTTGGATTGGAAGAATTAACATAGTTAAGATGTCCATACTTCCTAAAGCCATCTATAGATTCAATGCAATCCCTATCAAAGTTCCAACAACATTTTTCACAGAAATAGAACAAAGAATCCTAAACTTTATATGGAACAACAAAAGCTCCTGAATAGCTAAAGGAATGCTGAGAAAAAAGAACAAAGCTGGAGGTATCACACTCCCTGATTTCAAAATATACTACAAAGCTATAGTAACCAAAACAGCATGGTACTGGCACAAAAACAGACCCACAGATCAATGGAATAGAATCGAAAGCCCAGAAATAAACCCACACATCTATGGACAGCTAATCTTTGACAAAGGAGCCAAGAACATACAATGGGGAAAAGAAAGTCTCTTCAACAAATGGTGTTGGGAAAACTGGATAGCCATATGCAAAAAAATGAAAGTAGACCCTTACCTTACACCATACACAAAAATTAACTCCAAATGGATTAAAGACTTGAATGTAAGACCTGAAACTTTGAAACTTCTAGAAGAAAACATAGGCAGTACGCTCTTCCACATCAGTCTTAGCAACATCTTTTCAAACACCACATCTGACCGGGCAAGAGAAACAATAGAAAAAATAAACAAATGGGACTACATCAAACTAAAAAGCTTCTGCACAGCAAAGGAAACCATCAACAAAACGAAAAGACAACCTAAAAATTGGGAGAAGATATTTGCAAACCATACATCTGATAAGGGCTTAATCTCCAAAATATATAAAGAACTCATGCATCTCAACAACAAAAAAACTACCAACCCAATTAAAAAATGGGCAAAAGACCTGAACAGACATTTCTCCAAAGAAGATATACAGATGGCCAACAGACACATGAAAAGATGTTCAAAATCACTAACTATCAGGGAAATGCAAATCAAAACTACAATGAGATATCACCTCACGCCCGTCAGAATGGCTATAATTAACAAGACAGGAAACAACATGTGTTGGAGAGGATGTGGAGAGAAGGGAACTCTCATACACTGCTGGTGGGAGTGCAAACTGGTGCAGCCACTATGGAAAACAGTATGGAGATTCCTCAAAAAATCAACGATAGAACTACCATATGATCCAGCTATTCCACTGTTGGGTATTTATCCAAAGAACTTGAAAACACCAATTTGCAAAGGTACGTGCACCCCTGTGTTCATTGCAGCCTTATTCACGATAGCCAAGACTTGGAAGCAGCCTAAGTGCCCATCAAGGGACGAATGGATAAAGAAGCTGTGGTATATATACACAATGGAATACTACTCAGCCATAAGAAACGACGAAATCCAGCCATTTGTGACAACATGGATGGACATTGAGGGTATAATGCAAAGTGAAATAAGTCAGAGGGAGAAGGTCAAATACCGTATGATTTCCTTCATTAAGTAGTAGATAATAACAACAATAAACAAACACATAGGGACAGAGATTGGATTGGTGGTTACCAGAGGGGAAGGGGGCAGGGAGGAGGGTGAAAGGGATAATTCGGTACATGTGTGTGGTGATGGGTTGTAATTAGTATTTTGGTGGTGAACATGATGTAGTCCATGCAGAAATAGAAGTACAATGATGTACACCTGAAATTTTTACAATGTTATAAACCAATGTTACTGCAATAAACAAAAAATTTAAAAAAAAAAAAAAAAAAAAAAAAGAAAGTTTAATTTCAGAAGGTTATATGACTCAAAGAATGGGAAATCTTTTTGTTGTTGCCGTCTGTTATTCCATTATAAAGAGGCATACATTAGCATTTGGGTCTATTACAAGGTCACATATATGTATAGGTATCTATCCAACAGGACATTGGCTTTTTTACCTAGTAATGGGCCAAATTAAGTAATGGTTTCTCAGAGACATTAGAAGTGGAGACTCTTCCCTCACCACCTTGCCTACACACACACACACACACACACACACACACAAGTCTTCTTTTTCATTTTATGCATAGATGAGGTAATCTTGCAAGGCAAGTGATATACAAGGAACTTGATTCATGTTATTTCAAGGCAAGTGAAACAACAATAAATATTGAGCAAAGAAAGCTAATTTGTATTTAGAACATTTTAATATAGAAAATGTTTTTCAAAATCAATATAAGCCAATTGACTTTTGCCAGATTTCTTTTATTGTAATGATTAAAAATTACCCAGGACCAGATTTCTTTAAAGCTGTAACTCTATTTTCTTGATTTGCTCAGATAAGATCTTAAGGTATCATTTATGACATTTTTTAAAAGTCTATGTAGGAGTTGATACTTAGTTATTTTTTCAAGGTTTCAATAGATTTTGGGGAAATAGTGCTCAGAGATATGTAAAGACCAGCAGATAAATCCAGAAGTTTCCACACTGAGTCAATTCATTCTGTGTATAGAGTTGAGATACTCATTTAATTAATTAGTTTTTGTTTGTATCAAAAGGAATTTTCTTGAAAGGAGCATTTTGGGTTTATGTATTTCCGATTGCAGAGCATATTTCTAATGAAAATAGTGGCAAGACTAAAAAACTCTATTTTGCCTGACCTTCATGAATCAAATTTATGTAGAATTATATTGAATCTGTTATTGTCAAACATTTGTATTAACTTTAAAGTTACAATGCCATGCTGATCTATTTTTGACAGTTCTTTAACATCCTTCTTAAAGACATTTTCCGAGACAATGTTTCAGACTTAGGGCTGGTTAAGGAAGAAGTGCTCTTAGCTTTTGTTGCATTCCAATAAAATAGTCTTAAGCTTTCCAGTGAAATTATCATTAAACAAAAGGAATATTTTAGGGCTCTAAACTTCAATTTCTAATTTCAGGTGGTTGCTATTAGCCATTTTTTCCATTAAATTTAGCATCTTTTTTAGCTAGTAGAGAAGAGATGTTTGAAACTCGTCTTTTTTTTTAAGGGTTACTATTTTAAGGGCATTTTAAAAGGGGCTGCATCCTGCTGTATGTGAATTGGGGAGGATAGTCAAGAGTTTTAAAGTGGTAGGTGCTTCTAATGGTTAAATACAAAGTATAATGCGATGAACAAGCAGAACCAAACCAAGAGTCATGTCTATGTACCAGCTTCCATGCATAGCCGTCCTAAGAGGGCTGGGTGCTGCTCCTCCCAGAACCTTCCATCAGCCAGGCAGAGCGCAGGGCCACCTCCCTCTCCTCCCCGTTGATTGTCTCTCCCTTGGCAGGATTACATCCCCTTTAGTTTGTTTCCCAAAATATAAAACTGACCTGAGGATGAAGGTCAGAGTGGATCAGCAGACCACATACAATACCACGGGCTCCACGCCACTTTAAGGACCACACGGTGCCCTCCACACACCTTCAGGTAGTGAGGACAGAGTTGCAAATTCTATGATCACCATTCATTAGCTAGTTTAGTCATTTTATGCATTGATCTGATATTCAGCCCACATGACAAGTAGCTGTACCTTTTTGGACTTTGTCACCAAAATGACTGTATTTTTGATCACTTATGAGAAACAGCCGCTGGCACCTACTTGAGCCTGCAGCCATTTGAAAGTGGATTTCTCACTCTACTCCTTTTACTTCCACCTTTGGGTCTAAACTTGATTTTAAAAGTATTTTCATGCCACTGTTTCAAAATGAACTTGAGAAATGGATTCTTTTTCTCTCTAGTATTTTTGTGAAGTCCCACCAGAAAGCACCACCAGGAATAGTAAGTTTACATCTTGGTACAAATAGCAGTCATGCAAGTGTCCCTTGTCCCTTGATGTCAAAGAGGCATTTGCGGAGGTCCTTACAGGGTCCTTGAGACCAGTCTACTCCCATGCCTGGAGGAATCTGCCCCCTGGTGCCTGTTTTCTTGTTACTCAACATGCTGGGTACTCTTCTCCACCTTCTTCCCCATCTCCACCTCCCCTTCCTCTTCCCCCTTCTCCACCCCCACCATCTCCTCCATCTCTACCTCCACCTCTGTCTCAATCTTCATCTCCGTCTCCCTCTCCACCACCACCTCTACCTCCATCTCCACCTCCATCCCTCTTCACCTCCACCTCCTCCTCCTCCATCTCCTCCATCCCTCTTCACCTCCACCTCCTCCTCCTCCTCCTCCATCTCCTCCATCCATCTTCACCTCCACCTCCTCCTCCTCCTCCTCCATCTCCTCCATCCATCTTCACCCCCACCTCCTCCTCCTCCTCCATCTCCACCATCCATCTTCACCCCCACCTCCTCCTCCTCCTCCATCCATCTTCACCTCCACCTCCTCCTCCTCCTCCTCCATCCATCTTCACCTCCACCTCCTCCTCCTCCTCCTCCTCCTCCTCCATCTGTCTTCACCTCCACCTCCTCCTCCTCCTCCATCTCCACCATCCATCTTCACCCCCACCTCCTCCTCCTCCTCCTCCTCCATCCATCTTCACCTCCACCTCCTCCTCCATCTCCTCCATCCATCTTCACCTCCACTTCCTCCTCCATCTCCATCTCCTCGTCCTCCCCTTCCTATTCATCCTCCTCCTCCCAGTCCTTTTTTCTTCTCCTGAGCTGGAGTGGGGTGTACTCTTTCCATTCAAGGATGTGCATCCCCAGACCACATTTCCCAAAACTCCACCTTCAGCTTCAGCACACGATATGCACCAGACGGGCTGTCACTGGCATGTTTTGAGCTTCAATAACTTTTCTACTAACGTAGTAACTATAAAATTGTAGTATTGCATTACGCCTAATATAAGGGACTTCTTTCTTTGTGCTTCTTGCCTTATAAACGCTGTATTTTTAATGGGCTAACCCCCATTAAAAGCAGAAGTAACTCTTTGCTCTCATAAAATAACTAGTCTATGAGCGGCTGTGTAGATGACTCTTTGTGATGTTTTCCAAGAGGATTTTTTTATGGCCTTCATTTTATTTCTAAAACGAAATTGTAAGGGACTATCAAATTTACTTTTTTTCTTTCTTCCCTCTTTTCAAAAGCCGCATGCTAAGGGTAAGATCTATGTCCAGAGTCAAGGTAAGAATTTTTAAATATATATATATATTTTAAAATGAGTCCTTATCTTTTAGCGACACGTACAGAAATGTTTATGGATGAAATAATATGATGTCTGAGATTTACTTTAAAACGGTTAGTAGAATGGATACACTTTTATTAATTTTTAATATTAAGATAAGAGATGAATAGGAGAAAATTATAAAAGAATAATTTAAAATGCAGATTACTTAACTTGTCAACCAGGAGCAATACTATGTGCTCTCTCAGTGGTATGATTAAAAAAGGAAAAAGCTGAGCGTCTCCGTTTAAGCTGAGTTGAGTTGGGGGGATCTGGAACCTTCTCCATCCCTGCACCCGTCCCTGCCCTCACCCAGTCCTGCCCAATGGTGGCTTCTGACGTCCTTTCCTGAAACCCTCAGGATCTCCCAAACACAGCATGAAAACCACTGTACCATTGTTTAAACAATAGAAATCAGGGACGGAGTGGTTCCAGGGAAGATCGTCTGATGGATTCCAAGCTTAGGTTAGAACAGATGCTGAGGCCCAGGTCCCGAGTTCAAGCCTCATGAGGAATTTTCAGGGCATTGGACACCAAGGGCACACGGCCCCTCAGGCCCGCCTTAGCTGCACATCGCGTTATCATGGTATAAATGCTCTAGTGGTTTCAGGGATACTTTTAGCAGCAGAATCTCTTATCAAACAAACTCGTTCTTGGAGCCCCCATTTTAAACAGGATGCCCTGCCTGGGTCTGTCTGAAGGGTGTGTGTTGGTGTCAGGGCAGGTGCGGGGTTGGCACCTCCCTTTCCTCTGCTGTGGCCTGGTCTATAGTCAAGGGACACGCTGGTGCGGCAGGCAGAACGCAGGCTTTGAAGCAGCGCGTGGGTTTAAACGCAGCCTCTTCCGCCTACACTGCCTCACTTTGAACACTGGCTAACTGCTGGGAACCTCAGATTCCAGCCGGATAAACCGGAGGAGTCAGCCTGCTCATTAGGGCTTTAAGGATTCCCAGGGTTATGGAGACGGCACCCGCCCAGAGTTGGTCCAGGGCAGGCGTGGAGTGGGCACTCATTAATTAGCTGTTGTTTGTATTGTTCAGTGTGCATGACAGTTTGACAGGTGCATTGGAGAGGTGCTTAGATGACTTAATGGACATTTCATAACATTTCGAATTTTTTCTATCAAGATAATCTGTTAAATGTTGCCGCTGAATTTTCTATATCTTACAATGTTCAAATTTGCAGAGAATTTTAGACTTAAATCTGTCTGAAAAAATGACACAGATAGCAGGCAATCATACATGATTTGGAGACCGTGGAGATTAGGAATTTTAAGTAGACGTAATTTCTCTGAGGGGCCATTGAAGTTTAGCTGGGAATGTTTTAGAAACCTGTTACTCACAGGCATTTTGTAGGAACTGAAGCTTTCTGTGTCCTAGAGGCTGTCTGGCCCCGTCATGATGGTGGGGCTGAAAGTGGTGGGTCTTTTCTCGCTGGGAATCCGGGGGCTCACTTTAAACCTCATGTGCTGGAGGATTAACGGGACTTCAGGGAAGCACTCAGAGATCTGAGTTCTTTTTAATAACCAAATATGACCATTATTTAAACGTCAACACAAAATAACTGGTTACATCTCAGCACTGAGAACTTTCTCTTTTTCTCTTCCTCTGACCCAGGAATTGCAACAGTACCAAATGCCGCCTTTAACTGGGACACCTTTCTTCAGCGATCAGGTGAGAGATGGAATCTGATCGTGAGATTTGACTGAAGGGCATCTTGTTGGCTGGTGTCAGCGACTTGTTAGGTTCATAGCGTTTGGAAGAAGAGGCTGTCAGGTCAAAGAAATGTGCTGTTTTAGGTAGAACCAGGGAAGGGGGAGCACGGGTTGGAGCAAGACAAGGTTTGGAGAACAAACTCGGTTTCTCGGTGTTCTCGGGGACGCATGAGTGGTCTCCTCCTTGTGAGGAATTGCCTACTAGAGAGCAGGAGGAAGGGGAGCCCTGGCCTTCTGATGCGGCTCGTGGGACATCCCTCCCAGATGTTTATCCCCCTCTGTGTGACGTTTTCTCTTCTTGAGGATGCCAATCTCATGGGTTCGTTTTATGTTACTTTATTGGTTAAACACCTGATAAATGACCATTGTAAAAAAAATGAGAAAGTGGAGATCAGATAAAGAAACAAAAATTTAAGTCACTTGAAATCTCAGCACCAAAAAGGAACTGCTGTTAGTGTTTTGATGTGATCTTTCTCAACAATTTTACATATATATGTAATGATTTTTGTATATTTAAATGATATATAAATATACTATATGTTATATCTATATTATATGTAGTATCTATATTATATATAATGTATTTTTATCTTTTAAAATCATATCTAATGTATAGGTATAATAATATAATTATGATATATATTACTATGTAATTGTATGTTTATATTATACATTTTACATTATTATAATCCATATGTAATATTATATATATATAATGATTTTTCAAAGACAAAAATACAGCCAAGCTATACTTTCTGCTCTAACCTGCTTTATTTACTCATTATGTCAAGAACAATATGAGCTAACTTATCCTTTTATAAAAATTTCTAAACTAAAATAAAATGTACATGTAGTGAAACACAGAGACTTCAGATGTAAAACTAGATGAGTTTTGGCAAACATATACACACCGTAATCCAGACAGATCACCTTCCCCCCACTCAAGAGAGTTCCCTAGTGGGTTCTTCCACATTTAATTCCCACCCCCTGTGAGCGACCCCGTCCCCGTTTCTATCATCACCCATGCCGGAAGTCGTATTCCATTGCACGGATATACCACAAATGGTTTATCCATTCTCCTATGGATGGACTTTTGGGTTGTTTCCCAGTGTTAGCTATTATGAATGAAACTGCTCTGAACACTCAGGTGCAAGGGTTCTGGTGGCCTGTGTTTTCATCTCTCTTGTGTAAATGCCTATAAGATGACCAGCTTGATTATAGGGTGGATGTTTCCTGAACTTTGTAAAAAACAGCCAAACAATTTTCCAAAGTGTTGTACCATTTTATTCTACGGAAGTTGATGAGAGTTCCAGTTATTCCACAGCCTTGCCAACAATTGGTACTGACAGCCTTCCCAGTTTTAATTATTTGAGGGGGATAATGAAATGGTCTCTCACTGTGGTTTTGATTTTCATTTCTCCGAGACGAACGGTGTTCAGTATCTTTTCATGTGTATATCGGCCATCCATGTATCTTCCTTGGTGAAGTGTCTAGCCAAGCCTTTTGCCCGATCTTTTAATTGGGTTGTTTGTCCTTTAGTTCTTGGTTTGTAGGAGTTTTTTTTTTTTTTTTTTTTTTTTTTAATATATTCTGGGTAGAAGTCCTTTGTCAGATACAGGTATTGTGAATATTTTTTCCCATTCTCTGGTTTACCTTTTCATTTTCTTAACTGTGTCTTTTGAAGAGCAGAAGTTTTTAATTTTGTTGAAATACAGTTTATCAATTTTTTCTTTAATGGTTAGTACTTTGTGAGTCCTGTCTGAGAAATCTTTGCCTACCCTAAGGTTGCAAAGGTATTTTCCAAAAAATTTTTTTCCTCTAGAAGTTTTAGTGTTTTAGCTTTTTCATTAGGATTAAAATCCATCTGGAATTAATTTTTGTGTGTGGTATGAGGTAGGGATTAAAATTCATTTTTTTCTATAAATTGTTCCAGTATCATTTATTGAAAACATTTTTCTTTCCCTCTTGAATTGCTCCGATGCCTTAGCAGAAAATCAATTTCCAGTATGTGAGTGTTCCATTCATCTGTATGTCTATGCTAATGCCAAGATCATACTGCCTTGTTGTGTAGATTTATAGTAAATCTAGAAATCAGGTAGCATTAGCCAACAACTTTTTGTTGGAATTGTTTTAGCTATTCTAGGTTTTTTACATATCCATAAAAACTTTAGAATCATTTTGTCGATTTGTATAAAATCCTGTTACATTGAATCTATAGGTCAATGTAGGGAGAATTGACTTCTTAACAATAATTTGTATTAAAATCTGTGAACATGTGTATGTGTGCATTTATTTAATTCTTATTTATCTTCATAGTGATTTGTACAGGTCTTTCATGTCTTTTTTTCAAAAAACTGTTCTTAAGGATTTTATTGTTTTTGATGCTATTATAAATGGCATTGAAAAATTTTTCACTCTTGAATTGTTTTTTGCTGGTATATAGAAATACAATTGATTTTTGTATGTTGACATTATATCCTGCAATCTTGTCAATTTATTTATTAGTTCTAATTACATCATGAATTTTAGTTCCTTTATAGTATTATTTTGAATTCTATAGTCGTATTTGACCAATCTCTTTTGTTAGACATTTTGATTTTTTTAGACTTGGATATGCAGGTGATGAAGGACTTCAATCTTCATATGTTGGCCCAATTGTTTTCTTAGCAGCAATTCCTAAAAATAGAATCTCTGGGTTAGATTACGCACTTAAGCAGAGCTTTCATACATCTTAGATAATTGTCCCTGGGAAAGGTAGCATCAATGTGCACGTCCATCAGTGATGCTATGAGGGTGCCATTTTCCCTATAGGTGGTGGAGCTAAGAGAGTCTTGCCATTGTGTTTTCCACGCATGGTATGATCTAAGCCCAGTCATGATATTTAAACAAAATTTTATTGTACAATATCTTTAAGTATAGAAGATTTAGTTTAAGTATAGAAGATTTAGTTATCCACAGATGAAGACCATAGGTGCATGCTGTTTGGGATCATAACTGCTTTATAGGCTGACCAACCCAGTGTTTCTGGTAAAGGTTCTGAAACATCTAAAATTGGCTATCAAATGCAATTTTTTTTTAATTGATGTAAAATTGGTATATAGCATTATATAAGTTTCAGGTGTACAACATTGTAATTCGACATCTGTTTACACTACAGTGTGCTCACAACCAGAAGTCTAGTTTCCATCCATCACCCTACAATGGGTGACCCTCTTCACCCATTTTACCTACCCCTCAATCTCCTTCCCCTCTGGTAACAGTCAGTCTGTTCTCTGTATGTATGTTTGTTTTTGTTTTGTTTGTTCATTTTTTTTTTTTTTTTTTTTTTAGATTCCACATAGGGTGAAATCATATGGTATTTGACTTTCTCTGTCTGACTTATTTCTCCAACACTTGTTTTTTCTTAGCATAATACCTTCCAGGTCCATCCGTGTTGTTGCAAATGGCAAGATTTCATTCTTTTTATGGCTGAATAATATTCCATTGTATATATACACACCACATCTTCTTTATCCATTCATCCTTTGATGGACACTTAGGTTGTTTCCATATCTTGGCTGTTGTAAATAATGCTGCATTGAACATAGGGGTGCATACATCTTTTCAAATTAGTGTTTTTGTATTCTTCAGATAAATACCCAGCAGTGGAATAGCTGGATCATGTGGTAGTTCAATTCTTAATTTTTTGAAGAATCTCCATACTGTTTTCCATAGTGGCTGCACCAATTTACATTCCCACCAGCAGTGTACAGAGTTCCCTTTTCTCTGCATCCTCTCTAGCACTTGTTATTTCTTGTCTTTTTGTTAATTAGCCATTCTGACAGGTGTAAGGTGGTTTGATTTGCATTTCCCTCCCAATGCAATTTATTTTTATTTATTTATTTATTTATTTTATTTTTATTTATTTATTTTTTTCCCCCAAAGCCCCAGTAGATAGTTGTATGTCATAGTTGCACAGCCCTCCAGCCGCCGTATGCGGGACACGGCCTCAGCATGACCAGAGAAGCGGTGCGTCAGTGCGCGCCCGGGACCCGAACCCAGGCCGCCAGCAGCGGAGCGTGCGCACTTAACCGCTAAGCCACAGGGCCGGCCCCCCAATGCAATTTAAAGCCTGAGAATTTATCTGTTTTAGCCTGAAATGTTTCTCCTGAGAGGTGAAAATGCAGGGGTGCTATTGGGGAGGAGTTGAGGTTGCACGTTCCGCTGTAAACTTCAGAGAAGAGGCTGAAACAATGCCCTGCCCTCAGCAAACATGAAGACACCCCAAGCTTGTTTTTACTCCAAAAACTTCAAGCAAAACCTCCACCACATACTGTATGTCAGCACTGGGTTCCCTTGAAAAGAAAAAAAATCTCCAAGCATTTTATTAGAAATAATTTTCAGAGTGTATTCATCAGTCTCAGCGACAACAGCGGAGCTGTTCTCAGCGTTACAGATGGACCCGCACCGTCCAATTGCTTTATCATGTTGGGAAGTGTGTGCTATTATTCAGAACCAGTGGGCCCGTTTTAAATCGCCTGTTGTAAGGTTATTTCATCTTCCATATATCACAAGACATAGTTGCAGTGTAACTAAGATTCATAATTTCCCAAAGGGGAGTGATTCGTCATCCACTTCGAGTCTTACGGTTGGTTCTTTTGCTGGTCTTACTATTGAGTGATTAACGAAACAGCCAAGAGATTTAAAATACTCCTTAGACAGCATTTTCCCTGGAGACCTGCTTGGCTGCAGTTTAATCCTAATGTGTGGAATTAGAAGTTGTGAATGTTTTCACAATATATGGGCAAAGGGAAGCTCGGGCTGTGATGGTGGGAGCTGATGGGGGTGGATAATGCTTTAGGGGTCAGATGTAGAATTAATCCCCGTCTCTGGGTTTTATGATCAGGCGCCTGTTCCCATTTGCGCGGCCGTTCATCTTTGTCGTGTTTCAGACTCTAGAGATGGACCGTCTTCCTCCCCGCTCCTCCATCTCACCCCAGCCCCCGGAGCATTCGAAACCTGTGACTGTTTGTCACTTCCAATTTGAGCTTGAGACAGTGAAAACAGAAGATACAGCGAATTTGATACAGACCGTTAGTGATCAAATACTCACCCTCTGAATTCTTATGAACTATTAACCTTGAAATCAAGGGGAGTGTGTTGGGAACGGCCTCATTTATCCCTCCATATAAATAGGCAGGTACCTGATTAGGCACCAGGGTTTATCGTCTACTTCTTAGATAGCTGATGTCAATTTTATGGTGCATTCTGCTCTACAGTATGTCACAGGTTTCTGAGAATATTCAGTTTTATCTCTAAGCTCTAGCTATCGAATTACTGAGTCTCCTTAGTTTAAAACATTAAACCAATTTTATGCTAATTGGATTCCACGCTGGAACAGATCAGCTAGGAACAAGTAAAGAATGAAGTAGGTTAAATGCACTCAGTGGCCTTGCTGTAATTTTTCGCATGATATTTACAATAGCTGTTATGATCGGAAGACACATGTTTAGACATGGAGTTCGTTACCTGGTCTTTGAGTCTTTCTTTGCATTTCCACATACATCTTAAATGTCGTGATGACCCGGAGATCCATGATTTTGGCTTTTCAATGCCAATGGCCCACTCCTCTGAACTAATGATTCCTAAAAGGCCATCAAACCCCCAAACCAGGAAAGCTTAAATTTGACCTGGCCATTCCCCTATTCCTTCCTGTTTTTTGGTTTTCCATTTTATTTTCTTGTTATTTCTATTGTTTATTTAATTTTCTCTCTTTCTCTCTCTTTTTTTTTCAGCTGTATTTCTCTATTGAGACTCTAATACGCCTAAGTCAGGTGGAATATTTTTCTCCTTCAGGCTTTTCCTAGGAAAACTAGCTGATTTTTCACATGGAAAATTAATGTCACTACATCCCTTTTTGCATTCGTGGCCCCCAAAATCAGATTTTTCAGCTAAAATTCCTGAACTCTAATACACTCAATTGAAGTTCTTGAATTCTTTTCTCCTTATAATAACACGTGACAAAAATAAAGAGAGCTGCTTGAATAGAAAACAGGGGATAGAAGGTGACTCGGATTAGGTTTCTGCTCTGGAGCCCGCTGATGAGTCTCTTAGAGGATCGGGCGGCGTGGTGCGTGGCCTGTTGGGACGATGTGCCACACCATGAGGACGACACGCTTTGTTTTGAAGATAAAAATACCATTCTCCGGGAAATGGTAATGTCGGAAAGACAGGTAAACGCGTGCATTTTAAGGGATGAGTTCAAACCTTGTTAAAGCTAGATATTAGAGGAAAAGCAAAGAGAAGAAAAAATAAGTTTTGTGTTAAAATGAGGAAATGAAATCCACTAAAAAATTAGGGAGATACCTGTCTCCCCTCTAAACCCACAGACTGTTCTAGTTCTTTTTTAAAATCGAAGAATGAACACAATGCGCTGGCCGGGGCCATAGGGAGCCTGAAACATGGTTAATCAGAGCTGGTGCCTCAGTGCGATGGCCTGGAGCACGTGGTTGATCAGGATTTGTCAACTGTTATCTTTATTTTCTTGAAAATGGTGTTTCTATATGTGAGAAGTGCACATAAGCTGCTAGCACCCAAATGCTGTCTCTGTATTTTATTTTTTTTTAATTCTAGAATAAGACAAAGCATCTAGTCCTTTGTTCTATCACTCTCTAATTTGGTTTCCTAAATTCCCATGACATTCACTCTCCAACCCAGGAAGATGATGAGGGGAGAGACAGGGGAATTAGGATTAACTCCATCTCCCTCCAGGTCTGTTAGGTCAGGGGTCTCAAAATCAGTTTAGTGAGTTGGGGACCAGCACTTTTAAACATTGAAATAAACTAGAACAGACAGCATCAGAGGACCTCATATGTAGCAAGGCTAATTTTTTTTGGAAGCTGTATATAAACTCTGTGTGTGTAAACACATATACCATGTATACAGGGTTGTGATATAATATGTATATCTTACTGTAAGCCACAGTCAACAGTTTGAGGATCAGTGTTGTGAATTATGGAGTATTCTCTTCCCAGGGCTGGCTTCACTAGGGATGCAGGGACGGGTTGGTGGAGGGCCACTTCTTCCCAGCTTCACCTGACCGAACAGCCAACAGTCTTCTGAACCTGCTGTTCTGAGCAGCTAATGTGTCAAATCGAAGTAAAGGAACAAAATAGGTTTCTCTCTATACTTGTCACATAGCAGAAATAAAGAATTAAATGGAGGCTTTTTACCGAGACATCATATAGGTTCTTAAAATGGTGCTTTCTTTGATACCATCTCTGGGCACCATCTCTGTGTGTCTGTTTTGTTTTTGTATGGACTTTTTTTCAGTTCAGTAATAAAGATTCTCCACTTCCCCCTTCTTTGGGAGACTTTCATGGTTTTTCTCCTTCCGCCTTCCTTCTTTTCCTCTTCTTATATATTTGAAGAGAGATTTCATGCACATCATGATGATGGGGGAAGTGATGTTTTTTTTTTCTTGTGAGGAGACCAGCCCTGTGCTAACATCTGCCAATCCTCCTCTTTTTGCTGAGGAAGACTGGCTCTGGGCTAACATCCATGCCCATCTTCCTCCACTTATATGGGACGCCACCACAGCATGACTTGCCAAGCAGTGTGTCGGTGCGCGCCCGGGATCCGAACCGGCGAACCCCGGGCCGCCGCAGCGGACCGCGTGCACTTAACCGCTTGCGCCACTGGGCCGGCCCCGGGGGAAGTGATGTTGTACCTTCTGCGTGTGTGACACTGTGTGGAGACACATAACACCAGCTTCTTCCATCACTGGTGGTTTTTCTTTAATATATAAACTGAGTGTGTGTGTGTGTGTGTGTGTGTGTGTGTGTGTAAACACAAAGCTGTATGTTCTGGCTGAGATTTCCTACCTTAGTGAAGTGGGAGTCTCCCTTGGTTTCTCCATGTACAGATGTTTTATTTCCTTTGAAATTAATAAGCAATTTTTGAGAAGGCACTTTTAATTTCTGTTCTCATCAAACTCTTACTCACTGGTTTTAGCATTCAGTGATGTTCTTGCCTAGTAATGTAGGGATTTGACTGTTTCTCCCCCTTGACCTTCTCATCCTTAAAGGTATTCTTCAACTTTTATCATTTGTTAAAGAGAATAGCTTGTCTTCTCAAATTCAAATGCCTGACCTCAAATTCCTCTGATCTCAGATTCAAATTCTGCACATAGCTTCTAGCTTAAACTTTTGATCAAACAAGTACTCACCAAGGTTTGTATTTCTAAGGTTAGTTTTAAGATACTCAGAATATTGGGGAAATATTTTAAAAACTCAACATATCTCAATGAAATTCTCAACAGTTAACGCAGAGACTGTGCTAATTAAGGCTTTTCTCAGAGGGACGTTTCAATCTTAACATTTCAGTAAAGATTTTCTCCAGAACTGGTTATGTATTATTATTATTATTTAGCCTTTGTGGTTGTGTTAAAGTGGTGTCAATGTATCCTATTTCATTCAGAGTAATTATATTCCCGTTCAAAACTTACAAAAGTACAGAGAAAGTGAAGTTGTTTGCATTAAGTAATGGATGAATGAAATGAAATGAATGAATGAAAACCTTCTACTTGCATGATTTTATGTCTAATGATATAAGTTCAGAAATGATGAAGTTTTAGGTGTGTGTTAATTATATTAATAGTTTCTATTGAATCAACTATCTGTTGCTGCTTAACAAACACCTCAATATATAGTGGTTTAAAACAACTCTTGTGTAATTTCTCATGATCTTGTGGGTTGGCGTTTGGACCAGGCTCCACGAGAGGGCTCATCCTTGCTTCCCCCATGTCTGCTGGGCTCACCCATACATTTGCAGTCAGCTGAGACCTCACGGGTCCTGCATGGCCTCCTCCAGCTGGGAAGACTTGGTCTCTGTCCACAAAGTCTCACTCTCTAGGAGGCAAAGCGGGTCTGATTATAAGGCAGCAGTGATCCAGCGGTGGGAGTGCTGTCACGAGGCTTCCCATGGCCAAGACTTGGAAGTCACTCACTGTCTTTCCTCTGCACTCTGTTAATCAGTGCAAGTCACCAGGCAAGTGACACTGAGTCTAGGAGTGGGGGAATCAATTCCACCTCTTGACGGGAGGTACCACAAAGAACATGGCCATGGGGCCCGCCCGGTGGCGCAAGCGGTTAAGTGTGCGCACTCCACTGTGGCGGCCCGGGGTTCACCGGTTCGTATCCTGGGCGTGCACCAATGCACCGCTTGTCGAGCCATGCTGTGGCAGTGTCCCATATAAAGTAGAGGAAGATGGGCATGGATGTTAGCCCAGGGCCAGTCTTCCTCAGCAAAAAAAAAAAAAAAAAAAGGAGGATTGACAGATGTTAGCTCAGGGCCGATCTTACTCACAAAAAAAAAATTAAAAAAAAAAAAAAAAAGAACATGGCCGTCATGTTGAACATAGCTTTGTTCAACATGGTAAACATGTTGGTAAAACTAAACCCTTTCATATATCTATGGGCAGGTAGACAGTAAATGTGTATATCTACGTGTATGGACTCAGAAGTACATTAATGTATAAACCATCTGTCCAGTTTCATCAGGAAAATATTCTTCCTAAGTGGAATTGGATCTACATGTTCCCAGGACCTGTGGCTCGCATGTCAGTGATGACTGAGTCGGTTCTCTCTGCCCCATCCTTCCTCACTGCAGCAGAGGTGCATTTACCTTTCTGAGGCTGAGCTCAGCTCAGGTTTACCCACCGGGAGCAAGAGTTAGTTCACGCACTGAAATGAATCTACAGGTCAGGTGTGGGAACAGCTGGCTGAGAAGTCAGAGCCCTGGGCTCCTGAGCCGTGTCTGTGGGTCATGGTTGCCATGTTCTCTCTCCGAGTCCGCTCCCCTGAAAATATCCTGAACTCTTCTGTTGCAGAGATTAACCAAAGTGCTGACAATTTACACGTGTTTCTCCTGATATGTGGACTTAGACAAGTTAAAGACCCTCTCTATTTGGTGGATGTGTTCTCAGGTACGTTTTCCAAAGTTACCCTTTGCTTATGGATTGGGTACCTGTCTTCGCATTTCTCTCTTTAGGATTTTGAATTTTACCTTCTCATTCTTTGTGCATTAGCAGAACTGTTTCTAGATTGTTACTTTGGCAACAACCAGAAAAATAATAGCGCTGTGTAGTAACTTCAATTGTTTTCTACTTTCCTTGCCCTCAGCTTCTGAGGAAATCATAAAAATAGTGAATAATTGCAAGGCTAAAACAATTTTATCTGAAGATATTTTACGCATGCCGATTGTAGGGTGCGTTTGGAGTTTTGTTGCATTGCTTCAGTCCATCTAGGTGCTCTTCAGCATGTTCTAATGTCCACATTGATTTGTGGAGGCATATTAGTCCTAGTTATCTAATAAATTAGAAAACTGGATAATGTGTAACGTTCTAGAAAAAACTTTTACTTAAAAGCATAAAATGTCAAATATTTACATTTTAAATAAATGTAATTTAATTTGACTAATGTGAATGAAAGCAAAATGATATGAAATAATTTAGATTATGGAGTAATTTATATTAAACTTGTGTTTTCAGCTGTGACTTAAACCATTTTCATTTTTAAGTTTTTTTTTTTCTTTTTTCTCCTCAAGAATGGCATCGGGAGGAGCCCAGCGTTTACATGGTAATTGTAGGTCCCGAAGTAAGTGGACTTGTCGTAAGCGTTTATCTCATCTCTGTTTTCCCCCTTATACTTTTTATGTATTTTCTAAAATTAGTTTACATTGCTGTTCTAACCAAATTATTTTTTCCTTTTTAAGTAAATAAAACCTGTTTGCCTTTTTAAAAATGAAAACTAGACCAAGGTTCAAGATTATGAGGCTTTATAAATCTTTACAATTAATTTATTGCTGCAAAGGATAAGTAATAAATTCTTAGGGGAATACAGAGGAGTCATATAAAGGGAAAGTCATATACAGCAAAAGTTAGTCCAAACTGGGGCATAAGGCAAACATTATATGTGGTCCAAATTGTCTTTGGACCTCTCTTAAACCTCTCGACAACAAACACAGAGCTATTTCTTTAGCTGAGCACAGATTAAGACATTGACTTGCATTTGGGAGCCAAGTGGTATGGAAAGTAAGTGTCTATAAGCATGAGAAGCACAGTCTGCCTGGGGGAATGTTCGTCCCTGACTGTGGCCGTGGTCCAGGAATGGACCCAGATCCCGCCTCTCGTTCCGTGGCACTCCAGGCTGTTGGCCCATCTCCTCAACAGTGCGATTCAAGCACGTGCCTGTTCCACCTTCAAGTCTGTGCACTCAGGGTTCAGAGAAGTGTGGTGACACTGGTCATCTCATCAAGTGAACTTTGACCTTCTCCAAGCAGTTTGGAAAACAAAATGCACTTGGCGTTCCCAGTCAGATGGGATGCAGCACTGCGGGAACGGCTCTCTCCCTTCACGGGGGTCTGCCCCAGGGTCGTACGGAGCAAGCCCCATGGCAACGACCGGCTCACTACCTTTTCCACTTTCTTTTTTTAAAGGAAGATTAGCCCCTGAGCTAACATCTTTTGCCAATCCTCCTCTTTTTTGCTGAGGAAGATCGGCCCTGAGCTAACATCCGTGCCCATCTTCTTTTACTTTATATGGGACACTGCCACAGCATGGCTTGATGAGTGGTGTGTAGGTCTGTGCCCAGGATCCGAACCTGCGAACCCCAGACCACCGAACTTAACCGCTACACCACTAGGCTGGCCCCCCTTTTTCACTTTTGCCGAGCAGAGAGAGTTCAGCGTGTGAGTGTTAGATGCACGTGTGACTTTACGTGTCACTCACTTTTCATAATAGGACCCTGCATGAACACTTGGGTGAGTGGAGTTCCACACACCTGGGGGTCTCATCTGTTGTGTAATTCTTCCTTATGTGGGTTTTCTGGTTCCGTAGGGATCCACAAAGCATGCAATTGGGGTCGGAAGCTTTTCTCAGTCTTCTGAAAGACCTTTGGAAATAGTATGTTGGCCTAGAAAAAGGCCACCTAACCTAATAAAAATATCAAAGGCTAGAATCTGTGTGGCCACATTGGCTGTCACATGGAAAACGAAGCACCCCGTGCCGGTTGTTTAACACACACTCGCACATGCATATACACACACGTATACACATTACACATACAGTGCCAACCTTTTGGTGGTAACAAGATAATTCCCGGTGGTGCAAAAGTTATTATTATTATTTTATTGTTATTTTAATTCTCTTTCCATCCTTCCTTTCCATCTTTTCCATCCTTTGAAGAGCATGAGTGAAAGAAAAAGTTTTACTTTGATGCTAAAATTTTTGTTAACCAAGAGAGAACGCCTCAGGCTTAGAGCTGTGGGCTGGCAACAACTGTTATCTAGAAAGAATTTAGGAATGTGGCTTTCTTTTTCATTGTTTTTATTTTTATGGTTACGTTCTATTTATGGCGCGCGATACCAGCTTTCCAACGATGAAAATTTAAAATTTTTAAAATAAACTGAATTGTCTTCACAAAAAAGTATTAAATAAGCAATAATACAGATGGTGTGCAGATATGACAAATTGTTAGAGTGTACGCAAATAGCCAAACAGTTTTTATAAAGTGTCAGTGTGTGTGGTGGAAGAAATACTAAAAAGAACAATGCCTGGTGGAGAAGAACATTCGCCAACGCTGAACTGAGGATGATCTGATTCCTCCGTTTGAGTTTTCTGCATCATGTTTCCTCGTAAGGAATCCAGAGAGAGGTGCAACCTTGGAAACACACATATAGCACTAAACATGTGCCAGAGACCCCCTTCCAGAGAAATAAAGACCCAGGAAGCATGTGAACTGGGGCAGAGCTCAGAGGAGAAGAGGAGCTGTAGTGTCCTCCTGGATTTATCTAGAATCTTCATCTTGAACTCAGTCGCAGTTACAGGAACGTACACAGGTGCCCTTTGTTTCATAAAGACTTTGTAAGTCACAGTCTTTTGGAAGAGACACTGTTGTTCTTGTTTTGTTTTTTATGTTAAATAATTAGGAATGTTTTCCACTCCCCGAGGAAAGATGTCTTTTCTACCATTTGCCTTTGGAACACGGCACTTTGTCTCCAACGTTTGCTTGCTTACTTTTGAAAGAGCAATGAATGTAAGAGATGTTCCTCTTTTTTCCTAACTTTACTGCAAGGAAACTTGTCCCTCTGGCTCAGGGTAGGAAGACAGTGGGGGAGGGCAGAGGCTGTGGCAAACTGGAATGACAGCAGGGGGAGCGGGATTCAGCTGCAGCAGGTGCATCCAGAGATACAGGCCCCCTGGTTGGCTTTCCAAGAGAAGCCATGAATCCAGGGAGCTTGTGTGTGTGTGTGTGTGTGTGTGTGAGAAACATGTTTATTTTTGAGTGCTGGGAGCTAATTAAACAAACACACCCATGTGTGTACATGTGCACGCACACGCGCACACACCCACATACATCCATATACACCCTGTCGGCGTTGGCCTTGTACGACCCACAAAATGCATCTCTGTATTTCTTTTTTTTAATTTCTGGAAGGAGGTAATACAAAATGGTTTAGAGCAAGGACTGTCATGACTTTGCCCAATGAGGAAGTGACCAGGACTTGACATTCCAGGATTAGGGAGCAGAGGGTGATTTGGAGCTGAGAAAGCAAAGCAGGTGTACAGAGACCACAGAAAGGTGTGTCTGGGGAAGGTTTAGTGCTTTCATAATTTCCAGGGGCCCCTCCTCCCCATTTCCAAGCAGGTCTAATAAACTGGCAGTACACCTGACGACAGGATGCTCACTAGGCAAACACAGGTCCAAGACCAGTCCCCTGGAACCCTCCAACCCACTAGGTCGCCATCCCTGAGACCCCATGGGACCGTTCTGGAGCTCTATCTGCAGGTAACGAGGTCCTTTGCTTGGGGGGAGCAAAGAACACAAAGTCGCCATTGAACATGAATGAGAGAAAAGCGCAGTAGGACAGAGCTCTCAGTGGAGGGCTGTGAAGGGTCATCTGAGAGCCACTAGTCCTCAGTTCAATGCCATGAATTATTAATAATTCTAGAGCACTTCTTCCACGGGGCACTCCACCATCCATAATTAAAACCCCTCTAGGAAATGGGGAAATTCGTTCTTTGGTTGCAAATTTGCCACTTAGCAAAACCAGTCATAAGCACCTGGCACTGCGCCAGGTTCACACATAGCCCGGAGCCCTCCTAGGGTTTGCTTACATCTTTTCCACTGACGGGAGACACCGTGTCTTCCAGATCTAAATCTGCCTGCAGTGGGGCAGCGTCTTCTCAGCCTGCATGGACCTGAGTGCAGAGTGAAGGCTTTGGATCTGACGGGTTTAGATCTGTCTTGGTCCATTCCGGTTGCTGTAACAACATATCACCATTGGGTGGCTTATGAACAACAAAAATCTATTTCTCACAGTCCTGGAGGCTGGAAGTCCAGGTCATGGGGCCAGCATGGTCGGGTTCTTGTGAGGACCTCTTCCCAGTTCGTGGTCGATGCTTTCTCCTTGTGTCCTCACGTGGTGGAAGGACAGGGGAGCTCTGTGGGGTCTCTTTTCTGAGAACGCTAATCTCATTCATGAGGCTCCACCCTCGTGGCCTAAGTGCTCCCCAGAGGCCCCACCTCCTAATTCCGTCACATTGGCTGTTAGGATTTCAGCCTATGTATTTTGGGGGAACACAAACATTCAGCAATAGGCCAGCCTCCCAAAAGGTCTTTATCAAATCTAAGGGGGAAACAAAGCCACCACCACAAAAAGCTTGATGTCACCTCAGCAGACAGAAGAATTTGTTTCTAAATTGCTAAGGCAGCGTTGAATCCAGTTAGTCACAGACTCCTTCAGACAACGTGTTTGCTTCTTGCTTCCCTCTGCCCCACAGAAGACTGAAAACTGATACGTCTAGACACGTCTCAGGTCCTCCAGTAATTCACATAGGCTAGTGCCTTTAAGTTTTATTTGTTTGCTTTTTTAACCACAACTGGTGGAATGCTGGTAAATGTTTAACATCCAGTTCGTGTGGGGGAGGAGGGAGCCCTGGTTTCTGAAGCCCTCTTTGCCTGGTTCCATGGTGTGAAAGCTTCTACCATGGCCGACCTCAAGTCATCAGGGGGGTGTCACCGAACACGGAGGTGAGGAGGGCTGTGGATGTACACGGGCCCTCATTAGTAGGTGGAGCCAATGCCAGCATGTTGACATAGTGACCCACTGCACATACATACACACGTACACACAAGTACACACACCTCACACATACACACGCACATACACCTACACACGTGCACACACACACCCCACACACCCTGGAAACAAACTTTATTAAGCGATACTTTTATTCCATGCAGTTCACGCGCTCTGATATTTTTTAAAAAACTGTTCTGTGCCATGCTTTGCTATGTTATGCTGTTATGGTCTATCTTATACGTCATTAGAAAAATGCTTGTTTTTACCCCAAAATTGATTTCGTGATTCACTTCATAATCTGAAGTGTGCAAAGCACCGACTTGGGCCACGCTGGATTGTGTGTGTGTGTGGTGTGTTTGGGGGTGGGCTGGGGGTGTATGTGGGATATGTGTGGTGTGTGTGTGTGTGTGTGTGTGTGTGACCCCACTAAACATATTCCCTCTTTAAACCAGTGCATTGGCTGTTCCCTCAGTGAAGTTCTCTCCCCAGATCTCGGCCTGGCTCAGAAGTGACCTTGTCAGATTTGCTTCTCCTGACCACTAGATTGAAACCAGCTCCCCCATCATCATTATAAGATTTCCACACGTCCATCAATGTTCAGTCAAGGATTCACTTTAACATCATTCTGAATACAGAACTAGAAGAAGTCTAGTCTAAAATGATTTTACTCTTGAATTTGAACATTGACTACAATGTTATGGGTTAATATGCTGGTAATTTGGAAACAGATTTGAGAAGTGGGTCCGAGGTCAAATCTTGGAACATATTAAAATTCATATTTTAATGAATATCTCATACAACAGGTTGAGCACCCCGAATATTACCATTATTTTTGACATCTGATGTGAATACGCTCTTCGCCCATCCATTTCTTTCTTTGTTCACTGCAAGCTCAATGATGGGGTGTGCTCTAGGTATAAATAATGCACTTCTGGGGTGCTGTAGCTTTTCCAGGTCGTGTGCAGCGCCTCGTAGCACAGCATTGCCTTGACTTGGTTAATATGTCTTGAAAAAGAGCACAGTCCATTATTAGGGGATAATTACAGAGCATTCAGCAGTGATTCCCTCTTGTCATTGCTCTTCATGGAGCCCGGTCGTGTAGGAGACCCCGATGGTGAAACTACACAGCTCAGGCAGTGCCCCTTGGCTGCAAGCATCAGACCAACTTCAGCCAAAGGACACATATTAGAAGACTACAAGAGCTGCTAAGAGAATTGTTGGGGAGACTGAAGACAAGGCTTGGATTTCGGCAAGAACCAAGAAATTCCAGAGGCCAGAAAGTCTTAGCCAGAAACATTTCACTCAAGGCACCATGCCTGGGCGAAATGAACTCCACGCATTTCTTAGTCTCTGGATCGTTTCTCTCAAGGTCCACGGTCCAGCTTGGGATACATCCCATCCTTGTAAGAAGAGGTCCAGGCACCCAATTCCACTTTGACCAGATGGTATCCAGTGGGGAGGCGGTGAGGAAGAGCCCCAAAGGAAGCAGGGCTCTGGCAGAAGAGGTGAAATGAATGCCAAATAGTCAAAGAAGAAATTGATGTTTGTGGCATGCATAGATTACCTGTTTGTTTTTATTAAGAATCAGACAAGAACGGAATACTTTGATAGGTCAACTAATGGGAAGAATATGGCCATTCTATTTGGCCCCTGGCATCTAATCAGTGCTTTTTCTCCAGGGAAATGGAAAGAATGCTCTCTTAGCAATGGAAATTGTGCTCAGCTAGTAAAACTACAGTCAGACTACTCCTTACTGCGTGATCCTTTATGGATATGTTGACACGCGACAGAGATTGTGAGCAAGATTTCAATAGGAGGCTTGGAGATCTTTATTTATTCCTTGTTCATTTACATGAACAATGTGTGTATTGTTATATATACACAGTCACCCGTCCTTAATGATGAGGATACGTTCTGAGAAGTGCATCCTTAGGTGATTTCGTCGTCGTGTGAACATCACAGAGTGTACTGAAGGGGAACAAAATTTGCCACCTCAAAATGTGTCTCTTTAACATGAGGATTATTTTAGGCTGATTATTTTTAAGAAACAAAAGACTACGAAAGTTTTTCTTGTTACCTCTCCCTTAACTGACTAAAAGAATTCAGATGAAAAAACCTGTCTCAGGAAGCGAGTTATCACCTTAGCCTAACAGGAACCCGGTGGCAGACAGGGAGGAACCTAGACAAGCCTGTTTGTTGGGCTCCCCTCTGTGTTCTTCTGTTTCTGTGTGGCCAAAAAAATACTTGTTTTTGAAATGTTTGCTCCTTTTCACCTACCTGTGAATTCCCTTTTTTTCCTGTGAAGTCCCTGACTCTCCCCACCCCCAACGTCTTTTGTCTTTAGCTGAGGACGGTATTTAAGGTGAAGGCTTTGGCCATTTTGGTGAGTCACTCGGTTATCCTGGGTTTCTCCCATGTATACATGTTATTAAACTTTTGTTTTTCTCCTGTTACTCTCTCTCATGTCAATTTAATTCTTAGACCAGCCAGAAGAGCCTAGAAGGGTAGAGGAAAATTTCTTTCTCCCCTGCAGTACTTACACAAACCTAGAAGGTATAGCCTACAACACACCTAGGCTCTATGGGACTAATCTTATGGGTCATATACGCGGTCCGTCATTGACCAAAACGTCATTATACGGTGCATGACTGTATGTACCTGTAAATATATACATATGTATACATGTGTATGTTTACATATGTGTGTGTGTGTGTGTGTGTATATGTGTGTGTCTGTATATATATATAGTTATCTACCACCCTATTCGTTCCTTCAAGAAATGCTTATTGAGGGCTGGCCCCGTGGCTTAGCGGTTAAGTGCACGCGCTCCACTGCTGGCGGCCCAGGGTTCAGATCCTGGGCGCACACCGACGCATGGCTTCTCTGGCCATGCTGAGGCCGTGTCCCACATACAGCAACTAGAAGGATGTGCAGCTATGACATACAACTATCTACTGGGGCTTTGGGGGGAAAAATAAATAAATAAATAAAATCTTTAAAAAAAAATAAAAATGCTTATTGAGCGTCACTATGTTGTAGACACGTGGACAGTGAATAGAACTGACATGGCCCCTGCCCTCGTGGAGCATGTAGTCCAGGTAGGAAGACAGACGCAAACAAATAATTATGGGCCAGGCTTGTGTCTGTCAGCAAAGGGAAGTTCTGGGCGAGGTTGCACATAGCATTCACATTTGCTCCCACCCTTTCCCATCGTGCAGCCCAGAAGGCAGGTACCACACTTTTTTTTCAAATATCATTACTCTGCTTTTTAATTGGCATTTGTGTACTCTACCAAACGTTTATAAAACAGTAGAGTGGATCTTCTTAGAGCGCTTAAAAAACCATTGATGTTGGGTATGTTTTATTTTTTAGATGTCATACATGTTTATTTTTGTGGTAATTCTTAGCAAGAACATCTTAAAAACCTGGGTCTCAGTTCCACACAAAATCAACACAGTCAATCATTGCTGCTAACTGCTGGCGAGTTAGTTAACACCTTTGGACCAGATGGCATCATCCGTGTCATGCAAAGGGTGGTCCTGCACGGCCGCGCAGTCGAGTCATTTCACGCGAAGACTCTGGAGTCAGTGAGCTGGGTGCACTTCGCCTCTATGTGCCTCAGTTTCTCCATCTGCAAAGTGGGCACGACTAAGAAATGCCACCTTCCTCATTGTTTGTTGTGAGGACTCAGCGAGCAAATGCTTGTGCAGTGCCTGGCGCATTGTCAGGTGTTAAATGAAAGATCTTTTCCTGCTGATGTTTCCTTTCTATGTTGACATGCTGGATTCTGTTTCAGCTGCAGGATGGTTTGAGTCTCGCTTTGGTTTTCTATTAAAGCTTCTTTGATCTCTCAGTTCAACCGTTTCAGCAAAGCGTGTGGCTCCTGCTTGCAGGGGGCTCTCAAGTGGGTGCATTTTCTGGAGCTCTCTGATAAGGAGTGTGCAGTGAACATTCGGTCTGAGCATGACAGCTTAATAACTTTCCACAACAACTTCTTCTATCCAAGATTATTTTCCTTAAGCTTGGGAGTTGAAACAATATATTTTGCTTGAAAATAAATAAGCCAAGAAGGAGGAAATGAGAATTTTCTTTGTTGCTTGCAATGCTTTTGCTTTTTAAAATTTCATAACATGCTTTCATCAAGTAAAAATATGTGTTTGTGTTTTTCTTTATCTTGTGTTTTGTTCCACTTGGCTTCACTAAGAGATTTGAAAAGGAACTGATGTGGAAGGTAAATCCAGAGAAGTTTAATGCGGTTTGTACTTTTGACTTGAAAGTTGCTGTTAAGCCTTCAGTTAAATGTTACAGTGTTAGGTATTTCAGCGGTCTTGTAAAATTTGATGTTTTTTTTCCTTGACGAATTATTTTTCTCCAAAATAGTTAATTATGAGAGCAGAGGCATGTTAATAAAATTAAAAACAAGAGGAATTTCTAACTAAAAGTGATCATAAGTCAAATATGAATTTGAAAATTAATATGTAGAGCCAAAAGAAGGCTTTCATTAGACTGTTTACGTTTTCATGATTAGATGTTAGGGTTCTAATATATCTCAGCTGTTTAGGATAATTTGAACAAAAAGAATCAGAAATGGGAAACAGAAGAGTAGGGCCAGTTGGAAATCAGTCATTTAGTAAATATTCTGGAGCACAAAGCTGTGCACAGGGCACTGTCATGGCCTTGGGAGAGACCCGAGACATATCAGGATAAGAAATGGACAGGTATCAAAAAAGGCGGGCCCACGTTTGGTAGGAGGTGGTGGAGTTTGGGGAGGAGATGTTACTTCTGGTTTGGATGATGGGGAGAGTTTCTCAGGGAGTGGCATTTGCCTGTGCCTTGGGGGATGATTGGTTTTAGGGACAGAGAGTGACATTCCTGGTGGAGAGAATGGCATACAATTAGGAGACAGGTGGGAAATAGATACAGACAGGAGATAGTGCATGAGTAAATAGGTGAGCAGGTAGGTATTCCATAATCCACGTTGGCATTTTATGAACTATTTGATAAAACTCTAGAGTAGAAACCAGAGAGACAGGAGAGCGTGGTTTTAAGAATTCAGTCCCCATCAGACTGCCTGGATTCAGATCCTGGCCTAGCACCTTTCTAGCTATGTGATCCTGGCTAAGTTACACCAGCTCTCTGAGCTTCCGTATCCTCTTGCCTTCAGTGGGGATGATGACAACAGGATGGTTGGCATAGTTAGGACTTAGCATAGGTTAGGCTCAGAGTAAGCGGGGAGTGGATATTGGCTATGAACAACAGTAATAAACAATGAATCATGCATAGCTGTGAGTTTTTTCTTTGAAGATCTTTCTAGGAATAGAATTGTGTTTGCAGCCTTCACGTGTCCCTCTCTAACCCCAGCACTGCCTCCAGCTCCCGAGTCCACTGAAGGAGAAGGGAGCTAGGTAAGGAGCTCTCCAACTATGGCTGCTACAGAGCCCACTGCCGGCCCATCAGCCCTCCGTGAAGCATGTGGCTACAGAGCTGCTTGCAAGAGTGCGCCCTCTGCTGGAGGGGTGAAGAACCCTCATGGCTACAGGCCTATACAGGGCATCCGATAAAAAGGGACGTTATCAGAAGTCCACTGAACCTCTGATGCACGGACTTCCCTTCCAGCGCCTGATGTGAGAAATTGCTTGGGCCTTCCAAACAGAGTTGTGCTTCTCCAGTGCAGCCATTGGTGCTGTGCAGGAGGCAAGGGAGGCCCATCTGTCCTTGAAGACATCAGCCTGTGTGCTATCTACGCCAAAGTGTAAAAATTATGCCAGAAGACATCCAGGTAGCCGGCCACAGATGTGGAGAATATGTGTAAGACTCCGCTATGATGGGAGACATTTCAGTCTCAAGAAAAAAAAAAGAAAAAAAAAATCCTCATCTTTTTGTTACTGGTAGTTCTGAACATTAGATTTTTTTTCCCTGTGGGGTCAAAAGGAACCTAAGGATCTGATTGAGAGTGGAAAAATAGAGGGCAGAAATAGAGGGTATTGACAGTGTTGCCATTTTCATTGGTATCTGAATTTTTAATATAAAAATGGGGACATAAAGCATTAATGCAGATCAAAATGTTTCAGCAAACAAGGTTCAGCAGTTAAATTTCATAACAATTATAAATAAACCTGTTAAAATTATCTGCCTAATGTCAGCATTTGGATTTTGTTAAAACAACTAAATTTCTTGTTGACAACAACTAAATGGTGTTTGCCGAATTTTATCATGTGGTGGATTTCGCCCATGAACTATACTCTTCTGAGTTGTCCTACGTGCAAGTACGTGTGTTTAGTGTTGTCTGTCTTCTGTGCTGTTCCTATAAGTTTGCTGGTAAAATACATTAAACTATAAAAAAATGTTTCTAGGAATAATTTCAGTTTTCCTTATGCATCCAAATTTGCTGTGTTAGCCTTCAAAGTGATGTAGTGACCTCAGGGATATAAACGAGGTTCCCATTACCATCCTTTGGATAAATTTCAGTCATACCAGTGGTCTGAAGGGTTTGGGGTTCAACGCCCACACTGGAAGCTTTTCCTTGCCAAAAGAAACTGAAATAAAGTTTCTGGAGAACACAGCATTATTTCGGTTATCCTGATGCACTGTGGGGATATGGTCGTATTCATTGAACTGACCTGGTTTATAATTCCTGATCCTACTGGTGAAGTGTGAATGAGGGCAGAGATGGAATCTGCTTTCTCTTCTATCTCAGGACTGATAACTGGATGAGCCAGCAGACACTGTATTAGTAAAATGTGTTTTCACCTTCATCTGCCTATGTCTGTGAAGAAATGTTTAGAATTCTGTGTTACACTTGCATGAATTTAGGAATGTTTTGTCAGTTATTTTTAAATTGTATTCGTTGTTAAGAACCCCAGTGGAGGGATGGTGCGGGGCAAAACCGCGGTCTGTTGGCTGTTTTGTGGAGAGTTTGCAGTTGGATGAACCAGAAGTGATGAAGATATTCTGCAGCTTCATCCTAAGCAGGCTTGTGGGAGCCCTGTGAGAGGTGGGAAGCTAGCCCTGAGACCCCGGTGGTGCCCCAGTAAGTAAACACAGCTGAGAAGAGGTTGCTGTGCACAGACAGTGTTATGCGGAGCTTTCCGATGATCAGGAGTGAGGTGCGTTCCTCCGTGAACACAGTGATTACTTTCAGGCATTCAGGCTCTGTTCTCTTTACCTCTCGATTCTGGAGTGTTGAGAAGTGTCTTGGTGTCATTGGGAAAGTGTCCATTTGAGATTAAGCTTATAGATGTTTTTGTGTTATTGCAATCTGCAGGTCTCGTTGTTCTTTCTAGAAGGGCTTTGATAGTTAACTGTTTTCTTCTATTACTCATACAGCGGTTACCACGTCTCAGACGCAGTTCTGAGCACTGAATGTATTTAACTCATTTGATCCTCCCAACAATCCCGAGGCGCTGTTATTGTTCTCATTTTACGGATGAGGAAGCCGAGGTCCAGGGCGGTCCACTGATGTACACAGGGTCACGTGGCTAGTGAGGGGCATGGGGCGGGGTTGACCCTGGTGGTCTGTCTCCAGAGCCCACTCAGTCTGTACCGCCCCTTCTTCTGGCCTCTGTACATCTACACATGAGTTTGCTTAAAAACGCGGAGTAAAAAGTATGGGTATAGCAGATCAGCTTGAAAACATTGCTATTAATTTTTGTGTTAGTTCAACAAACATAATCTCCAGGGATGCTGGGAGGACAAAACACAGTCCCTGTCCCAAAGGACATATTCCCTCCAGATGTGAAATAGGAGTAAAATCCAGACTCAAGAATATTAGGTTGTGACTAATTTAAAGAGTTGCATTTGGCTTTTTTTTTTGAGATATAATTCATATGCCATAAAAATCACCATTTTAAAGTGTATAATCCAGAGGTTTTTAGTATATTCACAAAGCTTTGCAACCATCACCCCTATCTAATTCTGGAACATTGTCATCACCCCCAAGAGAAACCCTGTATCCATTAGCAGTCACTCCCTGTTCTCTCCACCCCATAGTCCCTGGCAACCACTAATCTACTTTCTCTACGGATTTGCCTTATTCTGGACATTTCATATAAATGGAGTCACATAAATGTGGTCCTTTGTCTCTGGCTCCTTTCACTCAGCATGATGTGTTCACGGTTCATCCATGTTGCAGCAGGTGTCAGTGCTTCATTCCTTTTTGTGTCTGAATCATATTCCATTGTCTGGATGGACCACATTCTGTTTATCTATGCATCAGCTGATAGACGTGCCCTTGGCTTTAAAACTCTGTTTCTGAGAAGGCTCCCTGTTAACAATAAAATTTTAATTCTGCTGGATCCTTTGTCTTGGGTCTACTAAAGGTTCCAACTCATTCTGCCTCAAAGGTTTGATGACAAAATCCACCCACTGTAATGAATCAAGCAGACCTTTCGCTGAAGTGTCGTGTTGGTGTGAGATTATCCCGTGGCTGTAAATGACTTCTGTTTCAAGACCATGAATTGGGTGGAGGGCTCTGGGGCTTCACCAGGCTCTTAGCTTATAGGCCAAACAGCAAACAGGAGCATATGTATGTTTCTTTGAACTTTCTCAAGTCCTTCTCTTTTCCTTATTATTATTGTGTAGTCGCTGGACTGGTTTCTTATTTCATTTGTTTTTTTCCTTCTGAACTGTTGAGTCTGGCTCTGTTGCCAGGATATGCCATTCTCTTGAGACGTAGGCTCATTTCAGGCTTCTCCTGAAATCTATCTTTGTCTCTTTTCAGGTTGATCCAGTGTTTACAAGGGAAGTAAAAGCCAAAGTCAGAAGGTAAGCATAGCCAGTGAACAGGCGTTGTGCAGGAGAGGGAACCTAGTGGCCGACATGACCCTATGTTTATACAGCACTGCCCATGTCCCAGGCTCTGCCCGAGCAATTCACAACTGTTCCCTCGTTTCGTCTCCCCATGATCCTATGAGATCCTAGGCGCTATCACTTTCCCTGTTTATGGGCAAGGGAGCAGATGTACCGGGAGCATGAGCAATTCCCTAGTGAGTGGCAGAGTGGACACAGTGGTGAAAAGACGTCCAGCTCACTAGTTCAGGGAAACGCCAATGAAAACCACCTCCAGATCATAATTTTCACTGATAACATTGGCAAAAACTGAAAAGACTTAAAAGATCAAGGGTTTGGAAGGATGGAGGGAACCCACACCCCTCTCACATCTGCTGGTGAGGGTGGGAATTGCTGCCACCTTTTGGAGAGCAGTTTGTCAGAGTATTTGTTATGGATTGTATTTGTCTGCCAGTAACAGAGACCCAACAACACTGCCTTAAACACACCGGGGCTTAATTGTTCTCATAAACAAATCTGACATCATTGGTTCAGGACCAGATAAGACTTCAGGGACTTGGGCTCCTGTCTCTCTGTCCTGCCGTCCCTAACCTGTGGCTTCCATCCTTAAGGTGACAAGGTGGCTATAGAGCTCCATCCATCCCATTCTGCATTTTAAGTGGGGAGACAGGAAAGGGCGAGAGTCAGAAGGATCATCTCCCATTTTGGTCAGCCCCCGTTTAGGTGATTTCCTCACGATCCCCAGGATTCCACCCACCGGGAGAGGGGACTGGGGGATACTGAATTTATCCCCTGATATAATCAGGTGTCTCTTTATCGCTCATAGATGCAGAACGCACATATGTAAAAGTATAACCAATTATATGAAAGGATATGTATCAAAATCATGAGAGGGATGGGGAAAGGAAAAGAATATCAGGGGCCGGCCCCGTGGCTTAGTGGTTAAGTGCGCGCACTCCGCTGCTGGCGGCCCGGGTTCGGATCCCAGGTGCGCACCGATGCACTGCTTCTCCGGCCGTGCTGAGGCCGCGTCCCACATACAGCAACTAGAAGGATGTGCAGCTATGACATACAACAATCTACTGGGGCTTTGGGGGGAAAATAAATAAATAAAATCTTAAAAAGAAAAGAAAAGAATATCAGTATTATTGCATAAAAAATAAAACAAGACAAAACATATGTGATAAAATATTGTCAACTCTGGGTGTTGGGAACATGGGTATGGGTGCATTATTCTCTCTATTTTAGTATTTCAATTTCTCTCTGTTTATTATATATCTATTGTCTCTGTTAGTATCTTTAAAAATCATTTGAAAAAAGATTGAATTATTAGAAAAAGGTTGTTTTTTAAATCATGCAGAGAAAATGGCAAAACCTTCTCTCTGATTTCTAATGTTTGAGACACATGTTCTCCTTTGTCACATGTATTCAAAATAAAAGCAGAGGTGTTAACAGGCTTCCTCCCTCCCTTGTCAGGGATGGGGAATAGAATAGATTCTCACCCCAATATGGTAGTCTGTACTGAACCTTTTATCAGTAACGCTACCTATTTGATCTAGGGTATTTCTCCAAAGTTGTCACCTCTCCCTCGCCCAGCCCCCTCCCCGTGTGGTTGCCAGCAGTGGAAACGCTCTCGCTGCTCCGTGTTTCAGGATGGCCGGGGTGCGATTGATCAGGGAAATGCCTCAGGAGGATCTCCACGCGGTGATGAAGAACTGCTTCGCGGTGGTGAACAGCTCCGTCTCGGAAGGCATGTCAGCTGCAATCCTGGAGGTAATTATCTAACGGGAGCCCTGAAAGTGGAGATAGGAAGCTGTCCATCGCTCTTTTTCTTGTTTATGGAGGTGGCATCTTTGTCAGTCAAGTTCTGCACTTCTCGACCCTGAAAGAGCAAAACAGCATTTCCTTGGGAATTCAAAAGTAGTTTTTAAGTTCTGTCTGGGACTTAAAAATATCATTTCATTGTGCATTGCCATTTCTGCTCGCCAGCCACAAAATAAAATAAAACTTCGATAGCGTTGCTTCTTTGACCTGCTAAGTAGCTTCAGTGGGAAGGCAGTTGAGGTTCTGAAAGGTTGGGACGGGATCTGGATGACGGTGTGTTTTGCAAGAAGCCTTTTTCTCGATCTCTTCTCCCTTTTTTCAGTGTGTCTATAATCCCAGAATTTAAGAGAGATGAAAGAGCTGGGCGTCTCCATGTGCAGGAGATGTGGGGGGAATATTACAGATGCAGACAGGGGTGGGGATTTGGGGGTGGGGCTGAGGGTGGATCTGATCTCTTTTTCTAGTGTTCAGCTCCATAAAATCACTTAATCTGCTTTGGCTAAATGTCCAGCACAACCCTGCAGTCCGGTGCCGAGTCATCTGTGTTTTATGGGGAGAGGCTGGAATAAGAAGCCTCTGCTCTTGAAATCGTGGCGGGCTCTGGCTTGACTGTTTCAGGTCTTCTGTAGAAGGATGTATTCCAACCTCGAAGCCCCTTTGCAATCTCTTCTCCTCACTCGAACGTTTCACGGGATGGGTATTTTACCAGAATGTCTTAACTGCCTCGTGGTAGTTACTTGAGGTAGTCACCAACGAGAGTCTAACACAAAAGGATTTGTGCTCATGGCATTCTCGATTCCTTTTGAAGAGTGGTCTTAGCAAAGGGTAGACTTTGTTTGCTCCTGTCATAACCAGCGATGGGTATTGCATTTTCTTCATATTGTTAAATCGCAAGCTGTAGCATGCATGGTATCTCTTATGGTTCTCATACACGTGTCACACGCAATAGACACGAGTAAGTACTGATCGATGAGCACGAGATAAAACCCTCTGTAGAAAAGGAAACGCATGGCCATTGGTTGTCCAGGGCTTTTTTTTTTTTTAATTTTATTTATTTTTTCCCCCAAAGCCCCAGTAGATAGTTGTATGTCATAGCTGCACTTCCTTCTAGTTGCTGTATGTGGGACTCGGCCTCAGCATGGCTGGAGAAGCAGCGTGTCGGTGCACACCCTGGATCCAAACCTGGGTCGCCAGCAGGGGAGCGCGCGCACTTAACCGCTAAGCCACAGGGCCGGCCCTCATCCAGGGCTTTGAATCGGGTTTCACATTCTCTGTCTCTCTACATGGGTTTCTTATTTCACTGTCTATTTAGAGCAATGCTGTTATTTTACCATGAGTATTTTTAATATCCATTTATTCCTTTGGACACTAGTTGAATTTACTGGCAAAAGGTACAATTTGTAAGCCTTAGTGTTTCAGAGAACATGGTAAATAACTAAAGCAGGAAAAAAATAATTCTCCCTCAAAAACATGACTGATGTTGTATGCCTAATATTTTTTGTGTGTGTGTGTTGCCTAATATTTTTTTAAATGTGGCATCCTTTAAAAAAAAACCAAAAAAACAGAAACAATATTGGGGTGGGAATAGAAGCTGTACACCCACGCCTGTGACTTCAAGGTTTGGAAGCTTTCAGAGCACATCTCATGGACTTGTAACATGTTCATCTTCAGCCGGATGTCAACACCTCAGTCTAAGTTTAATGATGAACATTAATCTCCATGGTGGTTTAAAATCCGTTTCCAACTACAATCATTGGAGCAATACATTTTACTCTTCACATTAGCTTAAAAAATATACGTCCTTACAGTAATGATCCTTGAGCTGATGCTGAATGGCTCCTGTATATGTAAATATACATTTTTTCCCCCCAACTTCTTAAGAAAAGGTAAAGTAGAATTCGGGAATGATTTTATAAGTAGCACACACAGCATTTCATTGCCGATGATTGCTGTCAAATCTCATTTACTTCAAAGGAAAGGCAGCTGTTAGCAATCCTGACTGCCTTAAAATGTTGATGTTGTGTTCCTTTTGAAAACTCCAAAATAACCTTTGGGCTGAGGATTTTGAATGAAACTGATTTTAGAGGAGTGGTGAGGGGGCATTTCATTAGAATCAATTCAAATCCCCAGAGTGGTTAATCAGAGAATGAGTGTGTATCACTTTCCAAGGAAGGGAGCTTTCGACCTTTCAGAATTAGCTTTATTTTCTCCTGGAAGCATGTACAAATCCCATTTGCTAAAACACATTTCTTACTGATAAACTCCAAAAGTCAAACTTCAGCTGGATGTGTGGGCAGTAGGGCGAACATTCCTACACCGAATCCATTGTTTCAAGTTTGAGCTTATTATGGAGTTGAATTCTGCATAGAATGAAGTTAAAAGAATACAAGAAAAGTATTTTGTTATCTCCGTCTTTGTAATTAGGCTCTTCTTCCCTCCCCAGAACACACACACACACACACACACACACACACTCTCACTGCACCCTACAAGTCACAATTTTCACTGCCCAGGGGAAAGGAAGGCCATGTTCTAAAGCAAAGAGCAGTAAGAAGATAATTCTTGGGCTCTTAGTCTCCAGGCCCAGGCCTTAGAGATTGAAGATTCGTTTAAGAGCTTTTCAAACACAACTGTGACTATATGACATTTGAACTTGACTGGTTTCAAAGTGTGTTGGGGAGGTGTGCGTGGCAGTACTGGGCTCTTCCCCCTTTGAGAAGAGAAGGGCCTTTTGAGTTGTCACAGTTAGAAGGATGCTACCGGAATTAAGTTTGGGGGCGTGGGGACTGCAGGGAGGTGACGTATATTTCAAGATGCAGAACAGTCTTTTGCATCGAACAGTTGTACCCAGAATGCCATTGGCACTGCCACCGAGAAGCACTCTAACCGCAGTGATGTAAGATCTGGGTGCACTGTGTGGATCTGTCAGTGGAACGCTCAGACCAACCACAGCCCCACTGACAAGCCGTGATCATCGTGCTGGACACATTCCTCGGTCAAGGCCCTTGAAACACAAGCAAACCTCTGTGCAGGCAATCTGGACATGAAGTTTTCAACCTAGAGTGTGCATCAGAATTCCTCTGAAGCTTAAAAACTGTGAATCCAGGTGACGATGCCCACGCTTCAGAGAATCCGCTTTACTTTTTTGGCTCTGAGCGCTGGCAGCTGCGTTTCTCAAGGCTGCTCTGCAGGGTTGAGTGGAGGCAGTGTCCCGGGAAACTTCGTCACCTCTGCTGAAGATGGGGAACCAGCTACAGAGATTTTAAAAGGTCGAATATGAAGTTTCCATCCACCTGATAAAAGGCTGAAGAGCTCGTCGGGGGGAAAGAAATCAAGTGACTGTGAACCCAGCCGGGTGTTGGCCATCTCCTACTCTGGTATTTCACTCCTGGTCCCCAAGTGGAGCCCCCGACACCAGGTCTGAACTGCTCTCTGCTCCAGGTTCCGCACCTCGCTCAGCTTTCGTTTCTCTCTGCTCCCTAGTAGAACTAGTGCAGAGGATTCACACACCATCGCTCAGCACCGTGCAGCACGAGACACTGCCAGGACCCACCTCACACCATCGTCCTGGCCTGGGACTTTGCCTTTCTTAAAGACATTGCTTGTTTTTAAAGAGGTGACTTCAGACTTGAGGAGGTAACTTCACACCTTAAGAAAGTGACTTAAGAATCAACCATCAGATTCCTTAATGCCATGTCTTGGCTGTATGGAAATAGCATTTTGATTTGCTTACTTATTCTTAAGACGGCTCCTTTCTTAAAGACAGTTTGTTTTTAAAGAGGGGACTTCACAATTAGCTTTTTGTGAATATACAGCCATCAGAGTACATTGCCGTATCTTCTCCCTGAAGTCACTTCACAACCTCTCGACCCAGATTCTATTTCATCTTTTCTACTGAACTGCAGTTTTCCTTGAAGGCAAGGAACGTGTCCTCTGCAACCTTCAATCCTCCTCCAAAGTCCAGCTTAGTGCCATCAATAATCAATAACGTTAGTTAGATTGAGCAGAGCTTGACTACTACCCAGTACCACCTCTCTAGCTCCCCTTTAACCACTTGGTCCCATCACCCAAACTCCTGTGTTATGCTGTCTGCAGGTTGATAATGTATATTTGTTGAACGAGTGGACAACTTCCGGACAAGTCTCAGTGGCGCGTGGCCTGACGTGTGTGATGGGTGGTTGGTGAGTGCTGGTTGAGTTGTGCACAAGTGAGTCTGCACAACAGGAGGGATGATAAGGCTTTTTATTCGGAGACAGATAAACTCGTTCTGGGCCAGTTCTGTGATTCTCTGGTCACCAGTTTTTTAGATCCGCATTTGTATCTTTATCTCCATCTCTACATCTATTTCTATAGACATCTCCTCTCAATCTATGTGTCTGCCACAGATACACCGGTGCCTAACCTACATCAGTGGGTAAATGTGCCATTTGAATTTGAAAATGCTGCCGGGCCACCTGGAATAGAGGAGATGCAAACAGGGCTAGCCATGTGCCCTGATGTGTCGACAACCCCTGTCCGAGCGTCTACTCTCAGCTGAGACGGTGGATGAGATGAGATGATCTCAAATGTCTCTTCCCTGTGGAGGATTCTGCAGCCGATGACAAATGCCTGGAAATGAAATCCCGGTGTGTCGTGCTCATTTAACGAGCTGACGACCTGAACTGTGACAAGCAGAGAAAGAAGCTGCCAGATGGCATGAGCATGACTTATAGTATCACTCACCGTAATTATGTTATGACCTTATAACTCACGTAGTCAGTGTCCTCATCAGCTTAAGTCACAAACTACATCAGTGGTGTTTGTGCAAAATGACTTCTGACTTTTCACGTACTCTGGAGGGGAAAGTTTCGTTCCTCATTCCCAAAGGATAAATTGAGGCCCAAGAAGAGGTCCAGTATTGTGTGGCAGTGCACTTGCTGGCCCAGTGGTTATTACTCCTGGCTGTACGCTAGAATCATCTGAGGGACTTTCACAGATGCCTAATCCCCCCGCCCCAGGCCAACTGCCTTGGAGTTGTGGGGTGAGGTGGGGTGGGGGAGTTGGGGCCCAGACATCGAAATCTTACTCCATCCCCCCAAGTGCCTGTGATCACAGTGAGGTTGAGGCCCGCTGTGTTAGCCTAGGGCAACGCCTCCCCAGTGGAAGATCAAGGCCTCTTGACTCCTGGCCCTGTGCTCTTTTCCAAAACACCAGATTGCGCCTGCAGTGGGTCAGACCCAAGTGGACCCACCAATGACTTCAATAAAGCACTTGTGACTCTATGTTGAGATTAGGTCATAGTGGGTTACTTTTTGCCTGTGCTGTTGAGTTACTTGTTCCTGAGTGTAATGACAATTGAAGATCCCAGTCTTCACTCTACAAAATGAAAGTGGAAAATCACAACTTAGAGGCTTTCTATGATCATGAAACACCAACAAGAGAACCTGATAGGGAGACCCATCACTGTTTCGGGAAGGCAGCTGTGCAGCTGGGGATGAGCAGGAAGGCCGGGGGGCTCTGGTCTGGGAGTCAAGCCTGCTCTGCCACTCTCCCAGATGGTGGGAACAGAATAATCTCAGGGGAGCAGAGAGGAGGGTGTTCCCAACTCTGCTTTGTTATCTGGGGCCTGGATCTTAAAGTGAACTGGGAAGATAGAGGTGAGATAGACCCAGAAACCGGGTGAGCTGCTGAGACAGCCGCTAACAAGAAGACGACGCCACTGTGAACAGCCCTGACTTATAATTAATTTATGTACAGACGCTTCCAGGGCATTCGCTCCCCACATATTCATGGAGCACTTACTGTGTGTCACACCTGCTCTGGGCACTTGGGCGTTGGCGGCATGTCACATGAAGTCCTTGGTGTCACAGAACTTCCCTCTGCAGTGTACTGAGCCGCTGGGATTGGGTAACTTCACGTTTCTGAAAAACAAATGTCACCCCTTTGTGACCAAATTTTTCTTCCGTGAATTAGATACCGCAGGCAGAATCATAGTACCTAAGCCATGCTTGTGTATAGTAAAAGCCAGATTATCGGTTCACTGGTAATGGAAGCCAGTCCTGCCTCCCGAAACCAAGTTGTGAAGGGGCATCCCTCTTACCTTCTGGAAAGCACCTGCCACATAAAAGCTGGGTTGGCCCGGGTTGCATAGATTTGATGTAGGAGTCTGACCTAGACCTCGGAAGAGCTGGCCTAATCCTATACCCTTCTAGGTGTGGCTCCCCCAGACTGTAGGAAGAAAGCCAGAAAAATGCTGCCTTATCCAGTTGAAGGGGCCAACGCTGCATGCTGTGCTTTTGGGCATCTTTTCAAGGTCTCGGTGCCGGGCTGTGCCGGGCTGCGGGGTGCCACGTGCTGGCTGACCCCAGACCTCTGGGAATGGAAAGCCAGCTTGGTGAATGATCAGCATGATGAATCACGTTCCTTCTTACTCTCGTCCGCACGCCAAAGAGACGTGTTTGGTCCTGTGGCTTTCATACCACTTGTGCTGGAATAAAATTACTCATTGGGGAAAGTAATGATGGTAATTAAAAATGTATACTCCAAGCTGTCACAGAAGAAGTGTCAAATGAACATTTGGAGAGAGAGGGTTTCTTTGTGACATGGCAGTAATTATGTCAGACAAATTCCTGCAGTATATCGTTTTCCAGGACTTACAAATACAGTCAGTAATTAAAATTCATTATGTAGTTTGAAAACCCGGTGTTTAGACTGGGATATCGTTTTGGCAAGCCGTATTTTTTGAGGTGCCAGAGGTCCAGTTAACATAAGAGCTATTCTCCTGCAAATTGGCTCATGTCACCGGAGAAGCTCTTAAAATGATCGCCCACCTGTCTTTCCTCTTCCCTCCTTCAGGCCATGAATTTGGAGGTGCCCGTGTTGGCTAGGAACGTCCCTGGGAACGCTGCCGTGGTGAAGCATGAAGTCACGGGGTTGCTGTTTTCAGATCCTCAGGTAAGAAGGGTGGGTTCCCCATGTTCAGCTTGTCTGCAGAGTTTCCATCTGCCCTCCAGAGTCTGGTATTGGTGTCTCTTCGTCAGCGCCCAGTCTTCTTCTTATAATTAGTAGAAGCCCAGTGTCTACCGGTATCACGTGGGCAGCCGCCCAGACATGTGACCAGAAGAAGCCTAGGAACTTTCAGGAAACAGAAGACCTGAGTTCTTGTTCTGATTCTGCCGCCGATGAGCATCGGGACCTTGAGCAAGTAACCTTACCCCTTAGGTGCTCAGATTTCTGATTTCTAAAGCAGATCCTCTTCCAATGCAGTCTTATATTTCTAGAACATCTACTGGTGTTCAGAAGACTGCCATATATCTGGTCACTTGTAGTGCCTCAAAACAATGTACAGCATAGGCGTGGCACTTGTGTATATGCGTGTACATACACATGTACGTGAAAGTAAAAGAAAGGAGAGTGCAGCTGATAGTGGGCACAGCTGGTGTGCCCAGGGACATCTGGGGCACACGTGTGTGCCAGGGCCTCCCAGGACCTGTGTGAGGGGGTTTCCTTGTGTGCAAGGTGCCGAGGGTCTGAGGATGCGCCCTTGCATGTCTGCCTGCATTTGAACCCCTGGGGACCGTGTGCAGGGCATGTGGCCTTGGCTGGGGTCTCCAAGCTCTATTTTCTCCTCTGGACAAGTGGGGCAGTTACAGCCATTGCCTCTTAGAGGAGTGACGTGGGCTGAATAAGTTGATATACAGGGCTGAGCGATCAGAGCTCTGGACACTCATTCTCACCAAAAGAAGAGGCGTCAATACTGCCCGTGCCAGGTAGGTAGCAAGTAAAAACCTTAGGCCCGACCTTTGTTGTCTGACTCTTTAGATTTTTTTCCAGTTTTGCTGAGAAATAATTGACATACATCTCTGTAAGTCATACAGCATAATGATTTGATTTACATAGGTTGTGAAATGATTACCACTTTAGGTTTAGCTAACGTCCATCTTTTCATATAGATACAATAAGAAGAAAGGAGAGAAGAAAAGAAAAAAGGAAAAAGAATTTCTGCTTGTGATGTCTAAGCCTTTAGATTTAAAAATTAGGCTCTACTCACTATTGTCTTTATGAAAGCACATGTTATATTCAGAAATATCAGGATTTATACTTAAAAATTATAGTCAACTCAAGTATTTGAACATTCAGTTTTTCAAATTTCCTACAGCAGATATTTAATCCGAGATAGCTGTCCCTTTCCCTTATTACAATGATGGGTCACCTCTCTTCACTCTCTGCTCATCACGGAGTTGCACAAACAAGAAGAAGTCAGCTTCAAGGGGTGGGGACCTTGTAAGGAGTCAGGCACCAGCCAGTACAGCCTGGATGCACTGGCTCGCCTGGAAGCAGACAGAAAGAGCAAAGGTCCAGATCATTGTCTAGCAAAAGGCGTACGTAGCCCTAATGCCTTTCCTTTTGATGGTAACACCTAGAAGCAGAAACAGTATCAGGATATGAAGAGTTTATAGTAATTGCTTGTTGATTCTCTAAACAAAGGCTTATTGCTTTTTGCCACATTCCGGATCTCTCACAATCAACACTAGCCAAGCTTTAGGTCAGAGAATATTGTCTCCACCCTGGCAAAGTGGTTTTATTTTCATCTCACCAAATACAACGCCTATTTATTTTATAGCTCAATTTCAGAGCACTGTAACTTTATCAGCAAATGTCTGAAAAGCAATCACTTATAAACGGGGGTACAAATGAGGTTGAACACTAAAAGGAAGGCAGTTTGGCTCTCCTGATTTCATATAGCTTCTCATAAGACATTCCTTTTAATATTTTCAAATAACTCTAGTATCTCTGATATGTTCGAGTACTTCCGGCTAGTTCCTGTATTCCTGTAAGCTGCCAGACAATCCACAGCGCTCGCAAAGCTAAGTCGAGGACTTATTTTGATTCCAACACTTTGACGTTAGTTTTACAAAGGATGTCAAAAAAAAAAAAAAGAACGCTTTAGGTTTCGTATGGGGGGAGGCTGTGTTTTTTAACACCCTTTGAAAAAGTGCGCTAGACAGGGATGTCGCACATGGCTTTGTTTTGTCTTCTTTACAGTCTCGATCAGACTCGACCTAGCACAGGGTGGGATCTTTTGCTTCAAAAACAAGGATGCATTTAAAATAAATCAGTGACTGTGGTGATGTTCATCTCAACTGAGGCACTCAGGTGAAATTAACTACTGGTTGGTTAACTCAGATGGATTTAACTACTGGCCAGTGTTTGCAAGACTTATTTCAAATATGTATCAAAGATGTTTTAGAAGCAGCATTTCATTTCTAAGAAGAGACTTCTATGCCAGAGTGCCAGCCTTGTGAAGTTAACATATATGTATGTTTGGGTTTTTTTCCACCATAAATGCCGTTTACGTCCTTGCTAAATCTGGAGTTAGTAGTTCTGCTTTAGCTTCTGTTCCCTAGTTGCGATGACAAAGAAACCGAAACAAAGAGGTGAAGTCATCAGTGTGCCGTCAACATGGTAGACCGCACATTTCACACCCACGTATCTGCTCTTCAAAACGGAAAACGAATTTTACAAACATTTTGTCCGAAGGATATGGACGGGTGGTTAAAGGGCATCCCTTATCCTTTTGTTTATTTTGTGAACTTATTTATAGAGCTAAACCAACAACAGGAACAGAAATGTGGCTTTTCCCCTGAAAGCGTAGCCCATTCTCTGTGGTTGTCCCCGTCGGACAGTGTTTTCTGACAACCAGGCCCTTGCTCCCTGTTTCGCCTTGTTTTAGGTAGAGAGCACTGAAAAGATGCTTGGGAAAATGAGAAAACACTCTGAGTTGGGATTTGGGAGTCCTGATTTTGTTTCAGCAGTTTCGCTGTCTAGCTGTGTGACCTCAGACAAGTGGCTTAACCTGTCTGGACCTCTGGTCCTTCATATTTAAAATGAGGATTTGGTTACTAAGTGATAGCCTAGGGAAGGGGCCACCTGGCAAGGAACTGTGGGCACCCTCTGGAGGCTGGTTTATAGTCAGAAAGAGAAATGTGGCCTTGGTCCTGCAACCATGTGAGCTTGAAAGAGGACCCCAGGCTCCAGACAGGAACCCATCTTGTGAGATGCTGGTCTGAGAAACCAGCTCAGCCGGGCCTGGAATTGGGACCTACAGGAAGCCTGAGGTAATAAACGGGTGCAGTTTAGGCTAAGTGTGTGGCAGTTTGTCATGCAGCAATAGGAAACTAGTACCAGGAGGAAGACGAGGCGGGCGTTAAGTGGTGCCAGTGTCGCTGGAGGGGGGAAGACGCAGTTCTGCTGATGCAGATGGGGTCTCTAGGAAGAGAACTGTTTTAGGTAACTGGTGCCTTACACCTGAGATGACAGAAGACCATTCAAAGGGATGTCATAGGGTCTTGTTGGAGAAAACCTTTCTGTGTCTCTTCTCCCTGAAGTCCCTGCTGGAATCTTGCACTGTTCCATGAGCAGCTGTAAGATGAGTCCATGGTGCAAATGAGAAGGGGGAGTCCCAAAGCTGAGAAGGAGTGTGGACCGGGTGGTATCTCTGTCTGCAGTGCTCCGGTGGCGTCCTGCTGCGCTTGAAATCAAGCCCAGACTTTTCATAATGGTCCCCAAGTTGGGCCAACCTCGCCCTGCCTCCCGCCCTCCCCTCCCTGCTTCGCACCACACCCACCATCTCTGCTGCTGCCTCTGGAATGTTTTCCCCATGATCTTCCTCTGGCCGGGCCCTTCTCCTCGTGTGGGTCTTAGGTCGGTGGGTCCCCATGTGGGTCTTAGTCCAGGCTCGTGCCCCTGGTCCCTGTTCGCCACATTTCCCCGTTTTACTCCTTTCATGGCACTCCTCGCTGGGCCACATCGGCGTGCTCAGCTGGTTTTCCCTCCGTGGTTCCCTTTCTTCCTCAGCCCCGCCGCTAGCCCTGAGAGCATTCAGTCCACAAGAGTGATTTCTTCAGCTGTAACATGGAGACAGGAGCCTTGTTTTTTGGATTCCATGGTCCGCCTCCTGCAGTCCTGGCACCTAGGATGGTGCCTGGTATGAAGTATTTGTCGACAGATGGAGGGACCCAGCGTGACAGCTATTTGGGTAAAGATAATGGGGAATCTGGAAGGAGAGAAAGTTCGCTTTGGGGAGCTTATCAGAAAAGCCTACTGAATGGAATGCAAGAAACATATTCTGGAATTTTTTTTTTTCTTTTGGTGAAGAAGACTGGCCCTGAGCTAACATCTATTCCAATCCTCCTCTATTTTGTATGGGGAACGCCGCCACAGCATGGCTTAACGAACGATGTGTAGGTCCATGCCCGGGATCCGAACCCTCGAACCCCAGGGCCCCTGAAGCAGAGCGTGCAAATTTGCCACTATGCCGCCGGGCCAGCCCCATATTTTGGATTTTTAACAAAATGACGATTAAAATATTCAGCTGTGGTGGGAGCAAAGTAACCTCTATTTTATACACCTCACCCCTGGAAAACTTTGTGAAGCTTTCTAGACCTACTAAATATTGATTTTCCATTATCACAGCAATCCCGTTTTTCTTGTTTTTAAGAAGAAAAGAGCTGAGCTATTTGATAGCTTAAAATGAAAATCCATTTGACATTTAATAGAAACTGAATTCATACTCTCTCTCAGGGTCAGACTTTTAAAGTGTAGCCCAGGCTCATTTTGCTGGGAGGTTCTGTTTGTTTTTTAGACAACTACAGTCAAAATAAGTATCAGGATAATGACGATGATGATGATGGTAAGTACCATCGTTTGGCTGCGTGCTGTGTTCCAGCCCCTGTTCTTAGTGTTCTGCATGGATTTACACTTTCATTATAGATGGTTTCTTTTTCTTTAAGTGGTAATGACTTTGATAGTCAATCAACAGTGTAATGTTTGGAAAAAGTGAGGCATGTTGGAGAAATAGCCTCCAAACCTTTGGTCAGGCGGAGCTGTGCTTGGATCTGGAGTGTTCCACTTGAAATCTGAGTGATCCTGGACACGTTCCTTATTCCTGTGCGTGTTCCTTCCTCTGTAAGATGCAGATGATGATGCCCCTCTTTGGGGAACAACTGAGAGGAAGCACGTGTGGTGGCGTCTGGTCCTTCGCCTCAGATGCGAGCTGCATGTACTCGGAGTCAGTCGTATCCGCGGCTCCTCCTGCTGAGCGCTGAGCGCTGGGTGAGGCCTTGGCTGCTCCTCAGGAGCCGTATAGTGTGCAAAGCTCTGGAATCATGCTCAGCACAGCGGGACGTTCTCCTTATGGAATTTGGTGAGGCGGTTGGCCAATGTATGCAAAATATTGTTTCTTATTTCTATTTTATTATTTTTTAAATTTTTAACTTTTTAACCAAACGTATAATTTTTGGATGTTAAATGCACTCATGATGGTAACCACCCAACCGTGCCTCCTAAAGATAAAAGCACAGATGCAGGGCGCTCCCAGTATTGACTGGACTTCGTGTAAGCCCAAAGGAGACCCTGGACAAACTGCGTGTGAACTGAATTGGAAGTCAACCCGACATTTATATGCATGGATTTGTAACTAGGGGGACCGTATTGTTTATTGTGCAAAACCCGGGTACCCTTGAGGGTGAGAGGGGTGTCACTGGTGACTATGCCAGGATAGCAGCCGTAGACCTGCCCCGCGTGACATCGGTAAGGACAGTCCACTGAGGAGTTGTGGGCAGTGTGGCCGGCGTGTTAGGGCACACGGGTGAGTCCAGCCACGGGTGGAGATTACAGCTTTCTAAGAGCCTCATTAAGAAAAAATGAAAAGGAACAGATGACATTCGTATTAATAATATATTTTCTTTAGCTCAGTCTATCCAAACTTGTACCATCTCAACACATAATCAATATACACACTTATTAATGAGATACTTACATTCCTTTTTTTTCATATGAAGCCTCTGAAGTCCCGTGGGTATCTCAGCCCGGAGATTAAATTTGTATCGAAATACCTGATTTGCATGAAATACCTGATTTGCATGTGAGCTCCGTAACATTTACAGCTGAAAAAGCAGATCCACATATTCAGGTTGTTTCAAACAGACTTAAAAGCTTTGCAATGCGTGAACCAAGCACCAGTTTTAAAATTTAAATTTAAATCAATTAAAATTAATAATTGAAAATGCAGTTCCTCAGGCGCACCGGCCATGTTTCCAGAGCTCAGAGTGGCGGATGGTCCGGTCTGGGCACTGTGGATCTACAGCGAGGAGGGGGTGGTGGGGCAGAGCCTCACTGACCACCCCAGGGCAGGGTTCCAGCTATCCCTCCCTGGGCACCAGGCACTGTGGGGGGCCCCTCGCCACTTGCCTTATCTGTTCCCATGAGAACCACGTGTGGGTGTTGCTGTAATGATGCCAGAGAGGCTGAGGCCTTCGCCTTAGGTGACTGGGGGGAGGTGGCAGGGCTGGGACTTGGACCCGGCCGTCTGATTCCAGAGCCCCACCCAGCCAAATCTGAGGACGTTTACAAATGAGTCCTCGTCCCCCGCCCCCCGAGGCTGCCTCTCCCTCTGTCTCTGTTTTCCTTCTGTCTCTCTATCTCTCCCTCTGTTTCTCCTCCTCTCTCTGTCTCTGTCTCTCCTCTGTCTCTCTTTCTCCATCTATCTCTGTATATCTCTGTCTCTCCCTCTGTGTCTCTCTCTGTCTCTCCTTTTCTCTCTGTCTCTGCTCCTTTCTCTGTGTCTGTCTCTCCCTCCATCTCTGTATATCTCTGTCTCTGTCTCTTCCTCTCCCTCTGTCTCTCTGTGTCTGTCTATGTCTCTCCTTTCTCTATCTCTGCCTGTCTCTCCCTCCCTGTCCCCTCTGTCTCTCTCTGGGTCTCTCTGTCTCTCTATCTCTATCTCTGTCTCTCTCCCCCCCTCCCTCCCCTCCTCTCTTGTTTGGGGAGAGGACACTTTTCCATGGGACAGTCCTCTAAAAGGACTGCTCACCACTCTTTAGTCCAAGTTCTTGGGGTGATTGGACCTCTTCCTTAAGCCGGGTCCCGCTTTGCTTTTCCTGCTGTGGCCCCATCGCTGGGGTCAGGATGACCCGGATGGCAGAAAGGGGAACCTTGGTGGGCCACAGCGCCAGTGCTGCACGGAGGTGGGCTGGGCTAGGCCAGGAGGATGAGGATGGAGCCCCCAGGTGGGGCTCACTGCTTAGAAAAGGCGGGAGGTCTGCCTCGCTGAGATGGTCTCCTGACTCAGCTTCTGGGGCCTGCAGGACCACCGCCCTCCCCTCCACTCCTGCCCCCCAAATTCCCCAACACAGGAGCCCCCTCACCTCTGGCCAGTCCCCCCAGAAGCGCCCTCCCTGCCCTTCCTGCTGGCTCCTTGGCAGCCATTTCTTGGCTTCAGTGTCACTTTCTGGGAGAGGATCTGGGGGCTGCCCAATCTGAATGGGGTCCCCACCCCAATATCCTCTGTCACCACGTCCTACCACTCTGCACGATTCACAAATGTGCACTTGCTCTTTGTCAGCTGCCTCCTCCATCAGACTGGAGGGTCCCTGAGGGCGGCGGCCACCTTCTTATTCCCCAGTGGCCCCTCGTGGGGATCCGCACACAGTGGCTGCTCAGTAAGGACTGGGAGAGAGGATTAGACCCGAGCGTTAAAGGGTAACCTTCCTAGGGAGAGCTTTTTGTTTAGTTTGAGACGCTGCACAGCATCCACCCAGGTGTAGGTCAACTGCTGCTTTTCCCATGTTCTTTCCACGGTAGCCGATGACAGTCATTCTGCCCAGGCAGCACACGGCAGGCGTTGTGTCTGTGCCCGAGGGTGCTCCTGGAAGGCTCCGTTCTAAGCACAGCTTCCCCTGCCGGACGCCCCGCAGAGAGCGCGAAGGGGCATCTGCCTCCTTCTTGGGCCCTTAGACTCTGAGCACAAATGCCTTTGGCTCGGAAATTCTCTCTCCTTCTCTCCCTCCCTCCCTTCCTTCTCCCCCTCCCTCCCTTCCTTCTCCTTCCTTCCTTCCTCTTAATTAATGCCCTGCTGTCCTCCGGGAGCTCAGCCCCTCTTTTGAGTTGTGCTGGGAGGAGCCATCATTTTTAACCGTAGACAAGGACACAGTCTGTATAATTTTCCCCAGATCTCAGCAGCACCTGAAGGCTCTTGCTGAGGGCGTTCCTGCTCTGTGCCTAAAGGAGCAAGGCCTCTGTTGGGGTCCGTGGACTGAAGGAGTGGCTTGGCACTCATGGAATAAAATGTTAGGATGACCAGGATGCACAGAGGACATACCCGTTAGTGGTGATGGTTGCTGTAACAGATAAACCCCATGATCTAGGGCTCTGCCTCAGAAGACCTTGCTTCTTGCCCTCCTGGAGGCCAGAACTGCTGCTCCTGGTCTATGAAGCACCTTCCCCGTGGTCACTCAGAGGCCCAGGCTCCTTCCATGGTGTGGCTCCACCTCCACTCAGGCCCCACATCTGGGTGGCAGCTGGGGAAAGAGAAGACGAGGTTGGGGTAGGAGGTGTTGATGGGCCAGAGCGGGAGGGGAGACTTCCTTCTGTCACAGGCCATTGGCTGGAGCTCGTCACATGAGCACCCCCCTGCACCCCGGGGACTGCTGTTCCTTCTTTCTGCCAAAAGGTTTCCGATAACCTGTCCCAGGAAAAGACACGATAAGGAGGATGCTAACATGTACGAAGTGCTTGCTCCACAGACACTGTGTGCTTTACATGGACTGTCTTCTTTAATTTGCACAATGAAGAATGTGCTATAATTAGCCCCACGTATGGATGTGCAAACGGAGGCACAGAACGGCTAACTTCCTCAAGACCTCACAAGGAATAAAAGGTGGGGCTGAGATTCATACTGTTCTTAGCTGTCATCCTCTCTCTAAATCAGGATGAATCGTTTCTCATCTTTTTTCTTAAAAATAATTTTTTATATGACACAAAAATTTTTTGTAGAAAAATCGAAAACAAAAATTAAATTTAAAAATATCCATAATTTACAATTTGGAGACAACCTCATATTTTTCCAGAACTTTCTTTTCAGGACACAGACACACATGACATACCCCTTTTGGAGAAGACCCGTTTGTACGAGAATTCTATAGTCTCTTGGTTCCATAAGGCATGTCATAGCTATTCTGTGTCAGCTGTCACTGCTGTCGGCCAAAACCGCGTGTGGGAAACCCATCCTCGCTCCTGCTCTTACAGACGTGTAGACAGTAAGCTTTTCTCTCCCTGTGCATTTGTGCACCGCGGGGAGAAGGAGTGTCAGAGCCGAGCTGTTGTTCCAGGAGGGACACAGCACTGGGGTCTTGGTGGCTGAGTTGTTTACCGTGTAAGAACTCGTGTTTTATCCTGGATCTTGCTGCTTCAGGGAATGCCTGGCATTGAGTTAATGCAGCCCGAGGACATAGCTGGTGGATAAGACCTGAGGGAGGAAGAGGCCTGTCCCCGCAAACTGGGCGGGCGTGTGGAGATTCGTGTGGACAAGGATGGCGGCCACCAGCCAAGGCGCCGGCTCGTAAAAACACCGGGGGGTGGCGTCTGTGGGTTTGTGGGCTGTGACAGCCACATCGGGCTCAGCAGCAGAGTGCTGATCAGAAGCCTGTGCAAGGGCTGGAAGTGGCCTGCGCCCCGAGCTCTGCCTGGAGCTCCGATGTGCCCCTGTCTAGATTGTTCTTTCCCTGACTCTCCCAAGTCCTCTTTCTTCGGGTGAGTCTGCCAGCTAGCCTCACGTTCCTCTCGTCTCCCCGGAGCGTGAGCAGAGTGACTTCACTGTGACTTCACTTCCTCGTTCTCATGGGCTTTGCTCTTTCTCCTGACTCTCTGCTGGGGTGGGGCCTGTGTCCTGGCCCACCTCTTCTCTCAGAGTTTCTCTCCCTTCCTTCTCTTTTCTCCCAACGCCCTCCCCTGCCCTGCCTCCAAAGCCCGGCCGAGGAGCAGAGCAATTCTCCATGGACTCGCACATTTGAGGTGGCGCTGTGTTAGGAGTCGGAAGCAAGAGAGGGAGAAACAGAAACTATTCACTCTCCTTGTTTTCAGGTTCGCCACTAGTTCCCAGATTTTGTTGCTCCGTGCAGTAGCTCTGTGGGTTTGGCCCCATCCACCCTCAAAGCAGCCGAGCCCAGGCGAGGATATCGGCTCTGGGCTGGACTTAATTCCCGTTTCCGCCACTTGCTGTGTTACCTTGGGCAGCTTCCTGGGCCTCTCTGTGCTCCCATTTCTCTCTCTGTGAAAGGAGTCATCGTAATAGCACATAGGCCCAGTCCCTTTCCTGCAATTCCAAAATCCAAAAAGCACTTGAAAAACAATTTTATTTTTAGTGAGTTTCGTGCCAAAACTCACTTGACAGCCAACTTGTGTCTGAGCTGACGTGAAGTTATTTGTGGCTTGTTTATCCTGCTCTCTGTGACTGTTCATACGTGTTGATCCAGGATTTCTGGTGGGTTGTCTTGGGGCGCTGCTCAGACCCGCTAGAGAGGGTATGTTAGTAGAGGATACACCACGTTATTAACCCCAAAACCTGGGTTCTGAAACCTGGTCTGTTACCTGGTCGTAAGTGCTTAATACATACTGGCTGTTGTTATTCTTGAATTCTGGCCGGATTCTGGCCAGAGACCAGCTGTCTTCCTTAGAGCAGCTTTAAGGAACACGTTTGTACCTCACTCAGGGTTTCTCCCCAACTTGGTCAGGAGCAAGAGAGGATTAAAAGGGGGCTAACTTTCTCACCAAGTGGTTCCTGGTCATTTAGTGCCCCTTCCCCACCGCCTCTCACATGCCACCCGAGAATGGTGCTCTAGACGACCCGCCCAGGACTCCTGTCTTCTGCCCATCACTCCCTGGGATCACTGGGTTCAGGGCCCTGGTCTGTGGGTGATCTGTTAGACACAAGCTCAGGTGTCGTCCCAGGAAGGAGCCTGAGCACAGACCGTCCCTGTGCGGCATGAGTGGACAGGCCTGCACAGGAGTAATCAAGTTGAAGAGAGGTCGTTAGGGTGGGCCCCAATCCAATGTGACGCTGTCCTTATGAGAAGAGGGAATTTGGGCAGACAGACACGCATCGACACAGGGAGGAGACGGCCGTCTACAAGCTGAGGAGAGAGGATGGAACAGATTCTCCCCTCCAGCCATTAGGAGAAACCAACTCTGCCGACACCTTGATCTTGGGCTTCCAGCTTCCAGAGCTGAGAGAAGCAAGTCTGTTGTTTATAAGCCACTCAGTCTATGGATTTTGTTATAGCAGCCTGAACAGACTAAGACAGCATTCCTGGGCCCTACCCCCAACCTACCCAACCAGAGTCTTGGAGACGGGGGTTTAGAAGTATATCTATGTGAGCATATATATATAAATGTATATATATACACACACACACATAGCACACATGCATATACACGTACACGTATATATTTATAAGCTCTGTAAGAGATTCTTACAGCAAAATTTGAGGACCAGAGCCGTAGACTGAGCCTTAATTAACTCCGCGGTTCCAAGCAGAAAAGCCCAAGGAAAGCCAGAGAGCTTAACGACAGTCTTCAGACACCTCCTGTCAGCATCTCCCGTCATAAGGTGCCGTGGCTGAAGCATCTGGAGAAGACGCTTCAGAGTTGTTTCCTTTGCCATACCAAGCCTGAAGCTCCGAGTTGTATATGATTGACTTCAGCTTCTCTTGGAAGAATGAGTCCGTATCGCCCACAGAAGGCTGTCAGAATGTGATGCTCTTTAAAACCACCCCCGTTCCGTCTCCCAGCTCCTGCACGGGTTCTCTCTGATGAGGCGTTTGCTTCTCATTGAGGAGAGTCCTCCTGCCCTGTGGCTTTCAGGTGACATCGTTGTGAGAAGGACCCCAACAGGGGTTCACACATCCATTCTGTAAAGCTGACACTGCCCCCCGGCCCTGGATGTTGGTGGTGCCCCCAGTTGTCAAAGGATTCAGTGAGAAATGTTTTCCCCAGCAGATACAGATGACTCAGAAAGGAAGAAAGCTCTGACAACAGACAACTACTAGTCTAACTGTGAAGGCAAAACCATGCTCTCCTGCATGATTTTCTTTTAAACTTTGGAAATCTACAACCTAAGCCAGGCCTTGCACACCTGTGGCCCTGGGATAGATCTGGTTCCCACATGTGTTTAGTTTGCTGTGTACTTAAAATTGTGAATTACTTGTTGGTATTTAACATGGAGTGCTTTCACATAAATATCCAGAATTTAGACTTCTCTCGAATAACCTAGGAAATGCAGCCGCAGGTGCGGGCCCATGCTCAGGTGGCCTTGGGGTCTGGCATCGCCCGCTTCCCCGCCCGGCCCTGGTGGCACTTGAGTTTCTAATACTGATGTAGGACGGTGTCTGGATCCGTTTTGAACTCTCTTATGGATGGAATTCCTGTACTGGGTTTCTGTTTTCTTTTAATTGTTTTAGTTCATGTACCCATCCATGCCTTATAAGTTATTTTCATAAATAATTTTCAAGAGTAGATCATTACATTGCATAAGGCCCTTGATGAACACACTCCTCCCCCAATAAGTATTTGGCAATCGGCTGATCAGTTTTCTGGCGAGTTCTGCAGCTGACAGTTACATAAAATCTACTGAGCGTTGGTTGGAATGATGGTGCTTTGACATTTGTGCTTGTCTCACAGGAGTCTTGCGGCCACTCTCGCTGCATGGTTCTTTGGTCCAGGTGCTGAGGCGTCCTCACGTATCTGGTTGCTGGTGCGGGGGTTGCTGGGCATCGCTGTCCACGTGGCCTCTCATCCTCCGGGAGGCAGCTCAGGCCTCTCCATGTGGCGAGAGTGGGCACTGTAGGAGGTTTTGAAGCATTGCTTGGAAGTCAAACTGCATCCCTTCTGACGTAACCTGTTGGTCAAGCAAGTTACGGGAGCAGCTCAGATTCGAGAGTTGAGGAAATAGACCCCCGCCTCAGTGGGAGGCGTGGAGGAGTCATACTGCAACGAGACGCGCACACAGGGGTGGAGTGACAGCTGCTGCCATCTCTGCACACAGTCTACACTGGCAGGCAAGCGACAGGTGCTGTGCCAACACGCGTTTCTCGTTGTCCACAGGCGTGTGTTCAGCGTGTTGACTTAGTTGTGATGGAGCAGCAGTTTAGGCCAGAGGAAAATAATCCCGGAGCCTCAAGGAGGGACTCTTACCATTCAAGAATGAGGCCTATGGTTTCCTTTCTTGATGCTTCTTCTTTTCTTTCCCTTCTCTTTCAGCCACTCCTCCAGGGTTTTATTATGCCGACTGCCAAGACGAGCCTTACTCCTCACCCAAATCCCCCCTGCTTTACTTAAATCTGCTTTTGTTCAGTGTTTAATGCAGAGAGAAAAAAGTGAATTTTATCACATCCTATTCCTAGAAACTCTATCATTCAGGATTTTGTTGTAAAATGGTCAGACATTCTGTAGAAATCACAACCGGGTTGTAGGGGGGGAGTTCAGGCAAAGTCTCTACATCAGATAAATCAAAGATATGACCAACATCCTAAATAATCTACCAAAACTAAAGCCTCTCGGATAATTTTAATAAAAATGTTGTTCTACTATGACATGGGAATAAATATGTTATATTTTTATTATAGAAAGAACACCAGTTTCCTATAAAGTGTATACATAATACATAAAAATATAATTCCACTCTATCATAAATATTGCTGTTTATATTGCTAGCTATAAAAGGCATTCAATGTTTAATTAACAATAATTTTGAGAATATGTGGATGTTCCTTTTAAACAGCAAAGCCTTGTATATTAATCTGAGGCATTGTTGCCTTATTGGAATTTACATGGGCTTTGGGGAATCATGATAATGATGGTGAAGTCTGTGCCAGGCTCTGCCCCGATGCTTCGTTGTATTAACTCACTTAACCCTCTCGATGCTCTACCAAGCCAGTGCTGTTATCATCCCACTTTAAAGATGAGGAAACTGAGGCACAGAGAGGTTAAGGAGTGTACCCAATGTCACTCACAAGAAGGGTGGGGTGTGAATTTAAACCCAGGTCTCCTGGCTCCTGAACTCCGCTCTTGACTTCCATGCAAGCATAATGCATAATGAGTGCAACCCTCCTCTCTCTGAATACTCTTTAACGATCGAAATAATTCTGATTCTTTCTAATTATGAAGGGCTTTGACATTAAAAATCGGTCAGCAGGACCACCGTTTCGTTACTGAACTGTGTCTGTGAGCATCAGTAAATCATGAGCAAATGCAGAAATACTGTCTGAGCTAAGCATCAGAAGAAAAGGTGAGAAAGTCGAGGACAATCAAGTTCCCTCTCCCTCCCTTCTCTCGTGGAGTCTGGGGCCAGGCTGGGCTTACCGCTCAAGTGCCCATTGACCCGTAGGGATGATAAGTGTGGGGCTCAGAGAGGTTGAATAGCTCACCCAAAGCCACACAGCTAAGTTGTGTCTTGTAGAAGGATTTGAACCCAGATCTCACTCTGAAGCCTGGTGCTCTCTGTCACGCCAGAGGACGCCCATAATTTGAAGGCACACTCTGTGCTCAGGAAAGATGGTGGAACCAAGACAATGAGAAACAAATGGGGCAGGAGTGGTATTGTATAGTGTATAGGGGCTCAGATTCTGGAGTAAGACTCAAGTTTATATCTCAGCTGATACTCCTAAGTGAGGGAAGAAATTGTGAACCTAAGGGTCACTGTAAGGAAAAGAAATAGCAAGTTTGGGCAATTTAGGGAAGAAAGATGAAGGAAGTGTAATTCGATGACGCCGATATTTTTCCACGGATGTTCATCCTAGCACATGTGTGTGTATGTATGCACATATGTATGTGTAAGTATATAATTTCTTACTCAATCCCAATGTTTGCATTCACTCTCCTCCCCCATGAAGGTCACTTTCTCCAGAGTAAGGCGGGTGAACAGAGGAGAGACCGGGAGCTAATGCAGACACAGGCCTCTGGCTGCCTTTGCAAACCCCCCTCCGCCAATTATTTACGTCTCTTTCTCTTCTGCCTCCTTCCCTGCAGGAATTTGTTCAGCTGGCAAAGAGACTGGTGAGCGATCCTGCGTTGGAGAAGGAAATTGTGGCCAACGGAAGAGAGTACGTGAGGACGTGTCACTCGTGGCAGGCGGAAAGAGACACATATCAACACCTCGTCAGGACCCTCTCGGGAAGCGGCGGGCGCTAAGGGCGCGTGCCGGGTGCCCGTCTTGGGCCCGTCTGTGTCCGCCATCAGATGCATGGCCCTGGGCGAGTACCCAAGACACAGTTCTGGGCCGGCAGGTCTAGTCCACTACAAATCAAGCCAGTTTCCTTGGACTCGTAGATCCGTTAGTTGTAAGGCAGAACCTCATCTAAAACCTCTGTGTGCTTCCAGACAACATCCCTGGTATGTTTGCAGATCAGTCCTGATGGAGACGCAGAAGCTCGTCGGCTCATTGGGGTGGAGGTGGGGTCACTGGTTTTAAGGAGAATTAGGGACAGCATGGGACTCGCTGTTTTAGGACTTTCTGTGGACAATAGGGGCCTATCTGTAAGCCATCATGGCGTGGGCACCTCTCACCTGTCTTCTGAGTGACCTGTAACCCATGATTGTCTGTTCAAAAAGCAAAAACAACAAAACCCGGCAACTAAAAGGAGCCCTGGCAGCATTTAACATGGTGCAGACTCGACAGCAAATCTGAGGCCCTGACAGGTGTGTGTGGGGGCCTGCAGATCTCACAAGTGTGCTGTTCTAAACACTAGACACAGTGCTGTGCATGAGGCCGCATGTGCACAGCTTACTCTTCAGTTAGGTATCTGAAAGGCAGTGGGAGCCCTCTAGGAAAGCAGGAGGGCCCCCTGTAGGCTCCTCCTGGTCAAATTGGAGTTGAAAACCAGATTGGAACAAGGGTCACGTCACCCATAGCCTGGAAAATACTCAGTGACCCCGAGGTGGAGCCTGGATCTTTGGGTTCATTGTAGGTCTTCCTTCCCCTCCCAGTATCAGGGAGCCAGGATGAGTGACCAACGGGTCCCAAGCTTCCAGCCTGTCGCAGGACTGGCACTCTGGGGCCTGGGGTCTGGGGTCTGTGCAACCTTATCTAACACACGGTGAGTCCAGCCAAGTGCAGCCATCTCTGTAAGGATGTCCTGGTCCCCGAGCTTAGTGCTTTTCCTCTGGTGGCTGCACTGGCCTGTGTCGGATCCTGCAATCATTGTGTCCCAGTGGACCTTCCCAGACAATGAATGGGAGTGAGCTGTTCCACGGCATCCTGTGAGGTGGGAAGCAGTGGGCTTGGGGGGCAAGAGAATAGAAAGCCTCAGAGCCCATGGCGGGAAGTGCTTTGTTCGTTCGTTTAGAAGCCGGTGACTCTGGAGGAAGGAGTCAGGAGGAGCCTCAGGTTCCAGGACCCCTTGGGCTCTTTGCTTTCCAACCATCATATTCTTAAAAACGGCCAAACCTACATCCTGTTTTTAAAAGAATGGGCCTCAAATTAAACTTCTTAAACTCTGATGAGTTCGGGATGAGAACAGCATGTTTAGATTCTGTGTCATGTGACCTGACGTGTCCCTCTGCCACCTCGACCTCAGAACAGAGTCCCTTTCCCGAAAGGCAGGTAACTGGGAACAGCAGCCGCTCCTCACTCCCAGGATGCGCAGTTCTGTGAACAGTGCCCCCTCCTGTGTGTGTCTCGGGGGCACCGCCCTCTGGGAGGAGCGAGGAGAGGGAGGGAGAAACAGCCCCCGCCCCCGGAGGACGGCTCCATCAGAATCTGGAATTAGCAATGCCGCCCAGAGGAGAGGTCCAGGATCATCCCAGGTACGTCCAGTGACGCTGCTACTCGTGAAATGCTGGTTGTCTGGAAGCCTGTCTCTGTTCCTTGTCGGATGATGCTATAGATGTTTGCCTCCACCATACCTCAACGTCATTAATTTATGTCTTGATAGAAACACGTACACACACCTAACACACTTGGGGGAACGGCATGTTTTCAAATGAATAAACTGTGTTACCATCAGCTCTGTTGGTTCCTTTCGTGAGCAGTGTTCTGAAAGAAACAGACCCCGCGCCACCCTCTGTCCCTGCACTCTAAAAGGAGACACCGACACGTGAGCATCTGATCAAGAAGGGTTTAAAATGCAATTGCTATTTTGATACCAAAGTAGAGATGTAAAAGAATACTTTTCTGTAAACGTTCTAGACGCTTTCAGCTTCATACTCGGTTAGCTTTATGTTTAAACGTTTTGTGGGTAGTTTTCAATTTGCCGATGTACCACTTTGAATGACTCAGAGTAAGGTTCCAGGTAGAACTAAGACACTGTAACCTTCAAATAGGGAGGAGAGATGCATTTAATGTGGCATAGTGTTATGTAGCGAAGAGGCATTGCTTACACTTGGCTTATAGGCGGTGTGATGGGTTGGCGCTTACAGCTTCTCCCCGAATATCCCTCTTCACCTCCTTCCCACCCTCACGGTAAAGCTAACATGACAGCACCTTTTTGATCTGAAAGGTTCATCACGTATCTTAAGGTTTACAGAAGCAGACCCAGTAGGCTCTCCTTGCAAATGGGAATGCGCGGTCCAGCTGGACGCCTTGTGGCCCCAGTGCTGCTGCCTGGACTCAGTGTGACGGCCGCCCGCCCTCACTGCTCAGCGCAGGGCGGGATTCTGAAAACGTTTGACTCTCAGCAAGTGTTGTGGCTTCAAGTTTTCACTGCATTCCTGTGCTGGCCTTGGTCGGGATGCTTTGCACAGCTGCATAACCTGCTTCCTTGGAGGGTCTTGGTAGTTGAACTTGCCTTGTCCATCATTTCCTGTAGCTCCCTGGGAGACGGGAGAGCTCGCTGTTCTTATGCATTTTTCCAGTGAAGACACAGTTGCCGTCTTCCTCCTCCCCTCCCCCTCTCTCTGCTTCCTTTTTTCCCTTGCGTCTCCCCATGCTCCATCCTCAGTCCCCCTGTCTGATCCTAATATCCTCTTGGAGGGTCTGGGGGCTGATGTGGGAATGATATCTGGGAAGACCTCCCTACCCGAAGCCAACCCTTATTAAGGCAGTGGTTCCCAGCCTTGGCTTTTAATAATCCTGATGCTCAGGATGACTCCAGACCAGTCACATCAGAGTCTTGGTGGGGGGACCCAGACTGAGAGCTTCCCAATGAGCCAATGTGCAGCCAAGATGGACAACTATGAACTTAAATAACCCATGAGAATAGGGACCAGAATTTCACAGGAAACAAAGACCATCTAAGAGAAGGTTGGATGGTGACTTCATGTTGAGAAACGAATCCTAGAATTAAGAAAATAGGTTAAGTTCGTCTTATGTTTAACAAAATTTATTTATGAAGGTAGAATGAAACTCTAAGTGCAGGGCCAAGAACTGTTTCCCACAAACAGACAACAAATGAAGCAGTGCACGGGACTGCATCAACATCCCCGATGTCTCAGTTCTCTTCTGTGCGTCCGTCCCGCCATCGTCCTCAGCGTCTTCCTCCTCACCGCCGCCTGGCGTCGTGAGGCTGGAGCCTCATTTGGCTGCCGTTCAAGTCGTTCTCCCACAGCCTTCTCATCAATTTCAGGAAATCCTGCATCTTTCTTGAGATTTTCAGTTTTACTTTACGGTTGATGGCACTGTGTTGGCTCTTAAACATCTTGACCCTCTAGCAGCAGTGACAGGGACCACCTTACCTGGGTATGGGACGTGGGAGGATATCATTTAGGGTTACATCTGGTTATGACTGAAAATCCAATGTAACAGTGCCTTAAGCTGGAGAGAAATGTATTTTTCTACCAAGTAAAGAGATGAACAGAGCACATGTGGTGTTGCCTGGGTCAGGGACTCAGATCCCTCCGTCCTGTTGTTCCTCCAGCCTCAGTACGTGGCCATCTCTACCTCCTGGTGTAAGGTGTCTGCCCAACTTCCACCTTCGTGGCCGAATTCCAGGCTGCAAGAAGATGGAAGACGGGAACAAAGACATATCTCCTCTTTTTCAGGATAATTCCCACTTCCAGTTACATACCATCCCCAGTTGCAAGGGGAACTTGGGAACGCAGGCTGCTCTCCCAGCGGCCATGTTCCCAGTTAAAAACCAGTATCTATTATCAAGAAACAAGAGGAGAATGCATGTTAGGAGAGAGCTTGCAGTTGCGGGGGCCCCCGAGATAAACTGGTTTTAGATTCTGCATTGGTGACAGGCAACCTAGGTTTTACTAATCACTGAATACCTTTTAATGCCAAGAAAAGTGTTTTCCACAAGGTTTTAATTTAGCTTTAAGGCCATTCCGACACAGCTCACCTTTCTCCCCGGCATCTCATTTGTACACAAGTCCTCAGCTGGTGAGATGCATCGATCAGCACCTCAAACCCCGCGGCTCCTAAGTGAAAACCTCGGAGTGAAGGAGGACAAGGGTTTTCATCTGGACGTCCTCAAATGTTCCTTTGCCTTAGGTGAAACACAGTTCTGAAAAACACAATCCGATTAAACGTACTGACTACATTTCTGTGATTTGGGTCATTCTGATTGTTCTTGTGTTGCCCTGAATGGCAAGCCCGTCATTCTTCATGTCGGGAGGTCTTGGGGAATAGAAATCTTATCTGAAGGATCCGTGAGTCAGAGTTTGACTAAAACAGAGTACAGCTTTGCATTGAAAACAAGATGCTGTGAAGTTCCATCCTGCATAGTGTTTAGGTGCTAAAAATAGTGTTTAACACAAAAGTCTTGCATGATCAAAATTACCCATGAGAACTCCCCACGCATGCGCCATGTTGATTGTGCATTAAGTCACGCGCACGGGCGAGTGTTAGAACCGCTGAGCGAGATTAAAGCAAGTCAGCCTCTGGATGCCTGGTATCCCACGGTTCTGATTGAGATACAGAACTGAATCCCCAGCAGGAAGTGGGGAGAGACTCCCTGTTTCCCAGCAGAAACAGGATATTTCATTCTGTTTCCATGTTTTCTATATAACCATTCATCCCTTCATTCGTTCAGCAAGGATTTCCTGGAGTAGTGGAGCTGGCACTGTTCTGGGGCCAAGGATACAGGAGCCAACAAGACAAAGGTCCCTTGTCCTGGGACCTTCTCTCTGGCAGCGCCACCGTCAGGGCAGCCCGCAGGCCTTCAGTGGGGTCACCCCTGAGAAGGGAGTGGGGGAGGACAGGATCTACAGGGCAGGTAAGCCCCAACAGTTTCTCAGAATGAAAACTACACCCAAGACTCTGCAAATCATTTCTAAGAGAATCTTCATAGACTCGAAAGGAACTTGTGGTAAAAATGAGTACAAAAAAATGCAGGGAGGGATCAGTTAAAAGCAATGACCTCGTCTTTATCTGCAGCCACAATCTATTTTAAAGAGATTATTTTACAATCTGCTTCTTCCTTCAGACTCATAAATAGTCCTTAAAAATCCAGGCTGAGAGAAACGTCCTTCCGAAAAATTACACAATTCTGCTAAATTACAAACGCTTTCTCCTTAGGGGAAGAAAACCGACACAGTCATCCTGTTCTCAGTCGAGGCCCTCGAATTGCTCTGTGTGCTTCAGAAAGCCTCCACTATGAGAAGAGGCTGCTTCATTTAAAGTGAATTTTCTTCTTTCGAATCTAATAGAAAAATATGCTAAGTATCTCCCCAAATCAGAACGGTTAATAACCAGACATTTGCAAGAAGCCGGATAGCGAGGAGCCAACAGTACTAGGAGACTAGCTCTCTGACTTGGTATTTGGTGCAAATTCCTCCATTTTAGAAATACCTGGGAAAACCGCTTACAAGGTCTAAAGATCTGCTAGATTTCCATTTGCTGAGAAGGCTTCCCTCCTGCTGCTTCTCTGTCCTGTCTCTCCCGATGTGAAAATGCATTTAGAGGCCCAGTGGGCACGTAGACAACTGTCATACACAAGGGGATTGAAAAGCAGCTGTGATGATGACATAACATGACGTCATGACTCCCGTTCCATCAGTAACTGCAAACAGTAATTGGGCACCGTCTGTGTGCCACGCACGGTGCTCATGCTGACAACGGTGGACTGTACCCGAGCCCTGTGCTCCGGGAAAACAGCACAGGCTGAGAAATCCCCCCCTTCATGTTCTGGGAAAGGGCCTACTGCAAACGACCTCCCTCCCACAGGACTTAGATGACCTCAGGATGTCCCCATGGGTACCTCTGCCTGGGCCAGTGAGACCCTCCCAATTCCTAGTCTATCTCATCAGTGAGCATCTGAGCTGCTTTCCCCCACTGATCAATCGTAACAAAATGCTTGCTAATCAGTCTTAAGTTCTGCTTCTTCCTCGGGTCCTGGTCCAGCCCAAGCCCAAGCCAGCAGACAGCCCGTCTGTCACAGCACCCTGGGAAGATCCGGCCCCAGGGCAAGGCATCCTCCCACCTCCCATCCCATCACACCCTCCTGCACATCCCACCTCCCCCTAGTGCATTCTAGCCCTGTTTACTCCTCCCTGTAAAGTAAAACCCGCTCTGCCTAAACCCGTGAGATGCTTGCAGATCTTATGGTCAGAGCATCCTCTCCACTGCAAGAATCCTCTCCAATAAAATCCCTCTTCACTAAGGCGGGATTTGTTTCTTATTTGACAGCACCTTGTCTGCAGTATCTCAGTTAATCCTCACCACAGCCCATGATTTTACAGGTGAGAAAACTGAGGCTCGAAACTGGTTCTGAGTCACAGGGCTGGAGAGGGATGGAGCCAGGAGGCAGAGGCAGCTGGGCTGGCCGGAGCCTTCTCTCTGTCTCTCTGTCTCTCTGTCTCTCTCTGTCTCTTTCTCTCTCTCTCTCTCTGTCTCTCTCTGTCTATCTGTCTCTCTCTGTCTCTTTCTCTCTCTCTCTCTGTCTCTCTCTGTCTCTTTCTCTCTCTCTCTCTGTCCTCTCTGTCTCTCCCTCTCCCTGTCTTTCTCTCTCCCTCTGTCTCTGTATCTCCAACACTACAAGTGACCCTCTCCGTGGGCAGCTAGTAGTCAGTTGTACTCTAAGGAATTTATTTGACACGTGAGTTAGATAAGTGTTCCGCCCAAGTCAACGGAAACTGAAAGGGATCAGAATATGCGACCCCAAAATATGTCCCTTTGCCATATGGATTATTTTGAGCTAAAGGCCACTGAGAATCAACAGATGCAGAAAGAAGCCTTCTGGGAGCTTCACTTATCGGACTAAGAGCAGACTCTTCTGAGGAATGAGGACGGCCATAAATCCCCTCTCCTGGGGGAGTTTTATAGCCTTGAAGATGGAAAGTCAGCGCCCAGATGGGCCTGCACAAACGTGGCTGAATAACACTTATCTTCCATTTGTTTCCCTGTATATTTACCTTCCCGCAATTTATTGCCCCTAAAATCTCAAAACCCTTTTCCTTTGTCTTGTCACCTCTCCACAGATGTGTTGTCCTTTGTTAAAATGGTATATAAGTCTCCAGTTCTGGCCACCTTTAGGGTTTTCATTTCTTTTTTGTGAGGCCACCATATGCATATGAAATAAACCTTTTCCTCCATTCCTCTCTCTTTTATCAGTTCCATTTGCAGGGCCCCAGCCACTGAACCAATGGGGTAGAGGAAAAAAGAACCATCGGTTGTAATATCAGCACATTTATTTTGAATGAGTTACATAGTTAGAAGAATTGTTCTTTGTTGATAAGTAGTACAGAGATGGAATTTTGATCAATAAGTCTTAAATACAATAAGACTTTATTGTTTTTAGAATATTTTTTAGTAGTCTGGAAAGAGTTATTCTTTGGATAAACCTCATAAGCTCTGATACTGCGTTTATGCAAATTTATTCTATTTTTTGGTGGCAGAATAATATACCGGTATATTAACTGATAAGCATTTTTTTGCCTGTGCACACACAGATAGGCACACGTGTAATTCTTTATGAACATTAGACCATTCTGAGCTTATTGTGTTTGGGGTGGAGATGAGCACTGCCACAGCCAAATGCAGATAATAAAGAGTCAGATCCTCAGCTCAGAGTTTCCAAGGAGGTTTTTGAATTTTGTGAGAGAGAAAACAACAGTCTTGAAAACCAAAGCATTTGAATTGCAAAGCAGGAGTTTTTGAGAGAGGAAAGTTTTAAGGTTCAAAATGCAAGGTCTAGACATGGATCAGAAGTGAAGTCCTGAGGGACTGGAGGCGTAATGTCTGTGTTTTAATTATCAGATTGAAAAGATAATAGATGAGGTGTCAGGTCACCAGGGCTGGAGTGAAGCCTGGAGCCCGGATGCTGGTGGAGCAGGATGTGTCAACCCTGTCTCCCCTCCTCACCTGCCAGGGGGGAATGGAGTAAATACAGTAACCTGGAAATAGCGGCAAAGCAGCCCCTCTCCTCACAGAGCTTTGGGAGGGGGTGGGCACTGGAGCCACATCCTGGTCCCCAGTGATGTTGGCGCCGGAGAGAAAGAAATGATCTTGTGTGGTGTCTGTTCTAAAATACAGCGTATATTATTGAGCCCTCCTTCTGCTGGATAGCAAAGAAGACTTAATCTGGTCAATGCCGGGTAAACTTGTCACTGGAGGCCAGAAGTCCAAAGTCAAGGTGTCGCAGGACCGCGCTCCCTCTGGAGGATCTAGGAGAGGATTCTTTCCTGTCTTGTCCGGGTTTGGTGGCTCCTGGCTTCCTTGGCGTGTGGCAGCCTCACTCCAGTCTCTGCCTGCGTCTCCCCATGGCACTCTCTGTGTCTCTGTTGTGGACTGAATTGCGCCTCCCCCAAAATTCACATCAAGGCCCTAACATCTGCCATGACTGCATCTGGATGCAGGCCCTTAAGAGGTAATTAAGGTTAAATGAAGCCATAAGGGCGTGGCCCTTCTCCAATAGGACTGGTGTCCTTATAGGAAGAGGAAGCGACACCAGAGAGCTCTCTCTTCCCACTCCTGCACAGAGGAAAGGCCATGTGAAGACACAGCAAGAATGCGGTTGTTTGAATGCCAGGAGAGGAGGTCTCACCAGATACCAACCCTGCTTGCTCCTTCTTCTTGGACTCCTGGCCTCCAAAATGGTGAAAAAATAAATGTCTGTTGTTTAAGCACCCCAGTCTGTGGTTATGGCACATATCCAGTTATGGCAGCCCGAGCAGACTGGGGCCCCGGGTCTTCTCCTGTTCTCTCTCCTAAAAGGACACTCACTGGTGGATCTAGGGCCCATCCTCCTGCAGGATGATCTCATTTCGAGGTCCTTACCTGAATTACATTTGCAAAGATGCTTGTTCCAATAGCATCACAGTCCGAGGTTCCAGATGGATACATCCTTTGGGGGCCCAATTCAACCTCCTACACCAGAACATATAATTCGTAGCCAGATTAAGATGCCAGCCCAGGGCTTGTGTGTCTACAGGCTGAAATGTGCGTGGCGCTCCCTGGAGTTGTGCGGTGCCCAGGGCCTCCTGCATAGACGCAGCCCTCTAGGAGAGTGGGCCACTTAGGAATTACCCACAGCTCCTTTAGAGGGGGCACGTTACAGGGTGGGGAGTAGGGTGTTTTATACCAAATCCTGACCTGGTCAAGCAGAGCAGTTGCTCTCTGCCACGTGGAGTTAGAAGGCTGGTCCTGTGGAAGAAGGGAGGGCGTTAAAGCATCTGCTCGAGATGTGGGCACTTCAGAAGTCGTCAGACTCTCGTGAGCTGTTCCTGGGAGTGGACTCAGTGCAAACTTTACTTAGGACTATTTGGTTATACATATACATATATGTATAGATACATATGTATGTATATTTAAATATTTAGTTACATTCACATAAAGTATGTTTAATAAATTTATAAATTCCAATAAAAATTTATACATTTACACATATTTATAATTTTATAAATACATGTTTATAAATGCATAAGTAAAATAAAAATAAAATTATCTCCAGTTAAAATGAAATTAACTTTATCATTAAAAATTACCTATAATTAAAAATTATATTTATAATTATTTTATATATAACCAAATATATAAACATAAATAATTTATTAATTTTATTAATTAAAATGTATCTATAGTTAAAAAATTTTATCTACAATTAGGTATAAAACCAAATATATAAATATAACCTTTGACCCAGCAATTTCACTTTTAGGAGTTTATCCCAAGGACACCATCAGGGTGATTAAGAAGATTTATGTAGAAGATAAATCCATCACAGAGTTAGTTTAATGGGCAAATATCCAGAAATATCCAATTAGTTAATTAAGTTATTGTATGGTTATAACATGGAATAGTGCACAGCCTTTGGAAAGTATATCATAAATGATATCACTTCACAAGGAAACATAGTTACATAGTATGTGGAGTATGATCTCAGGTTTTTTTTAACTGAGGCATGAATTTGCATAGATCAGAACTCGTCATGGTTCACACACATATATTTGGGTGATGAGGTTACAAGGGATATTTATTTTCCTATGCATTGTTTCTGTGGCTTTCAAGTTTTCCAAAGTGAGCATGTATTATTTTTTGTAGGTTAAAATAATATTTTCATGAAAATGAAGCCGGAGAAATGATCACTGAGCCCTGACATCTCCATCCCTCAGCGACTGTTTCTCGAGTTCCCGTCACATCCAGATACTAATACGAGATGCCAACGTGTTATTTTTGGAACGAACCAGCTGAGGACATGGCCTAAAATGAAGAGCATCTTTCCCCCTTTTTTCTGGGTGTCTCACTGGAGCTATCACTTCCAAAAAAGTCTTGATATCTTCATCAAAACCTAAAACCACGCAAGTCATGGGCTTCTGGCTTAAGGCTGTATTTTGGTCTTCTCAGAAGTAGTTATAAAAAGGTAGCAAACAGGAGTTGGACGTAAAAGTAGAGTGGACATCAAATACAGCACCACAGGACTGGAGGGGAAAATGTTCCTTTCACACCCAGAACAGCACCTGACTTTCATCTGTGAGGGTTTTCAGGGGGTGATTTGCAGTCACTTTCCAGTCAAATATGGCATGGTGTTTAAAGGATCAATACGGCCAATGTACTTCTTAACCCAGCTGAAATTAGCCATTTCGTGACTGTCAGTGTATCAGCCATGTCGAGTCCGTATAAGACCCTACATGTGAAATGCTGGCGTGTGGTGGCAAGTGTGCCGAGTGGGTTAATGGCAGACATTTGGGATGCCTGCTTCAATTCAAAGGTGACCAGAGGGATCTAAAGACTTACTGGCCAGCCCAGGAGCACCAAATTAGTCAAATGTGGATAATTTGTGAGCTCTCAGAGCCCGTCTCCCGTTATCTCATAACCTCAGTTATTAGAATTTAAAAATCTCCGCAGAGGAGGCTTTCTTTTTCCTGGTTAAGGCAGTGGTGGTGAACTACACTGGAAAAAGAAAATAGCCCTCTTTCTATATGAGTGATTTATAACTCGTCAACTCAAAAAGATGTAATTAATACCCCGTTATAATTGGATGTGAATGTATCATCCATCTTTGGATTTTCTGGTCTTTCTGCCTCTAGCTGAATCTTCACCAGTGAGCAATGAAGCTCAACAACATCACTGTGGTTTGGGGAAAATCTTGGTTAATCTTTCTTACCCCTAGCATTTCCGTGAAAAAATAAAGAGAGTTTGTCAAGGGCTTGTCACAGGCCATGGAGGCTTCCATGTGGAAACCAACTATTTAATGCCTCAGTGGGAACTGAGAATTTTTCATTAAGTTGTCCAGTGTGATTTCATCATTCTGGAGAGTATCCTCTTTCTCCTGTTCTTTGGGTGAGACAGAAGCCCGTCGCTAGAAAGTCCACAGCTCTATTGCTGTGACCTACTGCACGGCTGGGGAGGGATTCTTGGAGCAGGCTCTCAAGATCCATTATCTACTACTTTGCTCTTCATTGATTTGTGAGTGTGTCTTTTCATGGTTTGGTCTTTCCCAGTGGACACTGGTGAATATCCCCAGCCTGACTCACATGGGAGTCACTCATTTATCCGTTCTTCTGTTCACTCAACAAATGATTTTTTTTTTAATTTTTTGTTTATTGCAGTAACATTGGTTTATAACATTGTAAAAATTTCAGGTGTACATCATTGTACTTCTATTTCTGCATAGATTACATCATGTTCACCACCCAAATACTAATTACAACCCATCACCACACACATGTACCAAATTATCCCTTTCACCCTCCTCCCTCCCCCCTTCCCCTCTGGTAACCACCAATCCAATCTCTGTCTCTATGTGTTTTCAACAAATAATTTTTGAGCACTTATCGTGGGTCAGACAGTGGTGTAGACATTGAGGAGTATGGCCATGAGCCAAGAGAGGCGAGCTCCCTGCCCTCACGGGGGCTCTGGTCTAGAGAGCAAACTATAAACCAGTCAACGAATCAACTTTTAAAGAGATAATCCCAGGCAGCGGTAAGTGTGGCAAAGAGATGAAATGGCTCCAGAGTGACGGGGGACCTGGATGAGCAGGGTGAGTTGTTGGTATTGGGCGACCAGAGAAGGCATTTCTTTTTTTTTTTTTTTTTTTTTTAAAGATTTTATTTATTTTTATTTTTTCCCCCCAAAGCCCCAGTGGATAGTTGTATGTCGTAGCTGCACATCCTTCTAGTTGCTGTATGCGGGACTCGGCCTCAGGATGAACAGAGAAGTGGTGCCTCGATGCGCACCCGGGATCCGAACCCGGGCCACCAGCATCGCAGCGCGCGCACTTAACCACCAAGACGGGGGACCTGGATGAGCAGGGTGAGTTGTTGGTATTGGGCGACCAGAGAAGGCATTTCTGAGGAAGGGCACCTGCAGTGAGGTGGGAAGGATGAGAAGGATGTAAGGAAAGCAGCTGGAGAGGAAGCTGCCCAGACGGGGGAAGAGTAGACGCCAAAGCCGCGTGTGGAGGGAGCTCGGGCGTCGGGGGACGGGAGGAGAAGGCCACTGGGTGGAGCGCCTGAGTGAAGGGACAGAGGGGAGAGATGAGCTCTGGTCTCGCGGGGTTCAGGTCACAGAGGGCCTTGAGGCCAATGGACTTTCAACTCCACATTAGAGAGTTGTAAGTAGGGGAGTGGCACGGTCGGGATTTGCTGGCCTGGAGAGTGGATGACAGGAGAGCAGAGCAGATGCAGGAGGCAGACGGGCCATCTTGGCGGCGTGAGGAGGGTGGCGGTGGAGGAGACAGAGAGAAAGGGACAGACTGAGGATGCACTGTGGAGGTAGAACTGATGGCGTGTGCTGGTAAAATGGGAGGGTACAGGAAAGTGAGCACTCGGGGAACTTTCTCCGACTTGGGCTTGAGCAGCTGGGTGGACTGTGGCTCCATTTATGACGGGCAAGGCTGGGGAGAAGCGGGTTAGGAGGGTGTGGCTGAGACAGCTGCTGGCCTACCTCTCCCTCCTCAGCCTCGGAACCTGGGTTTATCAGGGGGGCAGTTTACTCAGATGAAAGTCCGCATGTTCTGGCTTCCCTCACAGCTGGGTTTGGCCACATGACAACGTCCTGGCCAAGTGGATAAAAGTGGCAGCATTGGGAGGGCTCCCAGGAAGAGCCCTTAAAGGGAGCAGCCCCCAGAGGGCGCACCTTTTACTTTCCTCACTTTCTCCTTCTTGTTCCTTGGAATGATTATGTGATAGCTGGAGACCTAGAGTTCGTTTTGTGACCGTGAGGTGGAAGACACCTGGGTCTCTGATGACTTTGTGGTGATGCCACGTCAGGCCTGGGCTGCTCCCCTTGTTTTATGTGAGATTAGAGCCTGCTGTGTTTAGGTGGCTGGAAGTTTACTTGTTTTCTATGCAACTGAGTCTGCTCAGGGGAGGGCTGGAGGTAAAGAACAAAGCCCGAGAGTCTGTCTGGTCAGGAGGAGTTAGCCGTGCCTCTGGACACCCATCCAGAGATGTCGCATAGAGATTTACAACACACGAGTGGAGTTTAGGGCTAATTAATTAGTTAATTATTTCTCCTGATACTGCACAACAGGAAACAAGTCTTCTTTTCATGTCTTACAAGAAAATCACTTTCCTCGTCAGCTTTGCAAAATCAAAGAATAAAGGCTGTCCTTCAAGAAATGTTCCAAACCAGCAACAAACAGGTCCTGCTTCTCCTGAGGGTTTAGTTTGTCCTTGAGCCGGTGGGGGAGGGTGGGCGGGGGGGCGCCCTCTGTGGCTTTTCTGGAGCGGAAGTCCAGGCTGTGTGGACGGGTCAGCGGCGGGCTGTCCCGCCAGCACCCCCGGCTGTGGCCCCAGGTTTTACCCGCTGGGGAGATGCTGGGGTAAGGCAGGTGGAGGACGATGTGAGGGTGGGGCAGCCTGGGCGAGCCGAAGAAGAAGCCCAACCCGGGTGGCGAGCTCTGCTGCAAGGTCATCGAGGTCATCGTGACCAGCGAGGACAGGCCCGGGGCGGCCGACCCCAGCAGGTAGGAGCCGCCCGCCGGCCGGCGGTCACCCGCACCGTGGCTCTCGGGGCTGGGCTTCCTTTAGAGAGAGCTCACCAAGGCCGTCACCACTGGGAAAGAGCAGTAATTGCCGACACTCCTGTGCTTCCTCTGCACCAGGCACCGCTCACCTAGCAGCCCGGTGACGCGGGCTGTGGCCACCCGTGTTTCCAGCTGGGCTCCAGGGGCGCATCGGCCCTGACACTGATGATGTCCCGTGTTAGTCGAGTTTCATACCATCCTGAGAACAGCCTCCCCGTGTCCTGCTTAACCGTCACAGGGGTCCCACACGGAGATGCGATGAGTTCCGATTTTGCTGATGAGGACACAGAGAGGGGAGGACTCGGTCACACAGCTGGCTGAGGATGTGGGTATGGAACCAGGGCAGTCTTACTCATGAGCCTGGGCTTTTCCGAGGACCCCTGGGCCTCTCCCGGTCCTGCTGAATCTGAATCTCTGGGTGGAGCCCGGGAAACCATATTTATCTGGTTCTCCCTGGGCTATATGCCCAGGAACGTGAGGAGTGTGGTCTGGTTGAGTCCTCAGGAGAGGACACCGAGGCCCAGAGCAGGCCTGCACCTTGCCCAGGGCCATAAGGTAGACGGGGTGGGGCTAAGACTGGACCCTGGGCCAGGAGGGCTCTCCTCAGCAAGGACAGGCCCCTGTGCCATAGGCTTTGCTGGAACCTTGAAGAAGAAAGATCCCAGCCTCAGAGGGTCCTGGGCCCCTGTGTCCATAGCTCTTCAGGAAAGGGTCTGGCCTCCTGTTCTACGGAGCTTTTCTGGGCTCCTTCAGCAACCTGGGAGGGGGTGGGAGTGGCCACACAGGTAATTACAACAGCCACGCACCTCCACCCACACAGTCCGTGACTCAGCAACTTCAGGCTTCCCTCTCAAGCTCAGTGCAGCCACCCTTCCTGCGCACCTGCTCTGTGCCCACCTGTGCGGCGCCAGAGCCTGGGCAGGTGACTCAGGCACAGCGGCCACCTGGGGGAGCTCTCGGGTCTCCCTGCCCACACACCACAAGTCAGGTTTGGGAGGCGCTGGGGGTGGAGCCCTCCCTGCTGCCAGGCCTTTCTGCTCCCAGGCTTTGTGAGTCTCCCCTGATGGCCAGCACCCCCCCCAAGCTCCTCCATCCGCCCTCCCACCCCTGCTGTGTACAGCATTCCTCCTGTGCGTTTGCCCAGGGGCCCTCAAATGTTCCCCCTTGAAGGCCTGGCTTTGTACACTGCATCACGCGGTCATAAATGCTAAGCGTGAGGGCAGGAATAAATCTTCATTCATTTCAGGCTACACAAACAAACAAAAACTATAAGCACAATAAAATAAATACTACTGAGGAAAAAAAAAGAAATATTCCAAACCAAAGACGTGTATCCTAGTGACCATTACACATCAGCTGATCACTCCTTTTGCATGCTGACAATATCTGGGCAATTTCCATCCCATCCTCCACACAGCGCTATAGACCACACTACAGATGAGGGCTCAGCAGAGGAGAACCAGAGGGAAATAAGAAGGGTCTGCAGTGAGTTCTTTCTACAGTGAAGCAAGGATGCGCAACAGTGAGATGCAGGGGGATTCTTAGGGATGTTTCTATTTCCACGAGGCTTAGGGAGATGGGAACTAATGTGACCTCTATCCCATTTACATGACACATCTGTTACTTGTGTAATCACCTTTCTAGATAAAGGTCATTTGTAGTTCAAGCTTAATTTAATCATCTTTTAGCAAACATCCAATGGGGTCTGAACCATTTTCAGAGATTACTCATACTACAGAAAGGCACAAGTTATTACTGGGACTCGGGGAGAAAACAGGAAGCAATAACTTTAATCTAAAGTAAGTAATGCATCAAAATTTATTCATGCAAACAGGCCCATGCATGCACACACATGCACACTTACTTCTAAGTCTTGCACAGAGTAACACTACCCACAGGCTTATAGAAATTATTGTTTTTTCTCCTATCTTTAGATTTAATTTGAAATGGAAATATATAACTTAACTCTAGCTACTATGTCTTTTAAAAATAGGTTTGAAGGTCCCTAGGATTCAGGTCATATTTTTCATGTATAATAGTTAACCTTTTTTTAGAGCAGATTTTATGATTAATTCACTTAGTTCTTTTACCAACACTATGAAGCATGTGCTATATTCACTATGAAGCATGAGCTATATTATGCCCATTGCGTAGATGAGAAAACTGAGGCACTAGGGGTTGAAGAGCTTGCCTGAGATCTGCGGTTCAGACATGTGCATCTGGTTCTGGTGACCATGGCCTGAGCCACAGTGCTGAGCTCTTTCTTGGTAGGACTGGCAAGGCTGAGTTGAGAACTGATAGGAAGTCTCCTTCCCACCTGTATGGATTCCTATTATTGCTGTAACAAATGACTGCAATTTAGTGGCTTAAAACAATGCACATTTATTATTTGACAGTTCTGGAGATCGGAAGTCCTAAAATAAGGGTGTTTGCAGAACTGCCTTCTTTCTGGAGTCTCTAAAGGAGAATGGTCTCCTTGCTTCTGGGGGCAGCCCATGCTCCTTGGCTCATGGCACCTTCTTCCATCTTCAAAGCCTGCAGTGTAACATCTTCAAATCTCTCTCTCTGCCCTCTGCATCTGTCCTCACATCTCCTCTCACTATGACCCTTCTGTCTCGCCCTTATAAGAATTTGTGGTGACATTGGGCCGCATGGATAATCCAGGACAACCCCCCATCTCAAGTTCCTTAACTGAATCACATCTTTGAAGTCTCTTTTGCCTTGTAAGTAACATATCCAAGGTTCCAGGGATGAGATGTGGACAGCTTTGGTGGGGGTTCGTATTCTATTTACCACACTATCTATATCAAGAGTTGGGGGAGAGAAACATGGAACTAATCTGATTAATCCACATTCCTGGCTTCTGCAAATCTATTTACTCTAGGTCTACACCATGAGTGTGTCATTTTGAGACTCAAGCAACAAATTGAAGTGATCAGCTGCTTTCTGGTCAATGAACGTGTATTAAATCCTACAGTGCACATTTGTGACAACATCTTCACTAAGTAGCTTCTTAGTAAAGTAAATTTATGAATGATAATAGTACTATCTTGCACTTATCTTGCATTTCCTTTGTTCCAGGCACTGTTCCATTGTATTAATTTGAATCTACACATTCTAGGAAGACGGTAGGAAAAGCCCTCTCTGGAGGGGTTTTTGTGTTAACATATTCCTGAACCTCCACTTTAGCTAAGCCTGTTCACTTTTCCCATCACTGTTAAGGTGTGCAATCCATAGAATTAACTCCCAATGCTGTTGGGTTTCTAATTTCAGCTTTGTTAGGTGACTAGTTCCCGGGAATAGGAGCAAAGATTAAAATTGAGCCCAAACAGTGGGAATTTATCGGGCATCAATGAACCATTTCACTTAATAGCTCTTCTGAAAGCCTCATTCTTCTTCTCCATACTTTGGCTTTCATTAAAGCAATCAGCAAAGGTCTAGGAGTGGAGTCCAGACAGAGGAGGCAATAAGGCTGCAAAAGTGGCCCCACTGCCTTGCCAATACACCCCTGGGTGGGAAACACAGTCTGCCCTTTTGACTTGCTTTGGTAAATAGAATGCCACAGAACCAGCGTCTTATGAGTTCTGAGTGTGGACCTCAAGAAGTCTGGCATGCTTATGATCGCTTTCTTGGAAACCTACCAAATTACTGTGGAAACAAACCAAGGATAGCCTGCTGGAGGATGAGAACCTTTGTGGAGCAGAGAGGAGCCAGTCCAGCTGAGGCCACCCTAGGCCATCCAGCCCACAGCTGACCTGGCAGCGGACCACAGATACATGAGGGAGCCCAGCCATCATCAGCAAGCGTGGCTTAGATGAGCGGAACCATAGATTTATTGGTAATAATTATAATAACTAATAAACCATTATAATAAATTATAACTAGTAAACTATATCACGTATTAAAATTAATAAGCTATAATAATAAATGACAATAAAAATAAGCCATTTTCATTTGAAGTCCCTCACATTGGGTGTGGTTTGTTATGCAGTAATAAACAAGCAAACAGGATGAACTTGTGTGCACTCTTCAGGCTGATCTAAAAGCACAGGGATGCTGCCATGTTTGTGTCAGTATTGTCAAGCCCAATACTATCTAGTTCTAGTTGAGAGGGTGGAATATGACCCATACAGCTATTAGAAACAGGCTGAGTCAATATTTTCAAGTTGAGACATTTCATAAAGAAATCCCAATTTTGACCTCTTTCAAGAAAATAAAACGTGTGTCGATGCTGAGTGTGCCTCCCCAAGGGCAGCAACATGCAAATCTGACTCTGGGCGGGCGCTTCCGTGGAACGCACACTTCCATCCTTGCCTCCTCGATTCTGATTCTCAGTAGCCATGTTGAAAATGAAACACGATCGCGTTGGAATGTCAGGATTCTCACCTCTGGCCAACTTCACTCATTTAGGGTTATGAATCTGAAGCCAGACTGCTTTGCCCTGAGACCCGGTTCTGCCATCTGCCGGCTGTAATAACAGGTACACCGCTCAGTCTCTTTATGCCTCTGTTTGCTCCTCTGTAAAATGGGGATATGAAGGAAACCCACTTTGTAGGTTTATTATGAGAATCAAATAGCTCATGATATGGAAAGGGATTTGTCCAGTGCCTGGCACCTCAGAAGCACTATATAAGTGTTTGCAATTATTATTATCATGATTATTATTATTTATATTACTGGCTAGACCCTGTAGGTATGGGAGCTTTCAACTCCTGCTCAAACGCCCTTTTATCGCTCTGTTTCCCTCTCTGCTCCTGTGCTGTGAATCTACACCAGTGAAAGGAAAGGACAGCAGTTGGCAAACAGCTCTGGGACATGGTAGGATTCCTAATGTGTCAATGTTCAATGCCCTGCTGAGCGTGTGCACAGGCTCCGCGGCAAGACGCGCCCCTAAGGCCACGCTGCTTTGAAGGAAAACCCGTGGATGTAGCCATTTTGGAGGGCAGCTTGGCAGAAAACATTAAAATTAAAGATGTGATACCCTGTGACTAAGAAATTCCTCTTCCTAAAGGCCACTGTAGAACATTCTCACACGTGCATGGACCATCAGGATAGCTTTTGTGTAAGAGTGACAACTTTTAAATTAATTTATTTAAAAAAATTATCAAACAGTAAAATTGGCTTTCATTCTGTGTAGAGTTCCCTCAATTTTAACACTTGTATAGGCTCATGGAACTAGAACCACAGTCAGGATACAGAAAATTCCCTCGTGCTGTCCCTTTATAGCCATACCCTCCCTCCTCCATCCTCACCTCTGGCAACCACGATCTTTTCTCCATCAGTATATATATATGTCTATATATATATTTTTTTCTTTTTTTGATGAGGAAGATTGGCCCTGAGCTAACTTCTGCGCCCATCTTCCTCTATTTTGTGTGTGGGACACCGCCATAGCACGGCTTGATGAGCGGTACATAGCTCTGCGCCTGGGATCCAAACCTGCGAACCCTGGGCCACCAAAGCAGAGCACGTGAACTTAACCACTACACCAGTGGGCTAGCCCCCATTCTTTTATTAATTACTAGTGTATTATTACAGATATAATTATTTTTGAGGATATCACAGAAATAGAATCATACAGTCAGTAACCTTTTGAGATTGGCTATCATTCTTTTTAATAATGCAAAATTGAAACTAACCTAAAAGTACACCAATAGGGGAAGATTTAAATAAACAGTGTATAAACATCCCATGAAATAACATGCAGTGGTTAAAAAAAATAAGATAGACCTATATGTGCTAACCTAGACAGACCTCCACGGCATACTGTTGTATAAAAAATTGCCAACAGATGTATTCAGCATATTATCATTTATGCCAATTCCCTTCCCTATATATAGGTTCTATATGAATGCATAGACAAAGGACTGAGAAGAAAGACACCAAATAGATAACAACGGCTTCCGATAAGGCAGAAGTACCCTTTGCCCATTCCCAATCCTCATCCTGTCCCCCTTGCCCACACTGCCCTCACCTCCACCCCAGCCCAGGGGCTGTGTTGGAAACTTCCAGTTCTGTTACAAATGTTGTGATAGAGTCTCCAATATGGTTCCCAGGGATCTCCACATTCTGATGTAGTTCCCTCCCCCTTTGACCAGCCCTGACCTTTGTCACCATCTCAAGGCCCTAGTGGGGGAAGATCTGCTTCTAAGGCCCACCCACCTGGCTGTCAATCAGCCTCTGCGCTTTGCCACATGGGCCTCTCGCCAGCACTGCCTCACGATGTGACCCTGGCCTCCTCCAGAGCCAGCAATCCAAGAACGAGAGAGAATACCAAGGATGGAAGCTGGCCTTTTTATGACCTAATCTTGACGTGACATCCCACCACTTCTGTCCTCTGCTATTGTTAGAACTGAGTTACTAAGCCAGGCTCACGTGTAAGGGGAGGGAACTCCACAAGGCGCGGAGACCAGGAGGCAGGGATCATGGGGTGGGGAGCCTCAGAGACCACCTGCCATTACAGCTGCAGACACCAACACAAATGACACGAAACGTCTTTCTGTAGTCTTTTTGGGAAACATTTCCTTCTCCATTTCCATGTTTGAGAAGCATACAAAAGGTCCTGTGGTTTAGAAAGCAGGATTTGTTTTTCTTTTAAAATTTAACCCCTTGAATAAGCAACACGTTTACATGATACAAAAATAATACCCCTGTTCCCCTTCCTCCCTTCACTCCCACACAGGTCATTCTTTTATGGATTCCTTGTGTACTATTACAGAGTATCTTCATGCAAGAAGAAGCAAAGACAAAGCATATTCTTATTGTCCCCATTTTCTTACACAAAGAGTTGCCTGCTGTCTGTACTGTTTTGTAACTTGCATTTTTTTCACTGAAACGTCATCATTGGTACACAGTTTTCTCTTTCCTTTTTTTCAGATGCACAGCGTTCCATTACATATTCTATTGGATAATAATGTAATTTGTTCAACCCGTCCCTTGTTGATGGACATATGGGTTGTCTCCAATCTTTTGCTATTACAAAAAAATGCTGCAGTGAATACTCTTGTCTACGTGCACTCCCACGGGTGCATGTACGTGGGTGGGAGACATTCACAGAAGTCGAGTAGGTGAGTCAAGGTGATGCACGTTTGTAGTTTCGACGACTATTGCCAAATCCATCCGTCTGGAGCTTGCTCAGCTTGCGTTTTCACCATCTATGTAGGAGACTCTCTGCCTCCCTGCAGCTTCACCAACACAGCATGTCACCATGTTTTGGGATTTGGGCCAGTCTGCTAGGGTAGAGCATGGTATTTCAATCTGCTCCTAATCTATACTTGTGATACTATAGAGTCAAGTTGAACCTTTTTTTCATATGTTTAAGGGGAATTATTTTCCTGTCTGGGAACTGTCTGTTCACATGAAAATGCTGTTTGCCCATACCAGGTTTTTAACTAGAATACCTTTCCCTCACTGCAGTTTGGGGAGTCCTCAAGGCCAGCCTCAAATTCATGATTCATGAGAAGAGCTCCCAGAACTCTGCAAACCTCTTATACTCACGGCTACGGTTCATTGCAATGAAAGGATACAAGATAGCATCAGCAGGTGGGAGATGTGTATAAGGTAGACCCACAGAGTTCCAGCTCATTCTCCCAGCCCAGTCACGTGGACAGCACTTACTCCTCCCAGTCACATTGTGTGAGAACACGCATGGATTATTGCCAACCAGTGAGGCTCACTGAGCTTTGGTGCCCAGAGTTTTTGGTAAGAGTTGGTCTTATAGACGTGGCTGACTACTGGCATGGCCGACTGTAGTCTCCAGCCCCTCCAGAGGTTGAACTGACTCTCTGTGGCCCAGGGCCCCCACAAAACACATTGTTAGCATGGACTATCTGGTGTGGCCCGTGGGTCACAGGTGAACTAGGATCTCTTATCAGGCAGGACATCCCAAAAGCTTAGTGGTCACCTCCCCAGAGTTGGTCAAGGGCCAAATCTTTCTTTGTGCAAGGTTAATCCTTTACTGCACAATCACTCAATAAGATTCTGCTCATGCTTCAAGGTCTGGCAAAAAAAAAAAAATCACCTCTTTCATGAAGCCTTCCTAAATTTCCTCAGTCAGAATTAATAAGAATTAATTTCCCATTTCCTACGCTCCTCATAGCACTTTCATGACCCTTCTACAATAGCTGTTAGTCTTGTGCACTGAGATATTTGAAAGTAGTCTGTTGTCATGATCATCCTCTAGATTTTTTCCCAAGAAAAAAGTACAACCACCATTCTCTCAATTTCAAACATCTCATTCTCTGACTCCCATCTCACATTTCTCCAGCTCATTCTCCCTTTTTTTTAAATAATTTTATTTATTTATTTATTTTCCCCCAAAGCCCCAGTAGATAGTTGTATGTCATAGCTGCACATCCTTCTACTTGCTGTATGTGGGACGTGGTCTCAGCATGGCCAGAGAAGTGGTGCGTCGGTGCGCGCCCGGGATCCGAACCCCGGGCCGCCAGCAACGGAGCGCGAGCACTTAACCGCTAAGCCACGGGGCCGGCCCTCATTCTCCCTTTTTAACTCCAACAGTTTTGACTGCACGTGGGTCTGTAATCCATGTATCTTACCTCCTTCTCATGGGCCCTTATCCTCCTCTTGGGGCCGATGGGTTGACCTTTAATCAGAACCCAACAATTCATCATCACTTCTTGCCTGACCTAGCTTAGATACATGTTCTACAATAATTGTCAAACTCTTGCTTACACTTGCTAACTCTCTGGGCTCTCTTGCCATCTGTTAGATTCACCCGGGAAAACACCAACCCTAGCTCCATCCAGCTCTTCATTTGCTTCCTACCTGCACCAAGCAGATAAATGTGGCTGGGGAAAACACCCCCCAGGCCCCCTGGTATGACTTCAAATTCTTGACCATCACCTTCAATGGATCCTCTGTGAGCCCAGCAATCCCTTTATGGTTCCCTAAGCCATTTGCTTCCTGTTCACTGAGAAAAATGTAAGTAGCAAGAAGAGAATTTCGCAAGCTCTCAGAACCACATCTATCAACCTAGAGAGAGGTTTCACATTGTTACTGTGAATGAATTGTTTGTGTTCTGACTAAGATCAATCCTTCTTCTCCGACACTGGACCCCATCTATCACCTACTGATGGACATTCTCATTCCAGAAGTTGTCCCCTGCCCCCTTGCAATAGTATGTTCCTTTTTTCTACTGGATCAGCCATGCAATATGCTTTAATATTGCTAAATTTTAAGAAAATCTCTATGTCGTCTTCCTTCTTTCCTCTCCTCTTCTTTGCAGCAATATCCCTTAGAAAAGTTGTCCATAGTATTCACTTCTCTCAATTCCTTTGATTGCACATCTTTGCTCCCAGTGCTCAAGCAGAACCACCCTTGTCCAGATCATCAATTGCATTAGCCAGGGTTCTCCAGAGAGACAGAAGCAGTAGAATATATATCCATCTCCCCCAGGCACTTTCCCACCTCAGGTTCTTCACACTTCCGGCCCCTCTTGCCCCACTCCTCCCTGAGATATCCTCGTGGCTTTCTGCATCCCCTCCTTCGGGTCTCTCCGCAAACGTCCCTCTCTGACTACTCCACGTATGACAGTCCCCCTGCTGCCAGGACATTCTGTTCCCCTGTCTTTATTTTTCTTTATAACACTTATCACTCACACTCACACACAGTCACACACACAATCATAACTTGTGTTTGTTGTCTCTCTCTCTCCACTAACATGTAGATCCCATCAGGGAAGAGACTATATTTGCTGTTCATCATTTTCTCACCAGCAATTTGAACGTATCTGGCACATGGCAGTGCTCAAAATACATTTGTTAATAAATAAACCAATGGGCTTTATTTTCCTCCTCTGTGCTCTTCAAATTCTTTTCCCCAAGACAATTAGACTTTTGAAAAAACCTGTCACTGTATAACCAGAAAACAAGGGCAGCAGATAATCGATTATTATGTCCAAAGGCCACTGGTACAAGAAGAAACAGATGCATGTCAGCAGATCAAGCCTTCTCTGCCCTCGATCTATATAAAAGTTACCACTGGTTGGGGAAGGAAATGGGATCAAAAGCATCCTGCACACAGGAGTGAGATGGAGATGATGAGTATCTTCCAGTGACAGAATCTGGAAGCCCCGAGAAAGCTGAGTCAGTGCCCAGCTTTACCTCTCATCCCTGTCCAGTGAGGACGTCTGCCCACAAGATGGCCAGTAAGATGCCTGTTTTTGATTCAGCATGAGCAATGCCCCCAGATGTAAGAGCCTGGGACATTTGGAAGATTTGTGGTATAAAAAGAAAGCTTCCCTCTCTTGGCTAAAGTGGAATTAGAAAAAAACCAGCTGGACTTTCTTCTTTGGACACTAAATAGTTGAACGTATCACTTTCTGGCAGAATGAAATGAGCTGAATGTGGCATAGCTGATCCCTAGCTGGTCCATATGCTCCTGGGGACAGACTGAGCCGATGTGGTTTTTGTACCTACTGTCATGTCATTAGTTCCTGTCACCGTGTCTTGCACCAAGTGGTGCTCAGTAAATGCTTGTTGAGGGCCGGCCCCGTGGCTTAGCGGTTAAGTGCGCATGTTCTGCTACTGATGGCCTGGGTTTGGATCCCGGCGCGCACCAACACACCGCTTCTCCGGCCATGCTGAGGTGGCGTCCCACATACAGCAACTAGCAGGATGTGCAACTACAACATACAACTATCTACTGGGGCTTTGGGGAGAAAGAGGGAAAAAAGGAGGAAGATTGGCAATAGATGTTAGCTCAGGGCTGGTCTTCCTTAGCAAAAAGAGGAGGATTAGCATGGATGTTAGCTCAGGGCTGATCTCCCTCACAAAAAAAAAGAAAAAAAATGCTTGTTGAGCTGTGAGCACCCCTAAGTATTTGCTGAATGAATGAAGAGACACATTGTGTGTAGGCTGGTTCAGGTTAGAGGAGGAGTTTCTCAACTAGGGCACCTCAGGGGATTCCTGGATGACCTGGCTGAAGACACCTAGCCTTTGTGTAGGGGCAGCGCTGGGCCAGGGCTGTTGTATTAGTGAGCCTAGGTCAACTGACGTCAACAGTGGCCAACAGAGTTTGTTTCTAGTTCACATAACAGTTCAGGGCATGTTATGGAGGGCATCCTTCCACATGGTGACTCAGGGAACCAGGTTCTTTCCATCTTGTGGCTCTGCCCTCCTCTAAGGTGTCTTCATTCAGCTGGTGGATGGGGAAAGAGATAGATCATATCTAGAAGGTTTCTATGAGTTGGGCTTTAACTGGCACGTATCACTTCTACCCACATTCCATTGACCGAATCTCAGGCATTTGCTCTATTTAACTGTGAGGGACACTGGGGAGTTCAGTTTAGCTGTGTTCCCAAGAGGAAAAGAAACGGTTTTGGTGAACCCTCTGCAGTGTCTGCCACAGTTGCTGAACTAAACAGGTTTATCTCCTCGCTCTTCCCTCACTGTTGGGTAGGATGGAGTTCACCTAAGCTTGCTAGCATCAGAAGCAGGGCTGTGAGGTCGAGGAGGATGATGATACAGGAGGAATGAAGATGCATCAAAGATGGAGACAGACAGGCAGCCGGGAGGGTTCCCTGGTGAATTAGCAAATGCTGGCTCCGGAGTCTTTATCAGCTCACCCGTAAGTGCTTTGCTTGCTGTGCAAACTGCTGCTAAGTATTTTTAGCAAGGCCAAAAGTTCCCTTAGCACCATAATTATCTCAGTTGGAGATGTCAGGAGGGTTTACAGAGAAAGAAGGAGTTGGCCTGCTGCAGGCGTGATAATAAGGTGCACTCTGTGCTGTTTTTATAGCTTCAGAACAGAACATTCCTGCAGCTGCCTTTACATATGGACTGGAGACTCAATTGTCCCTTGGGGAGTCGTAGAGGCATAATTTCTTCTGATTGAGTAGGGTAAGTTATTCTGACCCACACCACTTACACCTCAGGAGGGACGAAAATCAATCGGCTCTCTATGGAAAAGCTTCCCTCATTAGGCCTGGCTCTGATGAGACCCCATGGGTCTTGCTGGTCTGAAGGCAACACACAGTCTGCTTCTACAGAAATAAAAGAAACCTGAGGTTAGGAAAGAGAGCTGTCTCAGAAACTGGGGACTGTCTGAGGGAAGTGTGGGTCCTCCCAGGAAAGAAATCGCCTGTCAGAATAAATGGGCTCAGAGAGAGGTAGTCCATTGTGATGGTCAAGAGAGTGTTTTTGGGAGCCAGATGCCCCAGATTGGAAGTCAGGCACCACCAATGACCAGCGTTGTGACCCTGGCAAGTTTCTTCATCTCTCTGTGCCTCCGTTACCTCATCTGTAAAGTGGAGATCGTAATACAAGTCCTTCATCAGTCAGCCAAGGCAGACTGTGCTCCAGTGACAAATGGCCCCAAATCTTGAGACTTACGATCATGAGGTTTATCTCCGGCTCACATTGTGTGTCTGTCATGATAGAACAGCTCTTCTCTGCGATGTGGCTGCTCTCACGGCAGAAGGAAAGGAGAAAGGTGGGGACCATTCAGCGGCTCTTAGAACTTCTTCTGGGAAATCACTTCTGCTCACATCCATTGGCTGAAGCAAGTCAATGATTATGTCTGACATAGGGGGCAGCAGGTATGGTGCTCCCGTAGAGGCTGAGCCTCAAGGAAGGAGCAGGTGTGACCATTTTAAGCAACTACACAATCTACCACAGGCCCACATCCTTCATCCCAAACCTTTCGTGCTCAGCTGAGCTTTAAGATTTAGAAATTTTCAAGTTTTACACACACAAACATACACAATCTATCTATCCCTATATATCTCTATTATCTACCTATCTATCTTCTATCTATCTACCTGTCTATCTGTATATATACTACATTCTCTCTCTCTCCCTCTAACGTCTATTGTATATTTATATACAATGTATCATATATATTTATTATTTATATAGTATATAATATATACTATATAAATATATAGTAAGTAAATATATATTAATATTATATTATTACTAAGTAATATATAATATTATATTATATGTATATGAATGATATAAAATTCAACGGGGGAAATGGAAAGGCAATCTAATAAGCACAATAGATTGGGACTGTATTTACAAATCCGCAGCGAGCAACTTAAAAACGTGAGAGCCAGTGCCCCTAAGAGTTACCTGCAAGATACAAATGGCAGATTCATTTTGGTGAAAAGCAAACAGATCTAGAATACTCAGTGAACATGTAGTCCTGCCCTGGGTTAGAATTTAGAAATGACTGTCCCAAAGTGTTCCTTTCGTTGGAGATGTCACCATGACCTGAAGGCTGGTGTAAACTACAGTCACGCGTTGCTTAATGACAGGGACCCATTCTGAGAAATGCGTTGTTAGGCAATTTCATCGTTGTGTGAACAACAGAGTGTGCTGACACAAACCTAGATGGAATGGCCCACCACACACCTAGGCTGTACGGTAGTCATCTGATGGGACCACCGTCGTCTATGTGGTACGTCCTTGACCGCAATAATGTTGTTATGCAGCTCACGACTGTATTCACGACGAGGTTGTACCAGGCCTGCCAGGGATGCTGGGGGTGGGGGCGGGGTGCCAGAAATCTGTGGAGTGTGGCAAAGTTGAGGGGACCAGGGTATACAGGTATAAACTGCAGTGCCTGGTGCCTGGAAGTAGAGTGTGGTGGGTTTGGAGAAACGTTTTTGGCTGCAGGCCCAGCACTGGACCTCATTCTCCCTCCATTCTTGATGCTTCCATCTCCTAAGAACTTGGACTAAAACTTGTGGAGTCAAAACCATTCTTCATTTCCCCTTTGGAACTGGAGGACCCTGTGTGTGTGTGTAATCACGTATGTATGTATGCATGTATATATGTGTATGCATGTGTGCATGTATATGTGAGCACGTGTGTGCATGTATATGTGTGTATTTATGTGTGTATGTATGTGTGTATATATGTGTGTGTGTGTAGGATATGTGTATGTGTCCGTGTGTGTCCAAGGTGGTCTGGGGACACTCAGTGGGAAGACACGAAGTCAGGATGAACCAGAAGGTAAACCAAGATTCCACAAGAAGACCCAGATTCCTTCCTTCAGATCCCATCCAGAATTGGTCTGGACGCACACAAGCAACCCAGTGGCGTTTACAGCCTCACTCAGGGTGACGACTGTCCGTAGAGACCGCGTGGAGGTGAGAATCACAGCTCACACCAGATTCTGTGGCTGTCTCTTTGCCCAGTTTTGACTCCCGTCTAGGTTTGGCGGTTCTGCCCTCTGAACTCCACCATGGGTGCACAGCCATTCTCCTGACTCCCCTGTGCCCAGGACACGGACGGGCGGCCCGGGCTCAGCCAGCACGGACATCCACGTCAGACTGAACCCGGGGCTGTGGCTCCATCAGTCAGGGCAATGGGGATTCCTCTTGGCCGGGTTGTCATTGGAGGGACTCCCCACTTTCTGGAGGCAGTGGAGGCAGTGGGGCATATGCTGGTGTCCAGTGACCCAGTGCTGGGGGTGTTGAGGTATAAACTGTGGTGTCTGGCACCTCAAAATGGGGAGACCAGATGAGATCATTTGGAGAAACGTTTTTGGCTGCTCAGTCTTTGGATCTTATCGTCCCTCCATTATTTAAAAAATCAACCCAAATTAGTTTCTGTTGCTTGCGCTAAAGAACTTTGACTGAAAGAAATGGAGTCAAAACCATTCTCCTTTTAAAAAATTCATTTCACTCCATTAATTTTTTTAAAATAGTGGTAAAATATGCATAACATAATATTTATCATTTAACTATTCATAAGTGCACAATTCAGTGACGTTAAATACACTCACAATGTTGCGTAACCATCACCACTCTCTATACCAAAAACGTTTTTATCATCCCCAACAACAACTCAGTACCCATTAAACAATAACTCCCCATTCCTCCCTCCCTGCAGCCCTGGTAACTTCTGTTATACTTTCTGTCTCTATGAATTTGCCTATTCTAGGCATTTCGTGTGAATGGAATCATATAATATTTGTCCTGGTGTATCTGGTTTATTCTACTAAGCATAATGTTTTTGAGGTCCTTGGATGTTGTAGTGTATAGCAACATTTCATTCACTTTTATGAGTGAATAATACTCCATTATATGTATTCCACAATTTGTTTATCCATTTATCTGTGGTGGACACTTGGGTTGTTTCCACCTTTTGGCTGTTGTGAGTAATGCTACTAGGAACGTGGGTGTATGAATAACTGTTAGAGTCTCTGCTTTCAATTCCTGAAAACCACTCTTGTCAATCCCTTACAAAGACGCCATGCTGGAAACGTTCGTAACTGTCTCTCTGTACGGGAAAACCAGCACACACATCTTTTCTTCTTATTTCTCTCATATTATTTTCTTTTCCTGTGAACAGCTATCAATAAATTGGCTGAATTTAATTGTCTCTACTTTATGTTGAGATTCTTCTAAATCGCTAGTTTTTCAGCAAAGCTCTTTCATCATTTCTGGAAAAGGATACACTTATTTGTACCTGGGGACCTCACCTAAGGCATCCTCCTCCTGCCACCTTTCCCAGTCCCTCGGGGAAACTTACCAGTCCCGTGTGCCATCTCTCCAAGGCTCGCTGAGTAACAGCAGCCCGTCTTATTGAGCCATGTCAAAAATAATCGATTAAAGTCACTCTTCCCTGGGAATACCTCTGCATTCCCCAAGGACCTAAAGCATCTTGACTTAAAGCAATTTCTAATGCAGGGATTTCTGGCATCTAGAGACCTGGATGGAGGGAAGGGTAATTTGAGTTTGAGGACGTTTTTTAGGTCAGGAAGCCACCTCATCAAAGCATTTGACTATCTTTTGGGTCTGTCAGCTTTGCATGAAGAAACATGGGCAGCCGGCCACAAATGCTGCCCCAGCCCCCAGGCCTGGTCAGCTGCTTCCTGCCGCTTTGTCGGGGAACCCCGGGGATCCGAGAGAGAAGCCATCTCTCACAGCCCCTCTCTCACTAACAGCCAGAAAATCCACTCAAAGGTCATTTTTGTTTTCGGAAGATGTGACATGTTTCCAGTCAGTTAATGACAAACTGGGGAATTGAAGTGGCTAGGTCTGCGGGGCTCAGATCAGGGAAAGACATGCGACTCGCATTTGACTTTCGGACTTTGGGAGAATTAGTAGAAATTTGCCCCTGCACATGCTCACGCCCCTTCTGGCCTCCGTGAGTCACAGCTCATAACACTGGGTGCTGGCTGGTCCTTTCCTTAGGTGACTCCCAGATGGACAGGTGGGTGTTCTGCTTTCCTCTAGACGTTTAAGCTATCATTGTACCTTGTATGGATACCAGCACATTCCAGGTGCAATGCGTCTGTTCTTTACCTATAACGCGGGAGATGCCGCTCTCTCCTAGCTGGTCCCTCCTCGCTCACCCCTCCACAGTCCATGCTCCACACGGCACTCAGAGCGATCCTGTACAAGCTGCAAACAAGATTCTGGCTCAACCAAGAGCTTCTCTTTGCACTTAGAGGAAAATCCCAACTCCTGTCGCAGCCACCAAGGCCCCAGCCAGATGGCCCTGCCCACGGCTCCGGTCTTACCTCCCAGCCCCGTCCTCCTGACCTCTGCCCTTTAGCCCCTTTGTCCTTCCTTCTGTCCCTCAAACATGCCACCCTTGGCCCTTGTGGATCTCTCTCCTGTGATAACCAGCCGCCTCTGCTCCTCTGCGGGCTGCTTGAACGTCGCATCCTCTACGCAGACCTTGTTGACCACCTTCTGCGAAGAGCCGTCTGCCCCAGGGCTTCTCCACCATGTCACCCAGGTTTACCACCTTCAGGGCACGTGTCACTATCTGAGATGACCTTGTGCATTTCCTGCTTTCCTTGTTAACTGTTTGCCCCCATCCCGCCACTTATAAGGAGAGCTCTGTAAGAGTGGCCATCCTGGCTGTGCTAGACGCCACACCGAGAACGCTGCCTGGCCCATCGCGGGCGCTCAGGGGAGGTCTGAAGAATGAAAGAATGAATAAGCACCTCCTGGAGCCACTGGAGAATTAAATGAGATAAGCTGTGTAAGCTCTCAGCCGGGGCTGGGCGTACAGTCGGTGCCACATTGACATTATCCACCACTATTATGATTGACAGGTTTCACTGGAAGGTGGAGCCAGCAAACTGCTGGCCTCCAGGTCACATCTGAGCCTCAAGTGGACCTGGTGTGGTTTTCAGAATGTTCTTAAAAATTGAGCCACTATTAAATTCTGGTTTCTAGATTCTTTTCCACCCCCATCACCACCCAAAATCAGAAAATCTGGCAACACTGGAAATGTGAATTTCACACGGCAATACTGGCAGAGCCGGGCACCTGCTCCTATTCGCTGGGTGCTGTGTCAGCTCACCGCGGCCCCCACCACTGTTACTGCTGTTCACCTGGCCCGGGAGCAGCTGGTTTGTAAGACGGATGGGGGCATGGTCACTGTGGGAGCCTTGGGTCCTCAGGGTTTACCTTCCAGAACAAGGGCAGGCTCAAGGCGGGGGAATCGCAGCAAATCTAAGCTCCCTCTCCTTACCCCTCTGCAGCCATAGATATTTTCGAATCCCTCACGGCTCCCTGGTTGGGGCTGCCCAGCTTTGGTGCCTGGGCTTCCCTCTGCCTGAAGCAGGCTCACAGGGTCATGGATCTGGCTAACACGTCTGTGGGTGATGTCGGCCACACGCTTTCCCCTCGAGGGAGCTGACAGCCGCCAGCTCTGTGCACCCATCCTGCCAGGGAGAGCAATTCCACTCTTCCTGTAAATGCTAGTCTCCTTCCAGCTCTCGGACGTCCTGAAGCCTCAGTGCCGGGAACACGGTGAGCGGGAGCACTGCCATCCAGCTCTCCACATTCAGCCAGGAGAAGGGCAGAAACAAATGTGTATCTGACAGCTGGACAGGAGAATTAAGAAGCTCTTGGAGGGGAGCTGTTTCTCACAATCAGCGATGGGCAGGACCCACTGCCCCCTCAGATCATGAATAACAAAGAACCTGCATCCCTAACACTCAGCCCCCAGACCTCCTAACTCCCATCCTGCTCTGCACACAGGGGGCAAAGCAGCCTCCAACAGCCAGATGCTCACTGTGGCCTTTTCCGTGCACATGTGATTTACAGTCCCTGCATAACTCAGCTGCCGGCCCCTTCTGACGCAGGAGTGGTCCGCAGAGCAATTAGAATGAAAAAGCATCTTGGCTGCTGTTGGCTAGGAAGGTTTCGACTCTGTCACATGGAAATCTATGTTGCTGCAGGATGCTGCATTCGAATGGCTGGTGCCAGGGGGCTTGCCCTGCGGCTCTCCGAATGTGGCAGAGCCACATGGACTTCTCCCCGTTCTGTGAACAGGAGACAGGAGGAAGGGCCCCAAACACGCCCATTCCTGAGACGCCTTTTTGATTGTGGACTCATTGTTGTAACTACCTGGCATAACTAGGTGCTAGGTATTTTCTTTCCAGATACAGCCAGGTAGAGTTGGTTGGCCAGGAGTTTTCTCTGGAGCTGCGCACAATCCTGCTGAAAGAGGGAAGGTGTTCCCAGATTTCACCCTAAAATTGAGAGTAAAGGGAAGCACGTTACACGGTCAAAAATTCTAACGTTGTATCAGTTCTTCTGGACAGGCTTTTCTTTGTTTCTGGACAGTCTCCCTTCACGCACAGACATGTACATACACACACACGTGTACACACACACACACATTCTCTCATTACACACACACATCCAGGCACATACACGCCACACATACACACGCATGCCTCTCAGATGGCACTAGGAAAACAAATCGTCAATGAAAAGCCTGTGGCTGTTAGGATTGTCCAGTAGAACCTCTGGCATATTGCTTTTCTTTGAGCTTAAATACCACCCTGACATGATGGGAAAGCTTCCTAGGTTTGTCCCATTCTTTACCCTACAAACAAACTGCTCTCATCTACTCCAAGAGTTGGCCTTGTCTGTAGCGGGGTGAGTAGGTGCCCCCAAAAGTCATGTCTACCCAGAACCTCAGAATGTGCCTTATTTGGAAATATAGATTTTGCAGATGTAATTAGTCAAGGATCTCAAGATGAGACCATCTTGAATTTAAGGTGGGCCCTAACTCCAATGACTAGCGTCCTTATAAGAAGAGGAGAGGACACAGGGAGATACACATGGAGAAGGAGGCCACGTGAAGACGGAGGCTGAGATTGGAGTGATGTGGCCATAAGCCAAGGAATGCCTGGGCCACAAGGACCTGGAAGAGGCAGGAAGGATCCTCCCCTAGAGACTTTGGAGGGAGTATGGCCTGGCCAACAACTGGAGTTCAGACTTTTCACCTTCAGAACGGTGAGATCATAAATTTTTGTTGTTTTAAGCCTACCAGATTGTTATGGCAGCCCTAGGAAGCTAATACACTATTGAGGGATATGAGAAGCCCTGGTGGCAATATGTTTATCATCCCAGATTATAATTATTTGTTTTCTTCATTTGACTGTGTGTCTCTGTACTTGGTTCTGATCATGGTATGTAGTTGGCAAGATTCAGTGTTTGATGAATGAGTGAGCAAGTCAGTGAATGAACGAGAAGATGCCTCTGGGATAAGACCACAGTGCTGTATGAGACATAGTGCTAATTGGCACCACTGAGGCATTGTCTCACCAGAAGCAGTGCCCATCTCTTCGAATTGAGAACAAACAGGGTGAATAAACCTTGCCTTCATACCCCTTGTCACCATTACAGTCCCAAGAACAGAAGTGTCAGATTACTAAGGCTCATTTTGGGGCACTAATGCCCAGAGCAGCCTCTCGAGGGCATACACCCAAAAGAAGTAATGTTGCCTGGGGAAATTATGGAAAGCAACCTAGGAGTAAGTGTATCTCCTATTTATACAATCTGTTCTGCTTTTCAAGGTGTCCTTGTTCAATCATCACCACCACAGAATCTCTATGGGTGTGCAAAAGAGATTCGAGAAGGCAACCTTTCTCTTCCCTTCCCCCTTAATCCAATTCACAGTGACTGAAATGTCCACAGCTGCAATCGCTCCTTTTGGCTATCTGGTATACACCAGAGACAACACATGCAGTTGGGGAGAAGAAAGGGACAAATCTCAGTCTGCAATTGATGCTTTGTAACTATCTACCACTCTTGACCTCTTTGGACCTTTCCAGCTCACAATTACTCAGATGAGAACAAGTTTTGAAAGAGTTGGGTATTTAGGGGTGTGGCCCAAGGGGGCGAAGGAGGCTAACAGGCAGGTGGGAAGGCATGGCCAGTGAAGACTCTCACACCACACATGGAATTCATGCTTGGAGGAAAGCTACTCAGCCAGAGAAACTAAGGAGGAAGACCCCTACAGCTTTGAAGAGTTAAATCAGCTTACCCAGTTTGGAAGTTGTAGGGAAATAGGGACATTTCAGGCCAGGCAAATTAATTTTTGTTTCTCCAACTTACAGGAACTCTTTATAAATCAAAAAAGCCAAATTGCTAATTAGCCATTTCAGTAAATGAACCCTGGAGCTCCCTTTCTACTGTGAAGAGAGGCCAGTGGACATCTGAATTTACCCCTTGTCTTGGTAACAGCATCCTGGTTTTCTTTTCAGAAATCTCCTTTCCTCCACACTTAATCCACCCTCAGAAAGGGTCATGTGACTCCTGCCTGACCAACCAGAAGATTGCATCTTCATGTCTGCCATGATTAGTTCGGGGATGGACTCATGACAGTCCTGAGGCAATGAGACTCAATTCTTGGACATTTAATGGAACTGCCAGGAAGGAGACTTTCTTTAGAGACTGAAGAGGACGTGAACGTGAAACTACTGGGAATCATTGTGTGGAAAGAGCCTACTCGAGAATGACACCATTCCAGAGGTAATTTGACCCAAAAGACAGAGAGTCCAAGTCTTGGGGACATCAGTCTTGTTGGCCAGATACCACTTTCGTTTTCATGTGCTTATGAATTCCCTTTTCTGCTTAAAACACTTTGAGCTGGGATTTCTATCATTTACAACTGAAGAATCCTAGTAGATATATGCATCATGACTATCGTTGTAGTAATTAGAGGGTCATTTTTACCAGGACACAGAATACAGATAGATGGACAGAATGCTTCCAGGTACACTCAGATGAGCCATTGGAAAATAATTTATAAGAAAATAAACCATAGTTTTCCTGCACGGTTCTGGAAAAATATTGATTAAACATTTGCCCAAATCGTATTTAGTCTAAGATCACTCTTCTCTGAGGTTCACAGTTATCAGAGTAAATATTTTATTTCAACAGACTTTTCATAACATCTTAAGAGTTACAGAATTTTCTCCCTGGTTGGTGCTTTCTGATGATATATACTTTAATCTCATCAATGACTTGTCTCCAAGCTGTATTTTCAGGAAGATTTGCTTCAGGAAAGCGTTCCTGCAGACAGCTAATTCCATCTGTGGAGTGTGACATCTTTTTATCATCTCATGGATTGACTTACATCATCTCTAGGAGATTAGGGGACTCCTCTTTTGGGGTTCATCCAACATTCTTTGGTTGCCAGTGACAGAAATTTATTTTGACTAATTAAAGAGGAATGGACTTTATCAGAAGGTTATGGGATATCTTAAAAATAGAAAATTAGGCTGATAAATGAGACTAAAGGTGGACAGGAAAGGATCAATGTAGCAGAATAGGCGTAGGTCTCAGAAATTGAGGGCATCTGTGTGGGCACCCCTTGAGCAGAAGAGATCCGCGCATCTTGATTGACAGCCCCACCAGACAGCATCCAATAGGGAAACGTAGATCCACCAAAGCAAATTTGGGATGCTGTGACCAGAGGAAGGGTGAATGCCAAAACAAAAAACCAACTGGTGACTACCATACTTCTTATAACTGACCCTCTCTGGATGGACACAGTGGCTGTATTCAAAATATTTAATAACTACTATGAACACTGACCAGTCAGAGTGGAGCTGGTCGGGGCACACCAGCTGAGCACCTGCCCCAGCTGCAGGTGGACACAGTTTCACTCTGACTGAACTTTTTCCCTTTCCTTAAAGCAGGAGAAGTAAAAATAAAAACACAGTGGTGTCTTGTTTACATTGTCTTCCTTCTCTGCACATTCAGCTCTGGATAATTTTGGAACCAGTGTGACTAACGGGACGAGTGCTGGGAGAGGAATTCCGACATTCTGTCATTTCAGCTCATCTTCTTAAATTGGGTCCTGTTGTTTCATGCGGTCTCAGTTTTCCCACTGTAAAACTGGGGCAACAGACCTTCACATCCCATTAAGTCCAACAATAGCTTCTTGAGATCCTGTTTGCCTAGCATCTCTCAGCAACGAGTGACAAATTCATTAACTGTAAAAAAGCAATGCTCCCTGAATAAGACAGCCACTTGCCTTCCGGCTGTCTCCTTGGATTGAAAAGCGAGATTGACGAGAACTTGAAGATTTCTGTCTCGCACATTGATAGAAGTTAAAAGTACACACACTTGAGTGGCTTGTTTAGCGTTTCTGCTGTCAGAGCCAGCTTTATATGGAGAAACATGCCCCTTCCAAAAAAACACCACCAAACAGCGTCTCTTTTCATCTTGGAGAACAACAGCTTAGTTGCCTCAGCCATTTAGTAACCAAATGCACCGATATGTTTGCTAATGAAATATTTCATGCTTTTTGCGTCCTTTGAGGGGAGAAAAGAAAAAAGCTCACCCCAATGTATAAATCAAGTTAAATAATTTCTATTCCTTTCTAAGGAAACTTTTTCACCCTCTGTGTGTTATATTATCTGTGTGAAACAGACGCTGGCAGAGGGAAAGATGACAGGTCGCCATGCAAAAGCAATAAAATAGCTTCAAATATTGTATCAGAATAAATAAAGTGAATAATGCTGGAGCGCCTTCCTGGGTCTCTTTTGCAACAATAACCATTGTGTCAGCTGCACACCAGAGGCGATTCAGACGGGTGGCTGAGTTTGAAGTCGTCACCGTAACGTATTACACACCAGGAAACAACAGGCAGCCCCAATTGCACATTTAATTTCAGTAATTCTTCAAGTGCAGGAACTGGGAAGAAATGGGAGGGGTGGGGAGAAGAAGAATTACAACCCTTTCAAGTCCAAGCTTTTGCTTTAGGTTTCATCAGACAGCAGCGGCTGGGTTCTTGGGTTTTGACTCTTCTAGAACTGTTGGCGGACGACCTGTGGGCAATGCTGTTGTCTGAGGGAAGAACATGCTCAGAAGTTAGGGGTTCCCATTGCGGTGGACCTTTGTCACATGTGACTGTCCAGCACCGGCCATCCTCTTACGGAAGCCCTCAATGTGTGTGGCTCTCTACTGTGGAAGCTGAAGGAATGAGATTCTCTCTCTTACAGCTAGGGGTCAGCGTGTGGCCTGATTCTTTCTCCAGGAATTCTGATTCTTTTTTATTTTATTTTATTTTAGGTCACATTGGTTGATAACACTGTGTAAATTTCCGGTGCACATCATTATATTTCAGCTTCTATATAGACTGCATCTTGTTCATCACCAATAGTCTAGTTTTTATCATATACATGCACCCCTTTACCTCTTTTGCCCTCCCCCCAACCCTTCCCCTCTGGTAACCACCAATCTGTTCTCTGTATCTATCTGTCTGTCTTCCGTATATGAGTGAGATCATACGGAATTTGTCTTTGTCTGACTTATTTTGCTTAGCATAATACCCTCAAGGTCAGTCCGAGTTGTCGCAAATGGCATGATGTTGTCATTTTTTATGGCTGAGTAGTATTCTGTTGTATATATATACAGCACGTCTTTTTTTTGTGTGTGTGTGAGGAAGACCAGCTCTGAGCTAACATCTATTGCCAATCCTCCTCCTTTGTTTTTCCCCAAAGCCCCAGTAGATAGTTGTATGTCACAGTTGCACATCCTTCTAGTTGCTGTATGTGGGACATGGCCTCAGCATGGCCGGACAAGCGGTGTGTCGGTGCGCGACCGGGATCTGAACCCAGGCCGCCAGTAGTGGAGCGCGCGCACTTAACCGCTAAGCCACAGGGCTGGCCTCTACCGTGTCTTCTTTGTTCATTCATCTGTTGATGGGCACTTGGGTTGCTTCCAAGTCTTGGCTATTGTGAATAATGCTACAATGAACATATATATCTGTAAAAATAGAATTACCATATGATCCAGCTATTCCACTTCTGGGTATTTATCCAAAGAACATGAAAACACTAATTTGAAAGGATATATGCACCCCCATGTTCATTGTAGGAATTCTGATTCTTGGGCAAGAGGTGCAGGGAGGTGGGGACTGTAGGAGGTCACATCTCTGGCAGGGACATCAGTGGCTTTTGTTACCTTTGCTGTGGTATCCAATATCTAGCTCTCTGTAGTTCCCTTGGTTTCTGTTTATTTCTCATGCGTTTATCCCCAGTCATTTATTCTTTGAGCCTCTGATATCTTTCCAACAATGGGTCAATTTCTGTTGCTTGCAACCAAGAAACCCTACCATCTCCAACAACCTTCATAGAACAAAATGCCATTTATCTTGTCTCAGGGAGAAAGAGGCAAGCTATTTTAAGAACATCCTGGGGCCAAAGATGAGACAGCAAATGTTGAACAAATTCATTAAACTCTTGCTATGTGCCAGGAAGCATTGTAAGTAATTTGTAGCTATTAACTCAACCCTCACAGATCTATTTTGAGGTAGTTGATTATCATTCCCATTGTAGAGATAGAAAACTAAAGCAGAGAGATGATAAACAAATTTCTTCAGTGCATAGAACTAGCAGTGGAAGGGCAGGCATTGCAACCCGGTATCTGGCTCTAGTTCTGCCTCTTAAGTACCACATTCCATTGCCGCTCTCAGACAATAAAACCATCCACGCTCAACATGATGCCAAACAGTCCGTCTGCAGGTAGGGAAAGTCTCTGACTGCACGGCCACAAGAATAGTGGTTTATTTGGTGCGTGCGCTTGATTTTGGTGCTCCTGGAGTTCCCTCCACATGCTCTCCCAACAAGGTACCTGAGAGCAATTCCACTTCCCTGTTGCCAATTGTATTATGCTCCATGTCATCATACTCTTTAGATAGCACAGTAGGCTAGACGTATTATTTATTTGGAAATAATGGAGAAGGTATTTGCTGCTTTTAGCAATAATCTGGTGGCTGTGTTCCCTCTGTAGGTCCTGGCTGACCTTGCTGTGCCTACTCCCCCTCAAACCTTACAGAATGTAGATTCCTTCTGTCCAAGGACACCATTTAAGCATTACAGCATGACTTTGCATGTGTGTTGTTTCGTCATTTTCCTATAATCTGTGGATAACACAGCAAAATGCTATCTCAAAATGGCATGTGAGATTTGGGAGCTGTGTCTTACTCAAAGTAGCTTCCAAAACCAAGAGAGGTGGTTATGGGGAGGTTTCAGAGTAACACAGCTGGGGGTGCAAAAGGCTCGGTAAACTCCACTTGGGGCTTCCTGTGATCCTGACAGGCAGAACACCACACTACTATTTCCTCTGGGGAAGTAGGAGCCTTCATTGAATATCACCCTACCCAGACCCCAGGACTCTAGTAATGAAAATACGTCCTTTGTATTTATTGCAGAATTTGTACCTTGTATAAGTTTTCTGCATCTGAATGCTGTTTTTTCCCCAAGCTTCAGCCTCCGTTCTTCATGAGACTACTTAAGCTTTACCCTGCTACCCATTCTCCAGGTCTAGCTTTTCCAGCTTGGCCAACCTCACCCTAATCTGGCAGATTTGGAAAAACAATCCAATTTCTCTCAAGTGGTCTTGATCCCAAACTCCTCCTCTGCAAAGCAAGGAGAAATAGCGGGCTTGCATCTGATGAGCACATGTACCCTTGTATACGCTCTAGGGAGGTAATAAGCACCGCGGACAGCTCTATTCATCTGCTTCGACCTGATTGCGGTAATGACCGTGTTGACTGAGTTCTGGGCTGAGCCTTGGTATCATAAATGCACGATCACCAGCCCAGCCCACTTGACCGATTGAGAAGCTGCAATTAATATGATAGTTTTTCGCACGGGACATTTAATCTAAGGATATAAATCACAAGGAACATGCATTGTTTTCAGCTAAAGTGAACTCAACTGAATCACTGAGAAGTTACAGCCTCATTTGAGCAGCTGAATGCCTTGAAAACAAAATAAATTAAATTGAGTCTTATCTGAAGGAGACACACACAGATATAAGTTGGGATTGTCACCTTGAGTGTGTGTGTGTGTGAGTTCGTGTGTGTGTGCATGTGTGTGTGCATGTGTATGCATGCACACCACATGTATCTATAGACAGGGGTTAAGAATGCAGGCTCTGGAGGCAGCCTGTCTGATTTCATATCCTGGGTCTGCTACTTAACTAGCTGTATGGTCTTGGGCAAGTACCATAGAACTCAGAATTTGAGCCCAGGCCTTCTGGCTCCAAGTCCATGTCTTAAACCACTACGCTGCACTGCTTCTCCAGCATGAAAATCAGTGATAAGTCAAGACAAAATAAATGTCCTTCCCACCCCACCTTGGGTACTCTGATTCTTTCCAGAGCCAAACATAGTTTCCAGTTTCTTATGTATCATTCCAGTAACATAGATTTTGATTAAGAGGGTATCTGATCTAGTCCTTATGTCTGCACGTGTTTGACTTAACAATAGAACCTAGAGTGTTCTGCATCATGTAAAGATGTCCTTCATTCTTTTTAACACGATTTACACAAACTCCATTGCATAGAGCTATCCCTGGTGTGAGACATGGCTTTGGCACTCCTGCTAGAGTGACATCATGCTGGTGAACAAGGAGTGGTTGGCTCAGCCAACTTCCAGATTGAGTTTTCCAAAGCCAACCACAATGACAGCACTCCCTTTGATGGCTCTGGTGGCACAGTGACCCATGCCATCACCAGAGACCATCACAGTACCAGAGATACTTACTTTCGTGATGATGAAGGGGTTCCTGAGAGACTGTGGTGACTTCATATCTCCAGGGAAGATCCTTATATAACCATGGAGCCTATAGGATCCTATGTGGATACAGGAAGCTACATTGACTCTATGGAGATTAGGAAACCATTATGGCCCTACCAAGATGTATCAGTTAGCTATTGCTGTGTAACATGCAAGCACAAAAATCCAATGGCTTAAGTTAATAAATATCTATTTAGCTCATGAGTGTGTGCATTGGCTGGACATTTCTTCTAGTCTTGACTGGGCTTACTGATGCTTCTATGTGAGTTGGTGAGTCAGCTGTTAGATTGACTGCTGATTTTGGCTGGGCTCTCTGGTGTGCGGGGCTTGACCAGGACAACTGGACCTCCTCTACTGCTCTCCATGACTCGTTCTCCAGCAGGCTAGCCGGGGATTGTTGATACGGAGGCAGAAAGTTCCAAAGAGTGAGCAGAAGCAGGGCTCTTGAGACCTTGGTGTGGCAGTGACACAGTGTCACTCCCACTCTATTTTGTGGACTAAAGCAAGTGACCAGCCTAGCTCAAATTTAAAGGGTGGGAAATACACCCCACATCTTGGTGGGGGGAGCTGCAAAGTCACATTGAAAATGGAGTGCCCACAAGGAGAAGAACGGGGGCCCCTTTTTGCAATCACTCCATCACACCAGTAGAGTATACTGACCCGGGAGCTTGGAGACACTTAGCAGGGTATAAAATGCCCGGGGAGCAGTGCCAGCCCTCAAGGGCCTTGGAAGCCTGTACTGGCTACTTTGGGCCTGAGAAGCTGGTCATAACTCCACAGAGCCAGAAGAGCCCCATGGACTCTTTAGCCAGTTCCCTGTTGACATTTAGGTTGTTTCTAGTGTTTTCTCACTACAAGGAGCTCTGCAAGAAATATCCATATGTCTCCCTCTGCCTCTGTGCAAATGTGCAGGTCCAATTGTAGGATCAATTACCTAGTGTACTTTGAAGAGGGAATCTTTCTCTTTCTGGGGGGATCATTTGGCAAGGTATCTAAGTAATTACATGCAGGCCCCATATAAGAACAGAGCTCCTTAAACCTGTTCCCAGAAGCTCATTCATCATTGGAGGCAGCAGTGTCCGGGGCCAGCGGTGTCTCTGCATCCCACCCATTTGCTCGCCACATCTCTGCAGCATGCAGCCTGGGTCTTCCCAACAGCTTCCATTGAGTCGGCTCCCAGGTCTCCCTCTGCCATGCACACAGGGCACACAGCGAAGAGATGCATTAAATCACATCTCTGCTGAATGGTTCAATGATGCAGAATGTCCCAAATCCAACCCTGCAGGTCAGTGTTATTGTTTAAGAAGAAAATTCCTTGCCCATCTCTGACCTTGGGAACCCACCCAGCACACGCAGGGGAATGCCAAGTGCTAAGAGGCAAGCTCTTGATGAGGACTGGGAGGAGGAAGGACGATAGAGGTCGTAAATGTTTATTAATAGCTGGAGAAGGGTCTGAAGCTGGGATTTCTCGCATGAAGATAAAAGGGCAGAGAGTGCGGTTAAGGAATTGGAATATAAAATCTTAGAGTTGGAAGGCTGGTTCCCAAACCTCACTCTATATCAGAATCAACTGAGGGAAGCTTTTAAAACTACAAACTCCCAGGCCTTGCCCCAGCCCCACCAACTCGGAAATTCCGGGGGGTAGGCCTTTCCATCTGTATTTTGTGAAAGCTCTCCAAGTCAATTTTAGGAACTTCTGACATAGTCCAATGCTGTCATCCACTCCTCCATGGATGAGGAACCTAGTTCCACTCACAACTAGGATGACTCCTGTTCACTCAGGGCTGCCTATAGCCAGGTGATGTGCATCACTCCATCGTTTCTCCCCCAACCCTAGGCTGTGTGTTGAACTATTATTTCCACCCTACATGCAAAACAAATGAGGATTTGAGAGATGAAGTGAGCAAAGGCACACAGCTGGGAGGTGGCTGAGCCCAGATTCAGACAGGAGACGTCTGACCCCGCAGCCTCTGCTCTCTGCCCTTAATCGCTTCTTTTGTAAAACAGGGGAGCAGTCACAGCAGCTCATCCTCAGCCCCATGACCCCAAAGCCCTTGCTCTTAACCCACAGACTTTGCTGCAGCGCTGAAGAGGGTGCTTTTACCCATTAAGGATAATGCCCACTGGATTTTCTTACAACCTGCCCCTGTTCTAGGTCCCCAGCCTCTGGGGAACACAATATAAAGAGAATATACATATATAAATACATATATAAAGTGAATGTACATATATGCACACGTATGTATGTGTTTATATATGTGTGCTTACCTGTATCCGTGTATGTACATACGTGCGTAAATGTTTGTTGTTGTTAGTGCTGTGGAGTGGATTCTGACCTCTAGTGGCCCTGTGGACAGCAGAGAGAACCCTGCCTGGGTGGCCAGGTCCTTCTTCCTAGTCTGTCTAGTCTGGAAGCTCCACTGAAACTTGTCCAGGATGGGGGACCCTACTGGTATTTGAAATCCCGGTGGTGTGGCTTTCAGCATCACAGCAGCAGGCAGTCGCCACAGTATGACAACTGACAGATGGCTGGGGTGGTTCCCTGACGGAGGAAAGAACCTGGGTTTCAGTGGTGTCAGCGCTAGATCTTAACCACTAGAGCACCAGGGCTGGCTGTGCATAAATGTGTATGCGTGTGTACATGTATGTGTATATATGTGTATATGTGTATGTGTGTATATAACACAATCCACACAATCCTCTCCATACATATCCCACCAACGTAACTTGAATCCATGGCCTTCTGTGCACTACTTCCCGGAGATCCTGTGAGATGGGCTTTTAGAGAGGTGCTTTGTCACGACCTGCGTCAGACTGCCCCTTGTCCCCAGAATCCATTCTCCCTGTCTTCCTTTTAGTAAAATGTCCCCCCGAATTTGAGCCTGGCACATGGCTGTCCAGGTGGAGATGTTTCCAGCCTCCCTTGTGGCTCAGGGTAGGCGGGTGACAAGTTCAGTGTGTGAGTGACATGTGAGTGGAAGAGAGGTGTGCGACTAAGGATCACGTCCTCCTGAGAGGAAGTTGCTCGCTCTGTACTGCTTTTCATTTCTCTCTTTTGTCCCCATGGGCTGGAATGAGGATACCGTGGTTGTGTAGAGGAGTAGCTCTCAACCAGAAGCAATTTTGCCCCCATGGGACACTTGGAAACATCTGGAGACATTTTCTGTTGTCACAACGGGCAGGAGGTCACTACTGGCACCTAGTGGGTGGAGGCCAGGGACACTGTAAAACATCCTACAATGCACAGGACAGTCCCCACCTCACCCCAATAAAGAGTTATCCAGCCCCAAAATGTTGGTAGTGCTGAGGTTGAGAAAGGATGTAATAAATGTCTCTATTTTCTTTTTCCTAGAAGCTAGCTTGTACCCTATCTGAGAGGGGACTTTATCAAAATGTAGGGCATCAGAGATCCCCAAACTATTGTGGCCTGGATGCCACACTGGGGGAACAGAAATGCCCTTTGTTATCGGGAAGCATATAACAGAAAGACCAGTTTTATCAGACAGCATGTTTGATTGCAGGCAAGAAACTGACTCTTACTAATACAGTTTCCTGGAGAGCCAGTGGGAGCTCACAGAATCAGTGGGAAGATTGGAAACAGGCAGGAGACCGGGAAGCAGAAACTGCAGGAATGATCTCCAGCAAGAGCAAATTGGTCCAGTAGCTCCCAATGGAATGGACGTTTTTCATCTGCTTCTTCTGTCCTCGGGTCACTTGTTTGAGAATTAGTGGCCTGGAACCACCTACCTGGGTAACCAAGCTTACACTGTGAGCCCACCTGCTGGCTGGGCACCTCGTAGTGATAGGAAGGCTCTGAGTCAAGGAGTCTGCAGGTGACCTTTGACTTCTATGGCAGAAGGTGAGCCATCTGCCTTTACTGTCCTACCAAGAATGGACACAGTGGAGTAAGGTAATCCCCAGGAACTTTGAGGTGTCAATAGGAAATGGGGTTGGATGCTGTTGTAGCCCTAACCAACAGCCACTGGCCTGGGAGTCAGGAGACGAGGTTCAACCTCTGGCTTTGCCATTTACTAGCCTTGTAACTGAGGAAATCCATTTGACTTTTTGGGCCTGAAGATCAAACTAGAATCTCTTATGGACTATAATCTCTAAAGACCCAACACAAAGTTACTCAGATCCACTCAAGCAGGTGTATGATGTGATTAATAGCTGCTGGTAATAGATTATCCTCCTTGCCAAGATCTCTGTATTGACACACGTAGCTCAGGCTACTTGTCTGTCCAATTATACATCAAAAAATGGAACATTTTAATTGCACATATTGATTACGTCTCAGTTATTTGAGGGGCATTGAGATGGACTTGGAATTATTTTCAAAGCCTTCATATACTTTAAAGCATCTCAGCAGTTGGGAAGAAACAGAACAGAGTCTACTGTGCTGTGAGTAAGCCATCTAGCCATAGAGAGGCAGTGATGGAGTCTCACCATCCACTTCATCCCACAATAAGTCTCCCGGATTTGAACCACCGATGCTTGTCTGTCTGGTGAGCGGGGAGCAGGGCCAAGAGTGGCAGGCTGGTTGACTTCAGCTCACCTCTACCAGGGCCCAGCACCTAACTTCAGGACAACCAACTCTTTCTTCTCTGTGGAGAGGCTCCTGGCTGAAGAAGTCACTGGGTATGTGGTTGATACTGGTTGATCTTTCCTGCTTTCTGTCCATTCCCCTTTCTTATGGAAATAAGACAATTCACCCATGTTTTCCATGGGACCATCTGTCCTTCAACATCAGCTATGTGATTTGGAGGGGGATGACTCCACCCCACCGCTGAAGAGGTCGGTATAGGGTCAAAGTCTGGTCAATCAAAGATTCTTATTATCCGTGGATAATGTGGTGATTGGTTCAAGGATGGGCACCTAACTCAAATCAGATCAATGACTCCATTTCTGGATTTTTGTTGGAACCATTGGAAAAAGTATGATCCGTTTCCTTAGTGGTTTTCTGAGCTGTTGGATGTGAGCCTATCAAACTCCTATCAAGGGTGTTTTTGTTGCTACTTGGAGAGATCCTGCCCGAGAAGGCTCCAAGTCTCCAAAATGGCTCCTTAGGCTTCTCATTTCCTAGTAGTCTGGGTCTCACGAGCTTCCTTTCCCTACTGAATGGGACTGATCTGTGTAACTGATAGAATATTGGAAGTGGTGACATGTGACCCCCAGAGTTAGGTCAGACAAGACATCACGGCTTCCTTCTTGCTGTCTCTTGGATCACTGGCTCTGGGTGAAACTGGCTGCCATGTTGTGAGGCCACTTAAGCTGCCCTTAGTGGAGATCAATGTTCAAGGCCTCCTTCTAGCAATAAGCATTAACTTTCCAGACAAGTGAGTGAGCTACCATGGAAGGATATCTTCCAGCCCTCATCAAACTGTCAGATCATGCAGCCCCAGCCAGCATCTGACTGCAGCCTCATGAGGGACCCTAAGCCAGAACCACCCAGTGAAGCCACTCCCGGATTTCTGACCCTCAGAAAGTGTGACAAGTGATACATGTTCATTGTTGTCTCGAGCTGCTAAGTTCCAGGTTCATTTGTTACACAGCAACGAATAACTAACACAAATTATTAGCTTGGGCCATGGCTCATCACACTGGAGGAGCACACAGCCCTGAAGAATGTGGACTTTGTAAAGCATTGCAACACAATCCTCCCAAATTTGATTGTCCTGAAAATGAATCCTGCCCATCAAGTTCTCACTAAAACTCTTTCTGCTGGCGTGGTGTTTTCTGCGGAGGAGAGTCAGTCCTGTACTCATTAAAACATTTGGGGGATTCTCGAGGCTGCAGACTCATTATTTAACCCATGCATGCTCTCTCTCTTTTTTAACCACAGTTATTTTTAAATACCTTAAGGAGAAGACTGAATTTTGCATATTCCTTAAGGCTTTTTAAAACTGGGAGGATTGAGAATTTGTTTATTTATCCATGGAGGAAGATATCACTTGGTGAGTCTTCTCGTTTATAGGTGCCTCAGCTCTGCCCCAGGGACCTCTCCAGGCTCAGCGCCTCTTCTCCCTGCGGTAAATCGAAGGTGACAGTCAAGGCTGGGAAAACACTGCTTGGGAACACAGAGAACCACACCGAGAGAGCAGCAGAAGCCGTGTGCGAGGCAGCCACTGGTGCCGGGGACAGGAAGGGTGAGGAGGATGAGAAAGAACGTGGGGGCCCAGAATCAACATGACTGGTGGACATGGATGGTTCCCTTTGGGGCAATGAAAAGTCTGAAATATCAGTGGGACATTTAGCTTAATCTGGTGACTTGATAGATATTCTTGGGTTTACATTTTCCTAAGTTGGTGGGGAAAAAAAAGAGGCTGAAAGAGAAACAAGGATCTCATCTTTGGGGACCTCTGTCTACCTGCTGGGAAGTGATAGAATCCTCACTTTCCCTGGTGTCCACCCGTCTTCTGGGGCATGGCTCTCCCTCCCTGTTCTAAGGCTGAAAAACTGTGATCTGTTTTGGTAGATGGGCACAAGGTTCAAACAGGTGGCTGGCTGGAGACCATGACCTTAAGTAACTCCAGCTCCCTGTAGACCCACAGCCTGGAGCAGTCCAGGGCTGGAAGAGAGGCAGTGCCAGGCTGGCAGCCAAAGAGGATGCCACCCAGCACAGAGCCCCCAAGGATCCTCCATGCCCAATTCAAGACACCGCCTTCACCGAGGGCCATCGGTATTCTTGTTCTAACAGCTCTTTCTTCACCCACACCAAGAAGAGCTTGCTGCTTGGTGAAGATCCATGGATATCCTTATGAAGTCACTCCAACGATCTTCACGAGGCTGCCTGCCCTTATCACGTGATAACCTCACCCGCTATGGCAACACCCTGCCTTGTGAGCAGAAAGCATACACTCCAACCATGGGGCTTAGCTGGGGTCACTGGGAAGTGGCAGTCAGGGAATGAGCTGTGATGCAGCTGTGGAAAGGATGGTGTCCTCACAGAGTAGCAGTGGCCACCAACCAAACCACGGGCGTTGGGGCCCACGGAGGTCCTCTCAGGCAGGGCCACCATTATGTTGTCAAATATGGTGGTGCAGGCAGAGCGTTACCTCTTGCAAAGGCTTTTCAAGCGGTGCCCAGGCCAAGCAACATTCTCTTCATTGGTGATGAAATTGGGGCTCAGAGTGATGAAGTGACTTATCGGTTCTGGCTGTATTACAGAGTCGGATCTTAGCACCACAAAATGCTTCAGATACCAACAAGGGAGCATAGAGACTTCCAGCAACCTCAGCTTTCCTCCACGCTGAGGTCTGAGCTGGCAGTCTGCCCACGTCTGCCGCTCTCAGAAGGAGTGGGAGTGGGAACAGAGTTCACTCCTGCTGCCTCCTGACCTTAAGCTGCTCGGCGTGTGTAGGAAGCTGGGACAGAAGCAGGGAGGTGCAGCCTCCTCACAACTGCAACACCCGCAGCCCCGCAGCAATACGCATGCTCCAGAGGGCAGACCGGGAGACAAGCCATTCCTGGAGCTGGGAGAACCAGCCAGCACAAAGGTCTTTTGGGGAAAGTCAGGCTCCTGGGTGACACTGTCACAGACAGAGCAGAGCAGAGACAGTCAGTTCTCAGCTGACTAATTAGCTCACACCAGCAATGAGAGATGGGCAGGAAAGTCCCCAGTTGTTTTCCTCAAGTTGGTAATAAGACTCACAATTAGGCCCCAAGAGACTGCTTCTCTCTCAAGATGGTGTGTTTGTGCTGCTCCTCCAGGCCAAGCCTCCGTTGGCACCCAAGTCATACAAATCCTCAAAGGGGAAAAGATCCTAATTTGGCATGCAACCAGTCCCCCTCCTTCCCGGTTCCCACATGAAGGTCTGCTCTCAGAAATCCAGCCGCTCAATAGACCAAGCAGCATCTAATGAACAGCTATGGTATTAATCGGGTTGCAGTAGGTGCTGCTATGGCAATAATAAGCCAAAATAGCAGTAGTGTAGCAGAACAATGGTCTATTTCTTGTCAAGAAGGGTCTGGGAGTACTGGGCACTCTCCAGGGCCACATTCCTTCTGTGGTGACTCAGGGAGCCAGGCTCCCTCCAACTTATGGTGCCACGTGTCAATGTGTGGCTTCCAGGTAACCAAGGCAGGATAAGAGAGAGTATGGAGAACTCACACTTGCTCTTAACTGTCCCCTCTGGGAGTGACACCTGTCATTACCATTCACAGTCATTGGCGGAACTAGTCACATGGCCCCAAATGAACTGCAAGGCAGGCTGGGAAGTGTATTGAGTACGATGGTCTCTGCTACAATTCCCATATGTCAAACATGTCCCTAGTATTTGGAGGCTATAGGGGAAGAAGGGAACCCCTCCTTTTCCCTAGGGATATGAAAAAGCCAGGAAGAAGTCTCTGCCCCAGTAGACTCTGGAGATACTGATTGCATGGAGTATGACCAGCAGAATTCCAACTAAAAGGAAGACCTCCATACAATGAGGTTAATCTGAGAACAAGGGGGATATTTAATTCATGCCATGCTTCACTCACAGAGGGTTGAACCTTGACAGTAAACCAGCAAGGTCTCTATAGAAAGAGATGAAAAGAGGTATTATCTTCTATGTGTCTCTCGAGGGCAGGAATTGCAACTAACTTACTTTTGTCTACCCTGAAGTGACCAAATTTGAAGACTTGTCTATTGGCTCAGGGGAAGATGCTGGTGTCACCTCCATATGCAAAGCAACTAGATTATATAAAAAAATCCTCTGGCAGCAGTTCAGTTTCCTGGTTCCCACTATGTAGCCAACTTAATTTATTAGACCATGCCTTCATCACTCATGCTTTGCAAACCATTCATTACCTGTCTGCCCATCCATCCACCCATCCACCCATCCACCCATCCATCCACCCATCCACCCATCCACCCACCCATCCATCCATTCATCCATCCATCCATCCATCCATCCATCCATCCATCCATCCATCCATCCAAATATGCATCTAATCATCTAACCATCTATCTCTCCATCCACCCAACCATCCGTCATCTGTCCATCCATCTGTCCAGCTGTCTGTCCATCCATCCACCCATCCATCCATCGAAATGCTTATCAATTGCTGACTCTTTCTAGGCATAGCTCTAGTCATGGGGTATATAGCAGAGAACATGTCATACTAGATCCTTACTCTCCTGGAACTTATATTCCACTAGGGAAGACACACAACAGGCAAGGAAACAAATACTTAGAAAGGACAATTCCAGAGTGTTCTCAGAGCTATGAAGATTATAAGATGGGATGATAGGAGGGGGAGGGACAGGAACGGAAGGGGAGGGTGAGGCTGTTCGAAGCGAGTCAGAGAAAGCCTCACTGAAGAAGTGACCTATGAGCTGAGGCCTGAATGGTGAGGACAGCCAAACCTGTGAAAATCTGGGAGAACAGAGTTCCAGAAAGAAGCAGCAACAGGACAAAAGCTTCAAGGTGGGGATGAGGATGTTTTGCTAGAGGAATAGACAGAAGGAAACCAGTGAGGTTGGGACTTAGTGAGGGAGAGGTGAGTGGTGGGAATGAGGAGGGAGATGAGCAGTGCTGCATCACACTGGCCACGGATTTCATTCTAGGATTTATGGGTATCTATCGGAGGGTTTTAAGCCTGGGAGTGAAATGATTTGAATTACGGTTTAAAAAGGTCACCTTGTTAATTTTCATTTAGCAAACATTGGCTGTCTACTTAGTAGATTCATCTAAGAGCCACAAAATGCTCTGGATGCAGGGGAAGGAGAGGAGAGCAAGACGGAAGCTTTTACAGTTATAAAACACACATGGGCCTTAGAGCTTGGAGTCCAATAGCATAACTGGCAGATCGGACTTGATTGAACATCCTTGAAAAACAGCCGTGAGAAATTCAAAGTCTGGAAGTGGCACAGTAGGGTAGCCCCAGGGTACCCTCTCATGGGACCCAGCCAGAGAGTGATGGGTTTCTACAGTGGACCCACCCAGGTGATTTGTAAAGGGGGCTTCCTCTCGCTTCTTCAGCATTGCCCTCAATTTTCTGGAGTCCCATATATATGGTTCCAGAGTCTTCCTGGAAGGCTAGAAAGCAAAGTTCACAAAAATGGAATTTTTTTGTTGGGGGTCGGGGGAAGCCTGGAAAAGGCAAGGAAAGGGAGTAGTGGGATCTATTGCTTTGCAGGACCAGCATCCATTTTTATGGCAAAAGTGTCTTGATTTTCCTTTAGGAATCCGTCTCCTCTCCCATCTGAGTCCCTATGGTTCAAGTGTGGACTCACTCTCCCCCATGTTCCAGGGCTGGAGGGAGACACCTGTGGTCAAGGCCTGGATCATTACCTCCTGCAGGTGACAGATTTGATTCATGCTCAGCTGGTGACTGAAGCTGGCTGAAACGGTCAATTGAGAGACGTTTTCTGAAGGTGTCAGGACAGTGGCTGTCTTTCTCTGAAGTTCTTAGCTGTGAAACTAACGAGGCTGGAGCTTCCAGAAGCCACTGTATGGAAAAGCTTTGCCTGAGCATGAAATAAAACAGGCAAACACACAGCCAAGAGCCGGGGAGGGGATCCAACCATCCTGGGAGTGATACAGTCTGTCCCTATTTTTTTTCCTGAAGCCCAGTTAAATTTTTTTAATCACTTGCAATGAAAAGATTCTCTCTAAAGCAATCATCGAGACAGGACTTCTCTCCCCAGGGGACTGCTTTCTCCCTGGAGTGGGTAGAATTGAGTCCCCCACAAAAAACATGTTGAAGTCTTAACCCTCAGAACCTGTGAATGTGACCTATTTGGAAAGAGGGTCTTTGCAGGTGTAATCAAGTTAAGATGAGGTCAAACTGGATTAAGGTGGGCCCTGATCCAGTGACTGGTGTCCTTATAAGAGGAGAGAAAATTTGGACATACAGACACACAGGGAAAAGGCCATTGTGATGACAGAGGCAGAGATTAGAGGGATGTGTCTACTAGCCAAGGGATGCCAAGTATGGCCGGAAGCCACCAGAAGCTAGAAGAGTCCTGGGACAGATTCTCCTTCACAGCCTCAGGAGGAACCAACTCTGCCAACACCTTGATTTTGGACTTCTGTCCTCCAGAAGAAATGGTGCGAGAATAAATTCCTGTTGTTTTAAGTTACCCAGGTTGTGGTAATCTGTTATGGCAGCCCCAGGAAATGAACACACCTTCCAAAACACATGTAGCCTTTGTACATATCATTCTCCTATCTATAACTTTTTGATACACAGATCAGCATTTTTTCCCATATCCACATCAACTGGGGCCAGCTGCAGGGAAAGTGTATGAGAGAGAACTTGAGAGGAAGGCCTTTTGGGCCAGCAGGGGTTCCACTGATCTGAGTCAAGCTTGCATCTGGACCTCTGGCCACAGCATCCTCTTCCTTCTGCCCACCTCTCCATCGCCCCTCCAGCACCCCCAGTGCTACCCCAGGCCATCATTGCCCGCTGGGCTGGAGGACACTGGCTGCTCCAGGGGAACATCCCTGGTTCACCCCCATTCCTGCTGGAGCCTCTTTGGCTGCTGCTACAGCAAAGGGGAGGGAGTCCCCCAGCGAGGAGCTAATGACTGCACTCTGGGAAGTGACAAAAGGGGTAATTAATTCACAGTTGCGAGCTTTCCCAGAGGGAAAGAGATAAATCGTTCTCTGGCACTCCCACGGTGTCCTAGCACAGCCTCATTTGTAAAGTGGGTGTGAAACTACAAAGCTTTTGATGAGACACATTCCTGGATGCCCCCAGCCCAGTGCCCTCTCGGTCCACGGTCCACGTAGCAGTCGGCCTCCCTCAGTCTCCTCCAAGAACTTCTGACCAGAGGCTAGTGTCATGGGTTTAATTGTGCCCCCCACCAAATTCATATGCTGTCATCCTAACCCCCAGTAGTAGATGTGGTCTTATTTGGAAATAGGGTCTCTGCAGATGTAATTAGTTAAGAAGAGGTCTTACTGGAGTAAGGTGGGCCCTTAATCCATATGCTGGTGTTCATATAAAAAGGGGAAATTTGGACACAGACACACACATACCATGTGGAAAACGCCATGTGAACATGGAGGCAGAGATCGGGGTGAAGCTTCTACCAAACAAGGAACTCCAAGGATGGCCAGCAACACCAGAAGCCAGAGAGAGGTTGGGAACAGATTCTCCCTCACAGCCTCAGAAGGAACCACCCCTGCCAACACTTGACCTCAGACTTCCGGCCTCCAGACTGTGAGACAGTAAATTTCTGTGGTTCAAGCTGCCCACTTTGTGGGGCTTTGTTAAGGCAGCCTAGGAAACTACCAATGCGGCAGGCGAAGGATTGTTGGTGGCTCAAGAGAAGCCGCGAGAAGCCATGGCCTCCACTGGGGGGCGCTGATGATCCTCGTTTCCGTTGGCTTGGGGTCTGGTCCCACTCAACTGGTCCCGGAACTCACTGCCTCTAGGGGCCCCGCAGGTGGTGGAAATGAGAAGGAAGGTCAGGTGTTAGAGGACCAAGCAGCATCACTCACTTTATTCACATACAGAATGACACCCTGTTGAAAAGTCAGTTCGTTAAGACTTTCATATCATTTCTTTCTCGAATTCTGGGCACATGGATCATGATACAGGTTGTGTGATAATGGCATCTTATGTTGTGTTCTTTAGACAAAGACATTCTATACTTTCCAGGAGACACATAGGGATATTCTTTCATAAAGCAGTATCCTTTTCCTAAGTGTCTTGAGAACACACAGCTCCCTCCATCTATGTTTGTTTTCCACATATTTCGGTAGAGACACGCCCAGGCAGAAATATTCCCCTGTTATTAAAAAAGTGGTGAGCTAGACAGCAAATGAAATTTGTACATCCACTCTGTCCAGTTAGGGCCAATTTGGGTGGTAAGCCCCATTCTGCCAGAGCATCTGAATTCTCTTGAGAAGACAGAAATCCACATTTTTTAGGCAAAAGAGTTAAGTGTTTACTCAATCCTTGTCTATTCTGTGCCTGTTTTATTGTCCTTTTTTAGGACGATCTGAAAATTATTTTGTTTGTTGTTGATCCCCCCACGCCCACTAGAGATAAAGTCTTTGAGGGTAGACACGGGTGTGTCATATTTACTGCTCTATCCCCAGTGCTTGCAAGAGTTCCTAGCACACAGTAGGTGCTCAATAAATACCAATGGAATAAGTGAATGATCCATCACTTGATACTGTTTACATGAATACAAGGATTTCATGCAACTTCTTTTTCTGTGGAATCACCTTGAGGCGGCATTTGATTGTTAGAGGAGTCTAAAGATCAACCCTTTTTTAGCCCAGCCCAGAGTCACCGTGGGCAGGTACACGCCTCAGGAAGTTGACATCTGAAGGTACGTGTGAGATGCAAAGAAAGGACAGAGCCATTTCCCTCGCTTCAGCCCAAAGGGAGGCTGGGATACACGCTTGCCTGCCACGGTTCCCACTTACCGCCATCCGTCAGCAGGCTTTTAGCAGAGAACCACACGTGTGATTTATTTGCAGATCTTTCAGGTCCTGAAGGAGAGACACTTAGAACACAACGCACTTTGTCATCACGTGTCAACATCGCCTCAATGCGGAGATCTGCATTACACGATGTAAGAGTGTAATTGGGTTGTGCTGGCATCCTTAAATCTGCATTTTCATTTCCCCAAAGCCACGGTGTTTGGAGAGCCATTTGCAGTTGACGCCAGCCCCTTGGAGGGGGTCGGCGTGTAGAAAGACAACAGACAGCCATAAACTCGCAGAGTGCAAACTTTATATTTACAGTTGGTGAGTTTATAAATATAGATTACCTTCTTACAATCTACAGTACATTCTGCACGCACATGGATTGAGAGTGGGCAGCGCCATGGTTTTAAAGGAATCATCACGGGGGTAAGGATGAAAGAAATAGAAGGCGGCGACTGGAAGCAAAGGATTCTCATCGAAAGAGGTGACAGCTTAATCACCCAACCAGACCAGGTAAGTAAACTTGGGGACAGGAGCAGGGGGCTTATGGCTGCTGGAATCCCAGTCTTAGCACGAACGGATAGCACCTCAGTTGGAGGGAGAGTGCGAAGGTTGAGAGAGTGAGCTGCTGGAATTTACACACAGGGTCTAAGGAGAGTTCAATTATATGCATTTATATATAGAGAGAGAGAGAGCGAGGGAGGAAGGGGGAACACACACACACACACACACACACACACACACAGACACACAGGGAGAAACAGAGAAACAGAGGAAGACCAGAGATAGGTTCAGAGAGACACAGAGACAGAGAGACACACAGAGAAAGAAAGAAATTGGAAAAGAGATCTAAAGAGATCAGAAAATGATGCAAAGGGAAAAAACAGAGAGATAGAGCGAGAGATTGACTCAACAGCATGGGCTCTCCATGGTCCTTCTTCCTCCACTGTAGTTCTCAGGATGGTACCTACTTGGCAAGGATTCCACCACCATCTTCTGCCGTAGACAGAGGGTGAGATGGGATAAGAATCCTCTCGTCTCTCCCTCCACCTCCACGTTTACAGGCTTTGCTCTGAGGGGTTTTAGAGATGCCCAAGGGTCATTCAGATTTCAAGCAACGTGAAAGCTTCCAGGACTGACTTTAGAACCAAATGTTTGCATAACCTCTCTCTCTCTGTCCCACACCATGGCACCCCGGGTCCCTCCATCTCTCCGAGGTAGGGAAGCCTTACATTCTGCCCAAGTGTAAGTGGGGACAGGCTCCCTGCCCGCCCCACCTCTTACACACTCAGAGTCATAACTCTCCACACGCTGCACACTTCACATGACACCCATGTTTGTCTCAATGGCCTTGGACAGGAGACCCCCTGTGACTGTTGACAAACACATCGCAAAACCGCCCTCTCTGCTTTCTAGAAAAGCGAGAGGAACAAGCCTCACTTGGTGTTGAGTTCCTTGTGGTACCACTTACCCTCAAAGATGAGCCTCTTCTAGGAGGGATGGTGTGTGGAGTCCACCCAGGGGGGCCTTCTCTATAGAACGCCCCCTGGTTGTTGACACAAAGCCCATGGGGGAAGAAAGAGACTCAGTGAGTGCTGGAGACTGCCCCCCGCTGCCCACAGGTGACCAACGACTTTTGGAAAGCTGGCAATGCAGTGGAGAAGTACAAATCTGAACATAGAGAACTTGCTAAAAAAAAGAAAAGCCTGGTTCTTTGAACCTGATTGAAATTCTACGTCCCGTGTCCCTAGTTTACAAATAAAGGGATGCTCTGAGTCGCTCAGAGGGTGTGTTTGTTGGTTTGTTCTTGGTGTCTGGTTACAAAGATATTGGTGGCCTGTTTGCCCACTTGTTCTCTCTCAGTCCTTGTCAGCAATGGCCCTGGTCTGTCAACAAGCCAGCCTACTTTCACCCAATCTTTGGGGGATGATGACTCACAGCCATGCTTCCCAGGAGCCGACTGGGCGCTAGACTCTGCCTCTCATCACGCTCACAGCGAGATGCGCTGCTCCAATTCAAATGATACACTTCCTTCCATTGATCCACTTACGGTCAACCTAAGTCAAGCTTTCCTTCTGCCGTCTGCAATATGGAACACGGGATCCATGTGGATCTTACAACATCCAAATTGCTTTGACTAAGGAGATAGAGGGACTATTCTTTCCTGGAACCTCTCAGAAGCTCAGTGATTCAGAACTCATTTTTCTTCCAAGGTTTAAAAATCTTGCCATGCATGATAAACCTCTTAACGTCGACCAAGACATTGTATGCTGGAACATGAGCATCAAATCCTACTCGGAGCCTCCCCAGCTGTGCCAGGGCCGTTTTCTGGGGCTCTGTTGGCAGGGTCACCCTCATCTTGTCCTGTCATTCCTTTTCTGCCCCGGGGGCACCGTTGTCACACATCCTCAAATTAAAGGCTGAAAGGTGAGTGAGTGTCAGCGAGTGTCCGGCTTACACGTTTTCGTGTAACCTTTCCATGTAGGTGTGGAGCTCTGTGCACTCCCCGGGGTCCAGATCCTGGCAGGCCCAGCTCATATTAGCCTCACCGCTCGTCACTATGGGGTTCACGGCGGGGCATCCGTCGTCCGTGGAGATGGTGGTGAAGGTGGTAAATTTCACTCTTTTCCTTTTTGAGGTAGGGGATGATGGGGGCTCACTTTTCTGATCCTTCCCATCATCGACTATGGGTCCTGAAGATTTGAACAGCTGCCCATTGATGCTCTTTTGGGAGCTTGTGCTGAGGAGATACTTACTTTCTTCGAAATCCATACCCCTGTCAATGGCGGTGATCTGCTCATCTTGAGAGGATGCAAAGTTAATGTGATTCTCCAACAGTTCTGTCCGGTGGCTCAACCCCACCCAGTCATGGGAGTGACTCATTCCTTCTTGCTCTTCGAAGGGAAGCTGTTTGTGCCTGTACTTCAATGCAAAGGTCACACAGTTTATTAGGAAGACCAAAATGGCCAGGCAGAAGACACCCAACAGAGCGTACATCCCAATTTCCAGGTCGCTCAGCCCTTTGGATGCCTGCGTGAGGTCATTCTCATCCATTTCCCCATTACTTCTGGGGAGATCCACATGGGCAGGGAAACTGGTGAGGTCAACAGGGATGGTCTGCAAACCACTGTCATCATCTAAAAGGCTTTCCTGGCCATTGCTCTTCTGGAAGGTTGACCTTTCTGTTGTGGAGCCTCTTCCTTCCATGAGGCCCATGGAGGAACTGCTGTAGTACTGACCCTCTTGACTCCTCCACTCTTGCAAGGGTCTTTTGGGTCTTCTGTCATTGACATTATTCTCCAGGTGAACTCCTGCCCCCATGCGTCTGCTGTCACTGGTGTTGGGGCTAGCATCACTTTGGCCAAATTTGACTTTGATGTTGGCTGTTCCCACAGCAAGCACACTCTTCCGCTTGGATTTCTGGCAAGATTCACTAATAACCATCTCGACCTTTACCAGAGCACCGTGTCCTTCGGTTTCCGCAGCGATTACAGGCCACTTGAATTTGGGGTCTTGGTGGATGGAGACCACCTTCTCATCCAGGGATGTGGCCATCAAGGAGAAGTCTTTCCCATCGTAAATATCCAAGGGAGTGACGGAGCCATCACTGAACTGGACCCAGCAACTGATGGCTGCTTCCTGTTGAGTAAAATAAGTCAATCAAAATGGGCCCCTGAGTTCACTGAACACCAAGTCTTAGTCAGACAGATACTCTGTGGCAAAAATATTATGACAAGAACAAAGAAAAATGTTTTTAAGCAGTATGGAAATAAAAACTAAGAGGTACTAAGGGTATGAAAGAAAATTAATTCTTATAAATGTGCAAAACCAAAATAAAACAACAACAACATTAAAATGACAATGAAACAGGACCAGTCATAAACACTCCATAATAACATTTGCTTTTCTTTCCTGAGGTGTTGAAAGAAAGATGGGTTCTTGAGGCAAGATCTACTTCCACGCGATAATAAATTGCATGTCAAAGGATGTTACTGGTTAGTGGGATCATTTACAAGTGTCACACGTTTAAATGAAAAATATTTATTGCATTATTTTTAAGTTGCTTTAATCCTGAGTCTCCATTTATTACTCACAGCACAGATTAAAGACCCTCATCTAGACAAAGACACCCAGAGGGGCTGCCGTTTTTGGCTGTTTTGGTCCTGCTTTCTCTGGGTCTACAGAAATAGGTTTGTACTGGATTTCAGACACAGCTGGTCTGGAGGCGAGGACTTAAACCAGCCAGAGAGACGGAGAGTCTCTCTGTCTATTTGGGAGTCTTTGTCTCCCTCCCACACTCCGCCCCAACCAGCTGGGGGAAACTGGGAGACCAAAGAGTGGCCAGGGCCAGGGTTTGTGTGCATCTCAATCTCTTCCCTTTTTACCTTGTTGTTTTAGAGCAGCTTCCCTTGGGACCAGTTTGACAGGGAGATCAGAGTAGAGGAGATAACCTCCAATTTAACGCAAGCCTTCAATTTCAGTGAAGACGTCATCATGCTGACAGTGAACTGGCAGGCCCATTGCTTCCTCCCTCCTCCCCGCCTTCTGGAGACCCCGCCCCACCCCAAGCCCAGAATGATGAGCAGCCCTAAGAGGCACATGACCCTGCACACCTGGCTACAGCTGAGTGGACCAGGGAGACAGCTGAGGTTGGAGCCACTAATCTCAGCAGCTCTGAGCCAACTGGCATCTCTCTCCCTCTCCTTCTCTCTCTCAAATTTGAAATAAGAAAGACAGACCGAAGCACTTAGTTGTGGGAAGAGGAGTGGGAGCTCGTATAAAATTGAGGAATGAAGCCCCATTTTGGAGCAACCACGATGGATCATGTATAAGTGAAGGTTTAGGCACAGCATTTATCTACGGGAAGAGAAAAATAAATTAGATCATAAGGAAGTCACAGGGGAAGGAGAGAATGGGCATGAGAGAGAGTGTTGATGCTCCAGGTCCTCCAAGTTCTTATGGCTGACATCCATGAGTGTCCCCTGATCCTTGTAATAAATTCTGTACTATTTAAGCTTGCTTGAGTGGATTTCTCTTTCTTGCAACCAAAGAGCCTCTGACCACAACAGAAGTAAATTTACCCTGGTGGTGCTCAGTCTTCAGAAGTGAGAAGAAAGGCTCCTCAAACGTGAGTAGTGGCCTCTGCACCTACTTCACCTCAGCCAGTAAATGCTGCTATTGTTAGACAAGGGCTGGGACCAGCTGCTAAGTGGAAAACACTGTCAAGACACAGTGCAAAACCACTGGATGTGACCCTGATTTACCAGGTTCTTCCAATCTGCCATGAAATCGGAGGAGGAAATTCAAATGCACATTGGATTTCTTGAAACTCAGATGTCAGAGCTAAGTCTCATGCAGGGACTAAGGGCCATCCAAGCCAACAATGGAGCCAACCTCAGGGTAGCATGTTTAGCTCTGCATGTCGGAAATGGCCTTGTTCTGTGTCTTATGCGTCCTTAACTCCTAATTGGTGGTCACCTGGTTTTATCACCCCATGAAGACAGAAAGAAGCCTCGGGTTATTTCTCCTTTTCTATCTGTAACTTGCATCCCGGCTGGCATCCTGCCCTGAGAACAGGGAGGTTTGCCTTTGGTAAGAATGCATATCTGTTAGTGGGATCATCCACTTTTGAGTGTTTTCTAATCCAAACCCCTGTACACAAAGACCACAGTGAAAAGGCGAAGGGATCATCTAACAGCTGCGGGGAGCATTAAGTGATGGGGACGGGCTGGGAAAATGGGATGGCTCTGTGTGTCCTGGGGCAAGGGCAGCTCAGCAGCCTTCCTGCTCAGGACGGTCACAGCCTCGGCAGGTGCAAGAGGGGCCGAGGAGGCGGTTAACTACCTGCTGAGGGCACAGTTGCCAGGAAGGCCTCTTGACCAATAAGAGAGTTTGCCAGGAAAATTCCCTACGTGGGCTGCAGGCCTTTCCGCAGCCCCACAGGAGGACAGTCCCATTTCATGGGGTACAGAGAGAATCAACGGCCAGAGACCACTGTCTTTGGTTGTTGAGCAAGGTTCACCAAAGTCTCTAAGTTCTTTGTAAGAAATAATGCTTACCCACCTCTAATGAGGGAGGAGATCGTGGAACATTTGCAAACGCCCTATTAACAGTGCCCTTTGTTTGGAAACCATTGTGTCAACACACACACATACATACACACATGCACACACATACACACAATGCACACATACACACAACACGGATACGCATAGCACATACACACACACAACACACACTCTATTAGCACACACTGGTTTTAAATAAAGAGAAAGAGGATTGTGATGGACATGCCATGGGCTCTTTATTTCTGCCCCGAACTAAGCAATAAACATGTGGAAGCAATCTCTCTCCTCCTGTCTCCTCCTGACGCCCCAGACCTGTTACCCCATCTTCCTTGCAGGGACCTAGCAGCAGGCTGTGGACCTCGCCTGGAGTCTGCTCCTGCCCTCACCCCCACCCCACGGCCTGGTGAGGGACAGCCGTGTCCAGGGCCAGGGCCGTTGGGGTAGACGAGGAGCGTGAAGCAGCACGGTGCTCCCTGAGCACACTTGCGCTATGCTGAGTGAGGAGTGGAGCCTTTCGTCCAGCCCCTCTGTCTCCTGGTGGCCTACGATCCTGTACTCACTGCAAGTGTTTTTTGGCATCTCTGTTTGGGAGAGCTAGGGAGCAAGAGACAGAGCAGTCACCTGCTCCACAAGCCCCTTCCCAGACTGAGAAACACTCGAGGTGCCATCCCATTCTTTTGTGGGACCCCTGATTTGTGACTCCACCTGATGGGTACCTAATTCAGTGTGGGACCTCACCCCACTAGGAGACCTCACTTGATGTGGGACCCTGCTCAATGCAGGACTCCACCCAATGAATAACCCCACCTGACGTGCGACCTGACCCCACCTGCTATGTGACCTCACCTGATGTGACCTGATGTGTGACCCAACCTGCTGTATGACCTCACCTAATGTGACCTGATGTGTGACCCTCCTGATGTGACCCACCTGCTGTGTGACCCTCCTGATGTGTGACCTCACCTGATGTGACCTGATGTGTGACCCTCCTGATATGTGACCTTCCTGATGTGTGACCCCACCTCTTCTGTCCCAAGCCCTGCCTCCATACCTGTTTGGGCCTTTGCAGAAGTTCCTGAGCCACCGCCGTGGCGAAGATGGCTCTGTTGCTCCCTGGGCTGAGCTGCAAGGAGAGTGACAGCCCTGTCACTAGCTGGACCCCGAGGTCTGTGATTGTTACCTTCTCATCCAGCACGGTGATGGTCTTTTCAGCCAAGATGGCATCCGACAGAGGCGACAGGATCTGAAAGGCAGAGCCAACGTGGCAAGGAAGAGCTCCTTGCGGTCTCAGAGATTCCTCCCATAGCATGAACGATGCTCCATGCACGGGGGGGATAGAGACAGACAAATGAGCCAGAGGGAACAAAAACGGGCCTTCCCACTGATGCCTTCTTCTAAAAGATATATCTTGCTTATGAAAATATATCTTTTATGTAACAGCAAAATGATGTCAAGGAGTGGGTGGGGCAGGACTTGACACCCCACCCCCACCACACAAATATAAACTCTGTTACCCACCATGCACCCCCTCAGTGCTTAAGAGGAGGAATTAACATCTTCATTCGAGTACTACTTTTATGATTCTTGTACGGCATGGATCGTCTCTACTATTATTTAGTGCATATTTTGTTTAAAGTTATTTACATTACTTAATTTGTTAAAAAAAACTTCATAGCATCAAAGAACAGTGGTTTTGATAAGCTAGTTATATATTTACGTATTTCTCTCTTACACACACGATCACCAATGTGTGACTAAAGGAGAGACTGTTGGTCCAGGTACCACCTAAATCATCCTGTGGGTCCCTGGGATTCACATTCCACACTTCGGGAGACACTGAGCAGTGATGCTCAGTTGCATGTTGGAACATCAGCTTGCACCCTCTGATAAACACAGCTGCAAGTCTCCACCCCTGCGCCCAACATCCCAAAGTCCCATTTCTCCTCTGGACACCCAGGATGGCCTGGGAAACAAAGCTTACATTCAATTTAGACCCCGAGGAGGAAATTCTGCTTGTGAGGAGCGTCCGTGGAGTCACTGCCCCGTCTCCTCGCCCCTCACCCACGCTGTGAAGGGCTGATTTAGACGGCTCCTCATGAATCCTCAGCCTTCTGATGAAATGGGCTGCATCCTTCTTTTACCTGCTTTCTTGACATGTTTGTCTTTTCAGGTTGTTGGTGATATTTATGAAGATGTATGTCAAGATAGCGGGTTTCCCAGGACTCCTCAAATTCCTTTATCAAAGTTCATATTTCTATCCAAACACCATCTTCAGTTTCTAAGCCTGGTCATGACAATTTGAATGGCAGTGAGCATGAGATACAAGTCCCCAGAAGAAAATGGATAAGCGAATTCATAACTCAGGTGGAATTTATAACTCAGTGGGAATAAATAAGTGGGAGGAACTGAGGGTCTAGGGAAGAGATGCCCCACCAGGACAATTTCACGTTCAATGCATGGGATGCTGGCCCATTTCTCCTGCCTAATACCTGACTTCCAAACACTATGTCATTTCCTCTTTGCGCTGAAATGATCGTTTAGAGTGAGTAGTTAATACCAAGTTTTCATGTTGGTTCCAGATTTAGGCATCAGCATCGGTTTAGCCTATGGATTGATTGCAGGAATTTAGATCTTTAATTTAGATCTTTCAACTAAGAGTCAACGTGGAGGTTGCATGCTCTTGTTTAGGAGGGAAATATGTTTTGTTCGACATACATAATGATTTAAAATGGAATTAATGGCTATCCTTAAAAAAAAAAAAGAGGATTTCATATAAAAAGATAGATTTCCAGCTTTTCTAGAAAAGTTGAACATCTGGCCCTGCTGAGCTCACATTTTCTCTTGGTCACTTTTGGAGATGAATAGCAGCCTCCTCTTCACCACACTCCTCACCACTCCCTATTGTATTCCTAACACTTAGGGCCCAAAATGGTCGTCATCTTTCAGGTCACGCCAGCCTGCTTTCCACACCGATAGTGGAAAGCTTTTAGAGATCTCAGCTTTTAGAGATCATTTGACCATGTGACTCCTGGGTCACAGTCCAAACCAATTTATATTCCTCCTTGAATAAAATGATTTCTTTTAAATATCAGCCAATTTCCCAGAATGGATATGTTTTAAATCTTCCATAATCCAATATAGTTTCACTTATAAAGCTTTCTTATGCACAATTGATTTAGAAATCTCACTGACTGGCTAATAGTATGATCACATCTCCAATAAATGGGGCAGCTATTGAGGAATATTTGTTCTCACTCAGGAGGTCAATGACTAAACTCAAGTCACCCCCCAGAATGCTGTTTTGTGAAAGTATTTGTTTCAAGATTCTTGTGTTGTACACCCGTCCTCTCCCACCCATTTCCAGCAGCAGGTGCCCACAAAACCAATGGTGTCATAATAACTTTGTTCCTTTCTTCAGCACGTTTCTGAGCTGCTCTAGCTTTCATCGGGCCTGAGGTTGGGACTTGGCAGAGGCAGCAAGACAATATGGCGGGATGGTCAGTGAGGTGGATGGCTAAGCGAGAAACTGCTGGCCACACCCGTGATTCCCATGAAGTCAGCTCACCCGAGCGCTTTTTCCCCAAGATGGTAATGTCTACCACGGCTTAGAGACAAATAATGTCTTGGAGTTTCAAACACGACCCAACCAGAGGAGCGAGTCCAGCGTTTCTCAAATGGAAGTAACTTGTGAGGAATTTCAATATTCTTGTTGCATCATTATACCACCTATCTTATTTCCTTGACAATTTCTTTCAGTCTACTCACTCTAGAAATAGACATCATTCTAAGCAATGACAAACAGCCGAATTCTCGTCTGGCCAGGGGTGAGGCGGGGATACAGAGAGTCCTCGCCTTTGGGGATGTCTCACCTGAATGGTGGTCATCCCCAGCTCCTGGCCGGTCAGGACTTGTCCCCCTTGCAGCTTGGCGATGCGGGGCTCCTCCACCTGCATGAAGTCATTTACCAGCTCCGTGATGTCCACCTGCCAGTCTGAGCCCAGCAGGTGGGCCAGGTGCCCCCCGGGCTCAGCCGCCTCGGCCACAAACTGTGTTAAGACCCGCACCATAGCATGCTGGTACTGGAGCGCGCAGCCTCGGCCCCTCCTCTCGTCTTCGTCCTCTTCCTCGCTGTCCCGAGCTGGCCTGTCAAAGGGTCAGTTCAGTTTAACAGATACTGACTTGCTGAGACAACAGTCAGGGGCTGTGAGTGAAGGCTAGTGGGCCCTGAGCCCTGCCTTCAGGGAGCCCACAGGCTGGTGTGACAGACACGCAGGGGTAATTCTCGGAATATTTGACCCCTGGTATGGCTTGAGGACTGGCTAGTTGGAATGGATTGGTGTGGTGAGCAGAATGCTAATGTGTCGCCAAAGATCCCTACCTCCTGGTACCCATTTTGTGGAATCCCTGCCCTTTGAGTGTGGGCTGGACTAGTAATTTGCTTCCAATGAAAGATTATAGCAAAAGTTACGGGGTGTCACTTCCAAGATGAGGTTTGAAAAGACCTTGACTTCTGTCTTGCTCGGCACTCTTTCCTTTGTTCTCTCTTGCTTGCTCTGATGAAGCAGGCTGCCATGTTGTAAGTGGCCCTTTGGAGATCTCCATATGGCTAGAAACTAGAGAGGCCTCTGGCCAACAGCCAGTGAGGAACTGGGGCCCTCAGTTCAACAGCCTGTGAGGAGCTGAGACCTGCCAACAACCACATGGGCTTTGATGCAGATCCTTCCCCACATGAGCCCTGAGATGAGACCGCAGCCTTGGCTGACAACTGGATTGCAGCCTGTAAGAGACCCAGCGAAGCCATGCCTGGATTCCTGATCCAGAGAAACTGTGAGATAATATATGGTTTTCTTTTAAGCCACTCAGTTTTGAGAAAAGTCATTAAATTTTGTAGCAATAGATAACTAACATAATAGGGCTATGAATGACTGGCAGAGCCCTATAAACCAGTACACAAAGGAGGTGAGTATTCAACTTGAGGGAAGGTGAATGTGTGAAAATGAACGTAGAAAGGGCCAGGATGGTTTGGCCAGGAGACAGATGTTAGCTGCTCCCTCCATGTTTGATGCCTTATGTGCAGTCAGCCCTTTCCAGCGTCACTGCAGTCTCCATCAGAACAACAGCTGCTCACCTCGCAGACTAGGTCTGTTGCCATATCTGAGCTGGGCAGCTGTGACAGCATCTGGATGTGCCACCACCAGGTTCTGCCAGTACTTCAGTGAGTCTTTCCCTACAATTGTCTGCCCTCAGTAGCATCAATTATCACTCCTAACTCCACCCTCCATCTCAACACCAGAAGCCCCAGGAGATAAGAATGAGATCGTTGCTGAAACCATCTTCCAACTGCACATGGGGCCCACAGCCTTCATCCTTGAAGCCATCCCCTCTCCCAGGGGTCACAAGGACTGAGGGCTCACAAGGACTGAAAGGGGTGGACTTCCAAGGGAAGGAATATAAAAGTCATCCCTCAGATAAGTACCAATTCCCTGCCCCCTGCTGAGTACACAGCCTCCAGGAATATCTCTTCTCTAGTTCTGCACAGGCTCACTTCTTACTTTCTACAGGTCGCTTATATATGGATCCTTAAGCGTGGGTTTCTCTGAGATGACAAAGTCTCTGAACCCAGAACCTGAGTTTCTACAACTCTCTTTGTACATGATGCCTGTTGCCTGATGTGGATGGTGGGGACTTATCACTCTATCAAGCACCATCAGAGTGATGTACCAGGCACACAGGTGACCAGCTTCAGACTTCATCTCCCCAAGGCAAAGCCATCTCAGAGCTTCTGGCCTGGGGGCTGGAGAGGCTGCCCAGGTCAGGGAGAATCTGTTCAGATGTCTCTCTAGTGGACATCTGTTGTCTGTGCCTCTCCAGAATCAATTCTCTCCTTCTTCTGGAATTGATGTATTGATTCAGGCAGAGGTGACCTCTTCCTCTGGAACCTTAGGTTCCAGCCGGGGGACTGTGGCTGAAGTCTAGACAGCCAATGAGGGCATGCTATCTCCTTGGCTATAGTGATCAGATTAGGGATGGGCACACAACCCAAGTGAAGATAAGACTTAACTCCAGGACTTTTGCTAGAATTATTGGGAAAGAGAGGATGTACTTTCTGCAGAATTGCAGAGAAGACAGAATGGAAGTCTGGAACCTTGAGAAAAGCCTGATAGAGGATGAAGCCAACACAAAGCAAACCAGAGCTGAGAGGTGGAGAGAGACCCGGTCCTTAGGATTTCATTTGACTCCCTGGATCTAGTCATGCCTGAAATGATCCACCTGGTAACCATCTCAGCCGGAGCACCTTTGACTTGGGTTTCTGTTACGGAGACTGGACTAACTCACCCACCTTTTGCTGGAGACGATGGGCACTCGCCAGCCCTTGATCTGATTGAGCTCGGTGTCAGAGACCTCGATCTGCAGCGGGAGCCGGGGCACCCACACCGTGAGCTCCAGGGGACTGCTCAGGTGCTGGTAGGTGAAGTTCACCACCACGTTCACCTTGCCCTTCATTTCTTTCCCGTTGACAAAGACGTAGTCACATCTGTCAGAAACCTGTGAAGAGGTCAGAGAGGGGTGGGGGACGCATGAGTTTTCTCATATCCCATGGCCAGAGGAAGAGCAGGAGAAAGTGGAAGAGGAAAGGGAAGCGCCATTGCTGTTTTGGGGTCGCCATGCTGAGGAGTAAGTCCTAGTGTGGACCTTGGCTCTTGCTTTCTGATGTGGCAGAAATGGCAGGTGTAATAACACAGGCTGTGGGCGCCTACCAGCTCTCCCGGGATCTCTCACTGGTTGGAACCCTCACCCCTGACAACCTATGCTGCATCTTCTCTAGGAGACCGCCCTTAGGTGGCTGGAGCTGTACCCTCAGAGTGATCTGGGTGCTGTGTCCTACCCACCCCATCCCTTTGCCTGATGACCTCCTGGTTTGCTCAAGGAGGGACAAACTGTGTTGTAGTTCACTCTCCAGAGTTCCTCCTGGGATCAGGCCAAGGCTGGATTTTGTCGGAAACCATCCTTGCTTAGCTTCTCTCCTTTCTGCATCCTGCTTCCTTCACTCCCAAATGGATTTCTCCTGAGAACGTCCTCAAAAAATGAAGTGTACACAAGCTGCCATCTCAGCCGTGGGGGCAGATTCTGAGATATATTCCTCACAGTTCCTTAGAGAGTCTCGACGGCATTTCCCCCACTCGCCCACCAAGGTAGCTAGCTCAATGATTTTCCTCCTATTGGCTTCTCTTCCTTCCATGTGTCCCGTCCTGACCCCCACTCCCTCGCTCTGCTTCCTGGAGTCATTCCTCACATACATCCCCTGCCCTCAACTCCATGTCTCAGGCTCTGCTTTCCGGAGGATCCACACACGTTAATCCAGGCACACGTGAGCTGATGTCATCCTCTGAACAACCACAGGACTGGGCACTCCCATGAGCCCCATATTCCAGATTAGGAACATGAGCACAAAGGAGCTGGACCACGGCCACTCTCCAGGAAGGAGTAGAGACACGACTTGGCCCTGGGAGTCCATGTTCTCCACCGCTGCCCCACACGAACTGGCTCCTCTCTGCCGACATCTGAGAGGAGAAGCAAATTCAATGAGAGGACTTTGTCTCCATGTCTCTGTCTCCCAGCCGTCCCGGGGAGTTCATCTCATCCTAAACGAAAATCGGAATGAGTCTTTGGGGTGGTGCGATAGGCTGAACAATGGCCCCCAAAGACATGAGGTCCTCATCCCTGAAACCCATAAGTGTTACCTTATTTGGCAAAAACGACTATGCAGATGTGATTAAGTTAAGGATCTTGAGATGGACAGATTATCCCAGATTACCCAGGTGGGCCCTAAATATAATCCAAGTGTCCTTATAAGAGGGAGGCGGAGGGAGATTTGATAGCCGCAGCAGAGGAGAGCCATGTGCCACCGAGGCAAGATGCTATGCTGCCGGCTCTGACAATGGAGGAGAGGGCCAAGAAAAGCATCTCTGGACGCTGGAAAAGACAACAAATAGATTCTCTCCTGGAGCCTCCGGAGGGACTGCAGCCCTGTGCACACCTTGATTTCAGGCCAGTGAAGCCGATTTTGGACTTTTGCCCTCCAGAACTGGGAGGACAAATGTGTGTTGTTTGAAGCCACCAGGTATGCGGTGATTCGTTTCAGCAGCCCCAGGGCACGAACACAGTGAGGGAGAGGCGGGTGGAAGCAAAGGCCATGAGAGTGGGGCTGGCTGGTCAAGCCCAGATTGGGTGGGAAAGAGCACTCCCGTTCACTGAGCACCTACTATGCCAGGACCAGGGCTGAGCTCGCCATGGCTGTGGTCTCAGTCAGGACTCTCAGCCCCCAGGGGGCCGGGCTGCTGTCCCCACTGCACGGTGTTCAACCTGGGGCCCGAGACAGGAAGCAACGCTTCCCCGGGGCACACAGCAGGAAAGCGGAAAGACAGAGCCAGCACCTGTTGGCACCCGGCGCCTCCGTCTCCAGCAGGTGCGGCCGTCCTGCCTGACTGCTTCTCGCAGTCTGTTGTTGTAAAGGATGCACTCCTCCATCCAGCACTTGGAGGGGTGTGAGCAAGGAAAAGCAGAAATGACCAGGTTGGTCAAACATCAGAAAACATGTCCAGTGTCGGCCCTTTATCTTCATGGCGAGGCGGCAGGGACGTGATGCGCACCACAGGGCACCGGAAGGTTGGGCGACCGGGGGTGGTTGGTGACTCTGAAGGGAAGCGTGGACCAAGGTCCAGTTATGAGTCGGAGGCGCCATCATCCCAGACCTCTGCCGATAGCAAAGGCGCTGAAATGGGATGGAAAGGCCAAGTGGAGCCAGCTCAGGGAGCTCTACTCTCCTTGTGGCCTGGCCATGGCTCTCCCTGCTTCAGGGCCAGCGAGCCTTTAATCCGAGGCTTTTACTCCTTCAAGTCTTCCAATGCTAAATGGAGCTGAATTGTCACAGATGAGCTGACTTCCAGAGAGAGAATGAAAGAAAGAAAAAAGAGAGAGAGAAGCAGACAGAGACAGACAGAGATAGACACAGAGAAAAAGAAAGAGGGAGAGAGTGAATGAAAGAAAGAAAGAGGGAAAGGAAAGAAGGAAGGAAGGAGGGATGGAAGGAAGGAAGGAAGAAAGGAAGGAAGGAGGAAAGGAAGGAAGGAAGGAGGGAAGGAAGGAAGGAATGAAGGAGGGGAGGAGGGAAGGAGGGAAGGAAGGAAGGAGGGAGGGGGAAGGAGGGAGGGAGGGAAGGAAGGAGGGAGGGAAGGAAGGAGGGAGGGAGGGAAGGAAGGAGGGAGAGGGGGAAGAAAGGAGGGAAGGAGGGAAGGAAGGAAAGAGGGAAGGAGGGAAGGAAGGAAGGAGGGAGGGAAGGAAGGAAGGAGGGAAGGAAGGAAGGAGGGAAGGAAGGAGGGAGGGAGGGAAGGAAGGAGGGAAGGAAGGAAGGAGGGAAGGAGGGAAGGAAGGAAGGAAGGAGGGAAGGAAGGAAGGAAGGAGGGGAGGGAGGGAGGGAAGGAGGGAGCGAAGGAAGGAGGGAGGGAGGGAAGGAGGGAGGGAAGGATTACTGAGACGTTTTCAGGGAAAAGGCTGTCTCACGAGTCCAGCTTCCTGGGCCCTCTTGCTGAACCAGGTGTTCTAAGAAAAGGAGCTTGGGGCCATCTTGGCTCCTTTCTTGGTATCAGGCACGCCCCCAAAGTCCTCCTGTGGATGAGAAGCGCGATGCCGGGGTGTGCCAGGTGTAGTTGTGGACGTAAAACTAAGTGTTTACTCCCCAAGGTAACGAGGAAAAGGGGGAGCTGACGTGGGTGGAAGGACGAGGAGGTTGGTGGAGGGAGAGCAGGCCCTCCCCGGGGAGGTGGGTGGGGGCACCGTATGCCCAGGATGGGAACTGCAGCCCCAGGGTACGGGGGCCGGGCGGGAGGACGGACAAGTGTGCGCGCGCGTGTGTGTGTGTGTGTGTGTGTGTGAAGTGTGTGTGTCCAGCAATAAAAACAACAAATACACTTGGTTGGAGGGCTTGTCAGTCTCAGCCCCTACAACGCTCTGGTTTTCCGTGCGCGGCCACAGTGCGCGCGCTGTATGTGGAGCCCGTCGGTAGGAATGTCTGCCGACAGTCGCTGGCTCTTCTCCAGGAGCGTGGCAGGACTGTCCTTCCAGCTCACTTGTTGCTGGATGTGACCATCTTGACAATGAGTTGTGAGCAGGAGGGACACGTGTCACCTCCTCGAGAGAACACCTAATTCCTGATAAGGGGCCTTCCAGAGCTGCCTGACCCTCTCGCATGGTGCCCGGCAGTGCTGGTGAGGGTGCTGCCCCATCAGCCTGCTCCTGGGTGCCTGTGGCAAGCAGCGCCCCCCACAAAGCTGCAAGGGACAGGTGGCACGGGTGACAAGGAAACCTTTGTTAAGTCACTGATATTTCAGGTTATTTGTTTCTTCACTGTAACCAAGCTTATTCTCACTGCTGCGACGTGCACGGACATGTTCTGATTACTGTACTAATAAAGACAGAATGCACCAAAATAGGGGATTCGGCAGGCTGGGCTGGGGGAATGAGACAGGAAGACACAAAAGATAATGACGAGGGGCTAGGAGGATCCCGATTCTTGCAAACACAAAACGAGCCAAGAATGTAACTGGGGTCCGCTCCGGGGGCAGAGGGCTCTGCATACGCGTCACTCCAGAGTGCCCACATAAGGGGCCCCTCCTAATGCTAACGACATTGTCGTGATTGACGCGGCACACAAACCGAGTAAACGAAAACCAAGGAGGAGGGACACGGAGCCTTGCAGGCTTCACCTGGGAGGAGGGTGTGGGGATGCTGGAGAAGGATTTGAGCAGAACATGAAGACTGAGGTCTCGCGGGGAAGAGGCTCCGGTGGTAAGTAAATAGGGTCTTCCTGAGCCTGCGTCTTGGGAGTTTTGGGGAATGAGGCCTGCCTAGGGTGCCGATGCTCATAAATCACATGGTTTTATGTCTGTGGTACCACTGGGCTCTGCTTGAGGTCATTCTTGCATGGAGGGGACCTGGCAGGGAGGTGGCAGAGATCTTTCTTTTTGGTGGCACTTGGGACTCAGTTCAGAGGCTGCAAAATATGGTTGCTGTGGCGTGGCTAGCTCTGCCTGTCCCTTGTAGCTTCCAAATACATTCAAGCCTATTCAGAGGAAGTGGAAAAGGAGGAGGGAAGGGAGGGAGGGACTGAGGGGGAGAGAAAGAGAGAGAGAGAGAGGGAGAACTTTGGAGGACTCCCTCGGCAGATGGAGCTGCCTCACCTGGAGATGCTGGGAGGTCTTCCCATCCCTGCTCCCCCTGGGGCAACCAGCACCAAATATAGGCACATATGAGGACAACCTCTGTGGCACGTGGCACATTTCAAGCTCCAGAGGCCCCTCGGGGGAGCAGAGACTCCTGAACCCCATCTGTAGTCGGCTGAAAAATGGCTCCAAAAGAAATCAGGTCCTAATCCCCGGAACCTGTAAATGCATCTTCTACGGAGAAAGTCTTTGTAGGTGTAATTAAGGATTTTGAGATGAGATTACCCTGGATTATTGGGGTGGCCCAACCTGCAATCACAGTGTCCTCACAGGAGAGAGGCAGAGGGAGATTTGATGCTGACGAAGAGGAGAAGACCTTTGAAGATGAGGCAGACACTGGAGGGATGTGGCCACAAGTCAACGAGTGCCAGCTGCCACCAGCTCCTGGAAGAAGCAGGGGACAGACTCTCCCCAGAGCCTCCAAAGGGAGCAGGATGTTGACTTCTGGCCTCCAGAATGGAGAGAGAGCATTTCTGTGGTTGTAAGACACCAAGCTTGTTACAGCGACAATGGGAAACCACCACACCGCCACGGCCTGCCTCTTCCCCAGCTCTGTCCTGCTCCCTCGTCCCTCAGTCTCTTTCCCAGGAGTCTTTCCTCACTGAGCCTCGTGCACATGGTGCCCGGCTCAGGCTCGGCTCCAGGGAACCTGACCCAAGACTGTGTTGACCTTCAGCTGGGAAGACACAACCTAGTCCCCCAAGGGTGGACACGTCCCAATGGCATCCTGGGCTGGACAGACAAGCTGAGACGTGTTCCTGCGAGAGCCAGATGGGGCAGAACCTCCCCTTCCAGCCCTCTGACATCCCTTGTTTCCTCAATCCCACTGGCCACTGCATTCAAGTATTAAACATTAGAAACTCCCCCTCCAGGAGACGAACTGGAGAAACCAACGTTCTAGGTGAGCTGACAAGACCTGCTCATTCCTTCTCGTTAAAATGTGATGAACTGTACATGTCGAATAATTTATTAACTCCCACTTTACAATGCCCAGGGTTTGAAGGACCCATCCATTAAAACACCTAAGCCCCTCTCAGAATCCGTTTCCACCCTGCCACGCTGTGCTGTCACGGGGACACAGTTAATATTTCTGACTCCGGTATGCACAACCCGGCACTCATGTGAATTTAATGCCATTTCCTTCTTTTCTGTTTAAATGCTGTATGAATTTAAATCTTATTTAAATATCACCAACATTCATGGTAAAAGTTATGTTCTGATATTTTTCTCTTTCCTTTTTTTTCCAAGAGGCAGAGCAAAGGATATTGCAATTCTGTGTCCTCACCAGTAAATTTGGCAAAAAGAGACAGTCTACAGGAATATTTGTATCCAATGCTCAGGCGACGTATTACCTTTTTGAGATTAGTCTTTATCCCAGAAGAAAATGATACCATTAATAATAGTGATGACAGGGAAAGCGCTAGCTAATATTTACTGAGTGTTTGCAGTACGGCAGGCAGTGTGCCGAGCATCCAATACCTCTTTCCACTTACGAGAAGTGGAGAAGTCTGTGAGGCAGGTTCTGTCTCCCCATTTTCCAGATGATAAGGTGAGGTGCAGTGTCCTCTAGCCTGAGGGACTGTTACGCTGGGCTAATTAATTGGAAGAGAACTTTACTCAGCTCGTTGTGCTGGGCTAATTTATTGGGAGACAACTTTACCTACCTCAGTGGTGTCTGTTAATGTAAAACAGACACTTTTCTGATGAAAGACAAGCAAGTTTTACATGAACACCCTGGAGGAGGAGGAGCCGTGGCAGGGAGCATGGACATGCCACGGCAGCCTGAGGCCAAAGTGCCATGTCAGTGGAGATGCTCAGTGTGCGGAGAGTAGGAGTTGACTTGTGCATCAAACGGCCCTGTTATGGGCTGAACTGTGTGCCCCCAAAATTCATATGCTGAAGCCCTAGGTCTCAGAACCTTGGAATGTGGCTCTATGTGGAGAGAGGTTAAGTTAAAATGAGGCCCTTAGGGGAGGAAGAGATTAGGACCCACAGAGACACCACGGATGTGTGTGTACAGAGGAAAGACCAAGTGACGACACAGCGAGCAAGCAGACAGCCGTCTGCACGCCAAGGAGGGAGGTCTCAGAAGGAACCAACTCTGCCAACGCCTGGATCTCAGACTTCCAGCCTCCAGAACTGTGAGAAATTACATTCCTGTTGTTTAAGTCACCCAGTTTATGGTGTCTTGTTATGGCAGCTGACTAATACAAGCCTTGATCCAATCTCTAGAGATGTTTTCCTATTTCAGGAGGAAATGGCCAGCCTGACTGCAGGGGAGGTAGCAGGGAGCTCAGGGGAGAGGCAGCTCCAAGTGCGGGCTTCACACATCTGTGATGATCAAAGCCAGCATCGAGGACTTGTGTTACCCAGCTCCTTTCCTAGGTCTTACACGCAGGGACTTGTTTCATCCTGACAGTAACCCAGCAAGGAAGGTATTGTTATGATACCCATCGTACAGATGAGAAAACCTAGGCACAACGAGATCAGGTGATGTGTTCAAGTTTGCACAGTTACAAAGTGTTGGATCTGGGCTTTGAATCCAGGCCATTGTGGCTCCAGAGGTGGCCCTCTTATTCCTTCATGACAGGGTGTGAATGTAGAGCTCTCCAGGAAGCAGACACCGAGACAAAAGGTTTATTAGGCAGTAATGTCTGTGAAGGAAAATGGAAGGAACACAGGAGGCGCAAAGGGGAACTCCCAGATCAGACGCAGACCTGAGGGTGCTTCTTCCAGCTCAGCGGAGTGGTCGGGAGCCAAGACGGGGTGCCCGGTAGGGGAGCCCTGCTTTGGGGAAAATGCCCAGACCCTTGTGCCACTGTCTTACCCAGTCGTCAGCTGAGGCTGCCCCAGGAAGAGCGTGACTCAGCTCGAGACTGAGAGACCCCAAGGGGCTAACAGCTGGAGGCTGCCAGCCACCAGCACTCCTTGAGGCAGAGCAGAGTCCTTTCCGGAAGGAGCATCTGAGTGGCACCTTCCGTGTTGCCACAGTGGGCCTCTGGTTTATGACATTGAACAGGAATATTCTGGTATCTTTGGAGTTACCTGTATTAGATAGCCTGTTTTTCCCCCTAAAAAACTAACTTTAAGTTCCCATAAAGCTCTGTTATTTTTAAATCAAAACTGAACATTTGTACACAACCCTCCCTTCCCACTTTCAGCCTTTCCCTGGGCCAGAAGGAATAACGCATTCGGTGAACGTTCTCAAAATTACCCACCATGTGGCCTGGGTCACAAGATCACAGCTCTCTTCTCACAGTCACTGCCAGTGCGCTGGCGGAAAATAATTTTAATAACAACCAGCCCGAGTGGCTCTTGCCCTGAGCCCGGCACCGCTCCATGGTTTCTCAGTCTCAGCACTGCCATATCGACACTTGGGCTGGATATTTCCTTGTTTCGGAGCTGTCCTGGGCAATGTAAGATGTTTAGCAGCACCCCTGGCCTCGACCCGCTAGATGCCACTGGCACCCTCCCCTGCAGCTGTGACAACAGATATGCCCCCAGACATTGTCAATCGTCCCTGGGCTGCCAAGTCACCCTCAGCTGAGAACCACCATTTTATTTACATTTCTAAATGGACTCTTTTGAGCTCCACCACAATCCTAGGCCACAGATTTCAGGACTATTTCCAGTTTACAGATGAGGGAACTCTTAAATTAAGACATTTACATTTTTCCATATTTTGATTTTTAAAACCGTGTAGCAACACATGTCTTTGTACATACTTTCCCATGCACAAATGCGGGTTTCTCTATGGTACGTTCTGAGAAGCAGGTCCTAGAGAATTCCACTCTCCCCATTTGCTCTTTCAGCAGTCCTGTGAGGTTGGTCTTATTATATCTCCTTGTTCATTTCTCTATTTTTTTGAGGAAGATTGGCCCTGAGCTAACATCTGCTGCCAATCCTCCTCCTTTTTTCCCTTTTTCTCCCCAAAGCCCCAGTAAATGGTTGTATGTCATAGTTGTACATCCTTCTAGTTGCTGTATGTGGGACACTGCCTCAGCATGGCTTGATGAGTGGTGCATAGGTCCGTGCCCAGGATCTGAACCGGCGAACCCCAGGCCGCCAAAGCAGAGTGCGTGAACCTAACCACTACGCCACTGGGCCAGCCCCTACATCTCCTTTCTCTAGACACAGAACTTTGAGATTCAGGGAAGTGAAGGAAAGTGGCAGACTGTATTTTCCAAAGTAGCTGCAGCAATCTCTCCTACCTCACGTGCTCTTCTCCAGGGGGTCTTCATCATGCCCCCACTGATGAGGTGGAGTCTAATCCCCTGCCTTGAATCTGGACTGGCCTTAGGGACTCACTGGACCAACAGAAGGTGACACAAGTGGGCACCTGAGACCTCTTATGCCAGTTTGTAAAAAGCCTTCCACCTGTGATTCTTGGAACCCTTTCTCTGCAGATGTCGCCTCTCAGAACCCACGTGCTGTGTCACAGGAAGCCCAGACCAGATGGAAAGGCTGCATGTGGACCCTCGCATTGGGCTCCCAGCTAACTGCCCTGTCAGTTGCCGTCCACATGGGTGCGCCATCTTGGACATCAGCATGGTTCAGCCTTCAGACCACTCCATCCAGGCGCCACCTGATGGTAACCCCACAAGGTCAACAAATGAAAACCACGCTGCTGGGCCCAGTCAACCCCCAGAACTGTGGCTTGTGGTGCAGCAAGGGATAATCAGAACAAGCTTGGGAAATGCAAAGCTGGACTTGAACCAAGACCTGGCTTCCAATTCTTGGCTCTCAGGCCCCAGGACAGCTGTCAGCACAGTGCCAGTTCTGGTTCCAGCTCATGCCCTGTGGAAGGCTCTCTCTTGGCTCGCACAGGTGATGCTCAGAAGCAGAGTCCTTGCTCCAGTGGGACGTTCCCGGTCTATTGAGTGCTTTGCTTCACAAGGTTCCCTTTTGTTTTAGAAATTCTAGGTTTCTCCTTCTATGAACCCTGTCTGGTGACTTGGGTCACCACCAGCTCTGCCCCACCACCCTGCCCCCTCAGAGCCGGGTTCCACAGCCCCCTCAGTTCTTCACCGAGACTTCTGAAGTGACACCAGAGCTAACACTTACACGTGCCAGGCTCTGCATTAATCACTTCACGTGCATTTACTAACTTACACCTCATGACAATCTTACGCGTAAGTGGAGGAACAGATCTTGGGGCCCTCATTAATAAATAGAATGCGGTTAAGAACACAGAATTTCCACAGTGTGTACTGGCTCTTTGAAAGCAGCCTGGGTAAGTAAGGGGCCCTAAAGCTAATGCTGCATTAGCTTCATGGTAGTCTGCCTCTGGGTAAGTATTATGATTATCCACAATTTACAGATGAGGAAACTGAGGCACAGACTGTTCATGTAACTTGAAAATACTATGTCAGCTAGGAAATGACAGGGCCAGAACTCTGTCCCTAGAAAACTAATAACTGCCAATACCGAGTGACATCCCCTCAAGGTCATGTTGTCTGAGAAGTGGCTGCCCCTAAGCGATGGTGTGTTGGTAAATTTTGAACAACCAGCTCTCTAAAATAAAGACAAGCCTTGGTTTAAAATAAAGACAAGCCAAGGAAAGCCTTGGTTTATAGCAGGTGTTGATTTCCTGGTATAAATACTCCTGATTTCACACTACCAACCTAAAGTCACTGAATGCAGAGTCGGGAAGAGATGTGTAATGATGGGTCTTGATGGGTGGTACAAGCCAACTCCTGTGCACCACTGTCCCCAGGGCTCTCCAGGTCACGGGGTCCGCACCATTCCCTATTGTTCAGCTATCAGCACCGGATTTGGGACCTCTGAAAAAGGAGGCATGACAAGAAGGAGAGAACCAGCAACGCAGCCTGGCTCCGAGCTCAGTGTCCCAGGTCAGAGAACTGTCCGCCAGAGGAAACTGGAAGTCCTACCAGCCATGGAGAATCGCATTCGTTTCCAATGTTCCTCAGCCACTAAGCTGCAGATACGGGACTGGAACCCAGGTTTTCCTGGCCCCAGCATCCTTGATCATTTCATCACCTCATGTTGCATTTTTTCTACCTAAGCCTTGGCAGTACAGCGCTCCCATCCACTTATCAAGACAGTGATATTCCAGAGACAACAGCATTTGTATTGATAATGAGAAATTGGAGGAAAAATGCTGGCAGCACCCCAGATCCTTTGACAAGTTTCTGGTTATAAATGAGAGTGAGTTACTACAAACAATACTTAAGAAATACAGAGAAAGGACTGGTCTTCTGGGCGCCACGAACCTCAGGCAGCCTCCTGTGCGGGTGACCAAGTCTCTGTGTCAAGGTTGCTGCTCTCTCCCCCCAGGGACTGGAATGAACGGGGGACAAGCCAGCTCTGGGACGGCGGGGGTGCTCGGGGTGAGACTGAGCCACGGCAGAGGCAACTCCTGCCTGCCCATCTTTCCTGAGCACTTAACTCCTTCCTCATCGCCCAGGAGCACAGGCAATGCAGTCACGGAGGTGTGGCAAGAGTCATGCACATGGGGAGACTCACACATGTCTTTCTGGGGCAGCTGTGGAAACACCCTCACCAGTCTCTCTCGCTCTCTTTCTCTCTCTCTCTCTCACACACACACACACACACACACACGGACAAAAATATAGATAAAGAGGGAAAATTGGAAATCTCAAAAAACAAAACCTTTAAATGGACTGATTTTTCTTCTGCTACCAGCTGCTGAATTTTGTTTCTCCCCTTGCTAAGCCTTTTCTTAAATAACTTTTTTTAATTGAGTAAATTTGACGTGTAATATCGTATAAGTTTTAAGGTGTACAGTATGTTACTTTGATACATTTATATATTGCAGTGGGATTGCTGATGTAGCAATATTTATCACGTTACATCATTATAGTACATATCGTTGTCTATATTCATGCTACTGTGCATTAGATCTCTGTGGCTTATTTACTGCTTGTTACAAGTTTTTACACTTAAACACCATCACTTTTATCCCCCCACTCCCGCATCCACTGGTAACCACCATTTTACTCTTTGTTTTTTACAGGTTTAACTTTTTTAAAAGTTAGAATGGCTCTTATCAGACGAGAGACAACACATGGTGGCGAGGATGTAGAGAAAAGGGAACCCTTGGGCACTGTTGGTGGGAATGTAAATTGGTCCAAACACTATGGAAAACAATATGGAGGTTCCTCAGAAAATTAAAAATAGATCTACCATACAATCCAGAAATTCCACTACTGGGTATATACCCAAAGAAAATGAAAACAGGATTTCAACTAGATATCTGCACTCCCCTGTTTATCAAAGCATTATTTCCAATAGCCAAGCTATGGAAACAACCCAAATGCCCATCAATGGATGAATGGATAAAAAAGATGTGGTACATACACAAAATGGAACATTATCCAGAAATGAGAAAGAAAGATATCCTGCTATTTGCGACAACGTGGATGGACCTTGAAAGCATTATGCTAAGCAGGATGAGTCAGACAAAGAAAGACAAGTACTGTATGATCTCACTTAAATAACTTTAATAGTCCTTGGAAACAAAAGCCACAGCCCACTTCTGGAAACTGCTGAATGTGAGTCTCTTTCTATTCTTCTGGATCACAAAATGTTCTTGACACTGAACGAGCAGCGAAAGGGCAGATGGAGTGGATGCGTGCTTCATATTTGGCCAAAATGTCCATTTTCTACTCATGGTCCTTGGAACTCTGGCAGAACCAAGGACACGGTCTTGGAAAGACACAGCCTGTGTCTCTCACACACCCAGAGCAATCACGAGAAAGAGCACGGCAGCACAGGAGACCAGGAGTCGCTGTGGTATGTGTTGTGGAAATGACATGCAGGAGACGAGTAAATCAGCGCTTTACAAAAATAAATGATGTGGAAGGTTGTTATTGTCTGAGCTCAAACCCACCTGCCCTGTTCTCTTCTGTGACCCTGCAAAGCATACGTCTGATTTGCCAGCTGCGCCCCTTTAGGGTCTGCCAAGAGGGGAACCAGAAGATGTCTTCCAGGCTGGAGGAGGAAGGGCTTTCCTCCCAGGATCCTTGTCTCCTGATGCACCTGTGAGCATCACCCCTCAATGCCTCACCCACAGCAGCAGTTCCCTCCCCAACACTCACAGGACCAGCCTCATGGCGCCTCCTCAGAGACAGGAGCATCAGCCGGCTGGTGCCCCCTCCTCAGAGCTCTGGGGCCCAGGCCCAGGGTCCGCCTCTCATATTCAGAGAGACCAGCGCCAGCTGAACAGCAACCTCTCCTTGGATGGCCCCCAGCCTCACAAGGCATTGTCTCTGTTTTAATAATTCCCATCTCTTCTTTGTTCCCTCAGCTCTTGGGGTTGGTAGCTGCTTTATGCATGCAGCCTCCATGGCACATACAGATCTCCTTTCCCCCTTTCAATGATGCAACTAACAGCTTTATGTCCAGTTAGCAATTCTTTATATTAAATTCTCTCTGTTCAAATGACTGACACAGATTCCATCTCTTGGCTGTCCCCTCACTGACAGGATGGAAAGTGGAGGCGGCCGCCTTTTCCACGTGCAATGTGACCTCCAGGTCCGACCTGAAAGTAGTTGTCTACAGGGTTGGGAGGTGGTGAGCCTCACTGGGTACAGATCTCATTTCTAGTTCTCATGTCTACTCTCATTCCTGACTCTCCACCTCCTCGAATGTAGTATGGCCATGCGACTCGCCTCGGCCAATGAGACAGGAGTGGAAGTGATGTGTGTCACTTACGATCGGAAGCATTTAAAAGCCAGTGTGCATTCTTCTTGTCTTTTTCTCCTGCCTGGAAGCCCCAAGATGCTGGTGCCCCAGGATGGAAGCAGTCTGGGATGCTGAGCCAAAACCCCACGGAGGGTGCCTGCCCTGGAGAGTTACCTGCTGCTGCCATCTTTGTGTGAGTGAGAATAGAGGCTTGTCGTGGAAGGCTCTGAGGTCTAGGGGCTGTTTGTTATCTCAGCATCACCTAACCTACCCTGACTGATTGGTATGGTAGGGAGGACCTTATCTGTCTCATTCAACCACTGTATCCTCAGTGCCCAGAACAGAGCCTGGTACACGATGAAGAGTTGTTGTGTGAATGGACAAAAGTGAGAATTGCTTTGCAAGAAGTCCTACCAGTGACTATGAAACAGCACCGAATTTCCTAAACCTGTGCTTCTCAACCCTACCCGACATGATACTTCATTGTTCAACAAATATTTTATAACTACTTTAAAATCCTGAGATGGGATTCACAGATAATGTAACCTATCTACAAGGTAATTTTATTAAGATTAATATCATGCCCTAACTGATATAAAGTAAAATTAAAATGAATTTATAATAGAATGATGCATATTTCAACACACAGCTTCTCGAGCACGATTCACTGGAAAATGTGAAGGCAGATGCCCCATGTTCCTGGAGCCGCCATAAACGCTGCAGCAATGGGGGCTCAGCTCAGAGGCGGTGCTGTGTCAACTTAGTGGGTGGTTGGTGAGGGGATTTCCCGGGTGGGGGACAACCCTTGGAAAAGTTACAAACAAATAAACACAAAGTATTCCTTCGATGTCCCCTGAGTTTACCTGCCTGAGAAATTCAGTGTCCTGTGTATCAGGCTCCAGTACAGATAATGACAGCTTTTCCCCTAGTTGGGTGGGACATTTACAAGTTGCGCAGGACGTGGGATGGTATTTTGTAGTGGACTGTCCTGGACATTGCAGGACATTTAGCACCTCTGACTTTTGCCCACTAAGTGCCAGTACTTCCTAATCCTCATGAGCAACAACAACGACAAATCAGTCCCACAGATTTGCCGAACATGCCAGGGGCAGGTGTGCCCCTATTGCCATCCATGGCTGCAGACGGAATCTTTTATCCTCAGGCTGCACACAGACACGCCCCTGCAGGGTCTGTGGAGGGCATTCAATGACCACGATGCGTCCACTTCTACTTTCCCAGTCCCAGTGACCAAAGGGAACCTATGAGTGGAGCAGGAGGGTCATCTGCTCGTGGCACGTGGAGGACGAGTCAACGGGAATTTTCATTCACAAAGTCTGGGAGGTGAACACACGGTGCGCTGTATGTTTGGGTGGCAGGGACAGAAAGAAGAAGAAACTTCTGGGAGCTGCAGAGACAGAACGCTTTTCTCTCCCACCTGGACAAGAATGAGTCAAAGCCTTTCTGTTAATGGCTTTCCTCTCTTCATCCTTCTCATCCTGACCTCCTGTCTTTGCGACTATGATCAGCACAAAGCAGCCACAAAGTGGTCCATCTGCATTCAGGAGGTCAGCTCTGTCCTCTTCTGTGCCAGCAGCATCCTAGATCTCAGGGAGTGGCCACACCGGCCCCTGTGCCAGTATGTCCTGTTGGTGGAAGACGCCCACGGCTTGACCCAGGCCACTGCTCCAAGTTTTTCTCCGGAAAGAAGGAGGGGCCATCCTTCCTCCAGACTGGGGCATCTGTGAATGCACCTTTCCACCAGAGTCCTGCAGCGCACGACCTGTTCAACCACACACAGCGATCCTGGAAGACAGCCCTTGACTTTATAACATTAGAAAATAACATTAAGTCATCACATCACTCGCCCTTTTGCCAAATGCATCATGGACCCTTCTTGCTCAGTTTCTTTTCTGGCGTTGAGCCCTCCCATGCTAAATGTGCTGGGGGTCCCCTGCAATCCTTCCGGCAGCTGCGAAGCACAGGGAATTCTGGGATTTCTGTCTGACACCGTTCCTGGTCAGTATTTCCTGGCAAGCAGAATTGCCCACTCTTCTTCTTGAGACCACCTATAGATCCACTCCAGCTTATCTCCTTCTACCGAGGTGCCCTCTGCAAGTCACCCAACAGGAAGGCTTCCTCAGTTTTCCAGATGTCTGTGACATTTTTCAGACTTCTGGGGAAAGAAATCCCAATGACATCCCAAAGAGGGCGGCAGTACAGAGAGGCTCAGAGCAGGAACTCAGACCCCGGCTCCACCGCAAGCAAGTTACCACCTTTCTGTTCATCACCTGTAGAATGGGGATGATCAACTGGTACTCTCCTCACAGAGACGTAGGATTAAATGATACGCACAACGCACACAGAGTGGGCCCCAGCATATAGTAAGGAGAACACATTTAGTTAAAATTATGAAAACGCGTTTGCTAATCACCAACAAAATCTGCGAGCGTCTGGCAGCATTTTTGTGTCTACCCACTGGTGAGGCAGTTACTTTTTAAGTCTAAAGTCTAGCCTAAATCCGTGTTGCTGCAGAATGCACCCATTTCCTTCTGCCTCGTCTCTCCTAGACAAACATCACAAGCCACAAGCTCTCCGAGGTCGCTCCCACTGCCCCGCCCTTGCCTCCACCGTGAGGCACTGAGAAACATTTTGATTTCTCCCCTGATTTGGGCAGGTGGGCCTGAGCCACCTGCTTACTTCACTTCCCCACCTGGTTACCCGGCGGCATCACTGGGTTTGGGAAGACGGCTCAGGTCTCAAAGCCGTGGACAGCCTGTTTCAGTGGCAGCTGTGACGTCCCCAGGAAGAGGGACCACACGGCTCAGATGAACGCCCCTCCGGAGGCTGCAGCCCCGCTCGGGTGCAGGGAAGGTCTGAGCCACTTGGTTCAAGCAAACTCTGTCTCCTCTGCCACGTGGGGAGCCCCCTCTGGCCATCACTGATACTGACTCCCTCAAATGTGGTATTTGTCTAACTTCACTAATCCATGTGCAGAATGACTGCCCTGTCACACGTCACCTGCTGTTTTAATATTTTGATTAAATCATTTGACTTGCTTTTTTCAATATTTTGTGATAAATTTTAAACATGGAGGAAAGTGGAAATTGTATAGTAAACACCCATACCCCGACCACCTAGCTTCCGTAATTAACAGTTTCCGTATTTGCCTTATCCCCCACCCACCCATTTTCAGCCCTCCGTCCATCTTCTTTTATGATTCATTTCACAGGAAGTTGCAAACATCAGTGTCTTTACCCTAAATGCTTCAGCCGCCTGTTAATAACTAGAGTTCAAGAACCAACTCCTTTTTACTTAAAAAAGACTTTGTAGTATTGCCAGGGATGGAAAACTATTATCACCGGGCATAAGTGGAATTAATTGGCCCTAAACGAGGACGATGAAAACACAGTAGTGTTAGGAGAAACCAGTAGAACTTGTTCGGAACTTCTACAGGGTGAGGAGACTTTCCAGGCCTGAATGGGGCTGTTTTTCTTCCGAAAAATCTCAAGGCAGTCTAGTGTCATTAGGCTCTGGATGCGATGTTCTGGCTTCACGTTATGCCAGCTCTTTCACTCACTGGCTGTGTGACCTTGGGTAAGTCACTTAACCTCTCTGTGCCTTGATTTCCTCATCTGTGATGGGGATGATGATAACAGCATCAGCTTCATGAGTTGTTGGGGGAGAAATTGAGTTAATATCTGTGAAGTTCTTAGGCTTCTGCAAGCACAGAGCAAACCCTCAATAAAGCTATCGACCCCTCTCCACCTGAATCTGGTCCAACAAGGGCAGCAGAATAGACGTGCAGCAGCCATGGAGAAGCCCCATTCAGATCTCCCTTAGGGAGGACCTGCCATAAGGGGTGTCGTTCACTGACAGCCTCTGTCTGCAGGGCCCTCAGCACCTGCTGGCCGGGGTCCGAGCACAGTGATGGCCAAGGCGGCTGTTTCAGCCCAGCGTGAGCTCTCCGGCAACCTGCACCAGCGCTTCCTGCTCGGCCGCCTGAGAACTCTGAGCTGCGGCTGTGGCTCCCCCTGCCTGCCCTCCGTCCTTCCCCGCCTCCTTCACAGGGATCAGACTCTCACTGCATTCTGAGGCTCGCCCTGCTAACTCCCGCTCCCCCCTGCTTTGTCCTTCCCAGGTGCCAACTACGATTGATCTCTTGCACGCCTAGCCCTGCCCGCTTGTGAAGATGCACACTGACCCCGAGCGTGGCCCATGAGCTGGGATCTGAGAGCCAGGGCTGAGGGAGAAAACAGCAAATTCTTATACCTCTCCCAGCCTCCCTCCTCCACCAGTTAGAAAATTCACCATCAGTGATTCACTCCTTTGGTGATGAGCCTTTTGGTGCCTTTAACCACAGAGAGAGCCACCCTTAAGTCTTTTTTTTGAATTTTGTGTTCTTTATTTTTTTAGTTGTAAAATATGTATACAAATAAATATTAAACACATATATATGGTCCTATGAATACTTACAAAGCAAACTTACATACTACCAAGTCAAGAGATAACTCAATGCCCCAGAAGCATCCACTTGCCGTAATAACAACACTCTCCCTTTCAGTCTTGTCAGAGGTGCTACATTAGGAGAGAAGAGGGAGAGACGTGACAGGGGAAGGGGAGGGACCACGGATGTGCTCTGCCTGCTCCCTGACTCTGTTGGCACAGACCACCTGGGGGCCACGCTGCGCGAGTGGGCTGGTGACCCTCCGTATGAACCACGTGGGCGCTTACTGGACAAGCACCTTCATGGACTATGGGACACTACACAGCTGTAGAAAAGAATGAGCAGGCCCTCTGCCTGCAGATATGGAGGAGTTGCCTCGATAGATCCCTAAGTGAAAAAAGCCAGGTGCAGGGCAGCCAGGGCTGCTGTTCATCCCGTGCCCACGGCGAAGGCCAGATTAGCCACAGAACATTGAAATTCTTCCTGATTGGTTTCTAGATCGTCACTGCCTCAGTCTCCAAGTGTTCTCCGCTACCTGCAGAGCAAGGAGGGGATTTATGTGGCAGGGAGACCTTGAGGACCCAGCATACAGAAGCCCATAGAACAGGAGAAAGTAGGACTATATATTCATGTCTGAATAGAAAGCTCCGGAAGTAGACATAAGAAAGCAATAAAACCTGTGGGGATCAGGGGAGGAGGAGGCATGGGCCCGGTGGGAGGGAGGCTGGGAGGACACGGAGGAACACTGCCCAGACCCTCCTGGAGGGAGGGCGTGCAGTCAGCGTGGTCTGCCCCAGCTGCAGGGTCACCTTCCTGGGGCAGGCCACGCCCGGCACGTGAATGAGGTGGGGCACCCAGCCCAGCCGCTGGGCGACCTGGGTCGTGTTGACGGGCAGCCTGCTCCAGAAACACTGCAGCTCGACCTCTCCTTCTGCCGGGTCCAGCTTCCCCCTCTCTCTTCATGGGGCTTGATCTCTATCAAACATCTTGGCCCCAAATTCCAGCTCAGCATCTGCTCAGGGGAAATCACATGTCTTGGTGCTCCGGCTGCCATGACAAATCACCGTAGACTGGGCGGCTTATAAACAATAGACATTTATTGCTCACAGTTCTGGAGGCTGGAGGTCCACGGGCATGGCTGCGGCAGATTCAGAGCTTGCTTCCTGCTCATAGACGCCGTCTTCTCGCCGTCTCCTCACGTGGTGGGAGGGCTGAGGGAGCTCTCGGGGTCTCTCTTATAAGGGCACCAAGCCCATCATGAGGGCTCCATCCTCATGACCTAATCACCTCCCAAAGGCCCCACCTCCCACACCATCACGTTGGGCATCAGGTTTCAACATATGAATTTTGAGGGGACACCAACATCCAGTCTATAGCACCACCTGTGGCAGGAGCTTCGTAGTGTGTCCTTTCCTCCAGGCAGCCCTCCATTTGCATGATGTTGCAGAAAATGGTGCCTCTTTGACCAGCAGAGGTCCTCACCTCCATGGTCATGAATCAGGGGCATGTTCTGATGCATGAGTTTCCACTAACAGGGTTCTGTGCAAGATGCGGACTGTCTGCACATCCTTTCTATTTTAAATCATGTGACTATATGACCAAAAAAGAATAAAGGTCTCTAGGATCCTCTGCAGACCTACTATAGTGGGTCAAATAATGTCCCCCCCAAATTCTTGCCTACCTGGCCCTTCAGATTCTGAGCTCATTTGGAAATAGGGTCTTTGCAGATGTAATTCGTTAAGATGACGTCCTACTGGGTCAGGGTGGACTCTGAATCCGATGAGAGTGTCCTCACAAGAGACAGAAGAGGGGAAGACACAGAGACACAGAGGGGAGGAGGCCACGTGGAGACGATGGCAGAGACTGGACTGATGCGGCCACAAGCCAGGGAACCCCTGGGCACCTGAAGCTGGAAGATGCAAGGAAGGATTCTCCTCTAGAGCCTCCAGAGGCAGCACGGCTCTGCTGACCCCTTGGTTTTGGAATTCCAGCCTCCAGACTGTGAGAGAATGAATGTCTGTTGTGGAAAGCAACTCAGTTCGTGGTAATTTGTTTACGGCAGCCCCAGAAAACGAATACACCTACTGGTGAGACTCTTCACTCAGGCCAGTGAATCTGCGTTTTGACAGATGCCCAGCTGCTTCTCATTCACACTGAGGGTTGAGAGCTCCTGATGGGAGGGGGTCCTGACCCCATAGAAAGAGTTCTCTTACCCTCCCTCTCCACGAAGAACGGGCTGACATGAGTAGCGTCTTACAAAGAGGAACTCTGCCCATCAGCTCTCAGACTCTGGTCTCGATTTCATCTTCTAAGGTGGCTGAGAACTGATGAAGAAAAGCTCGCTCCCTCTCAACCCCTCAACAAAAGCCCGGTTTTCCTGCTGCTTTGAGCTGGAGGATTCTCTGCTTAACATCCAGCAATGCGGAGAGTAAGCCTCATTAGGGGGACAGGAAGGCTGCCTACCACACGCATTTCAAACACAGCCTGACGACACGACCGAGCATTGCCTACTCAGTGCGTTCATTCAGCACCTCCAGGGTGATGTGACTGGCGGCGTGGGGTCCCGGGCCAGCAGTGTGGGGTGCCTCTGCAGCACCTTTTGCGTGCTGGTGGTGGTGGGGGGGCAGGTGCCATGACCGGAAATGTCTGTGACATCGCCCGCATCATTCCTTCCTTCCTCCCCTCCTTCATTCTTTCCCTCTTCCTTCCTCCCTTATTATTTTAAAAAATCCTTTTACCACCTTATTTCCTATTTGGCTTTTATATTACATACATATAAGTGTGTATATCAGGAGTGTACAGCTCAATGACATTTCATAAACTCATGTGGCCTGAACCCAGTTCAAGGGCCAGACCACTGTCATCACACCAGAAGCCCCCTCATGCTCCTCCAGTCTCTCCCCAGACACCCCCCCCCGCCCCAGCAAACGAACCTCTTCTCTAATCTTGTAGCTGAGTTGTCCTGTTTTTAGCCTGTGATGTAAATGGAATCGCATCACAGGTACTTGCCTTTCTGGCTTCTTTCACTCTGTGAAACGTCTGTGAGATTGATTAACATGGATGTATTTCACTCCTTGTCATTGTGGTGACGTGTGCCATGGTGTGAACACACCACAACTGATTTATCCATTCTACTGCTTGTGGGCATTGAGTGTTGCCAGTTTGGGGCTACGACAGACAATGCTGCCATGAACCAGCATGCGCTTGTCTTCGGGTGAACATACACAGGCGTTTCTGTCAGGTACATATCGGGTGTGGAATCCACGGGTCTCAGAGTTTGCCTGTGCCCCACTTCGGTTTTTGTTTAATGAATTTCATTTGTACAAAAGTGCACAGAGCATTCTTTTAAAAACACAAACTTTTTACGACCACATTACTCTCGGGACACCATTTTAAAAACTCACCCATGGTTTTCCATGGCTTTAGGATAATACAGTGAATTCTTAACACGACCTGCAAGATCTGACACGGTCTGGCTCCTGCTAGGTTCCTCAGTCTCAGCCAACACAATTCTAGTCTCCTCCTTGACTGTGCAGTTCAGTTCCCTGGAGTTGGAAAGATGGGTGGTCTCCTTATCAAGACTTGGAATATGGTGGAATCCTTGGAATTGTGGTTGGATCTTGGACATCTAGAAGGGTGGTGATGGTGAGGAAGCTGTGATGCTCTGCACTGGGGCATCGTGGGACTCAATGGAATTGGCTAGAAATCGCTTGCCAAAGAGAGATGGGGCCAGAACACATTCCTGTTCCTGTAATAAGTGACATGCAGAGTGTATGAAAGAGAGGGCGTGTATCCTGCCATGGTGGAGATGTATTTCAGGTGGGAAGTGAGAAAGTGAGACAGGATGAGTGATAAGTGCTGGGTGGATCCTGGGAGCCTGCAGGCACACTGGGCAGTAAGGAAGCCTGAGCGATGCCCCCACGCCAGTGGAAGCCAGAGCCCAGGACGGCTGCAGAGCAGAGGCGGCACAGAGGCGTTACCTGGACGAGTCCCTGCCACTTCCTGGCAGGGCTGGCTGCAGACACTGCTGCAGAGAGGCCCTCAGACGGCAGGTGAGGGCAGCCACACCTCCCCTTGGCTAGATACACTCTCTTTGAGGATGTGGAGGAAAGTGTAAGAAAAACCATCTTAGGGTCCAAGGTTCCCCCAGGAAAGGGGACAAAGGAAGCAGGGCCATGACCTTATTCAGAGATCAGAGATGAATTCAGAGATGAAAATGCCTCTCCAGGCTGCCTGCAGAGAAATTCTCCCTCACTGCCTCTCACAGGCACCAAAAGGCACCCCTGCCTCCAGCCAGGGTCTCCCACTGGGAAGACCTGACCCAGCCAGGTCCCAGCTCTGTCTTCACCTAAAGAGCCAAGACGCTTCCTCTGGGGAGTACAAGGCGCATGCCTGGCAGGTGAGTGGAGGAGAGGCTGGGTAAGTTAGGAGATCTGAGGGGTCACAGTAAGCCCTGTGCATTGGCACATAGATGGAGATGACAAATTGTCCCTTCTCGCTTGAAATACTTCTTAGGAAAAGGCAGCACCTTACCAATCCTCATCCTTTATTAGGGCAAAAGGCATAAGAACACTGCAAATCTAAGTCTACATGACTGATGGAGAACGATAGCAACAAAAGCTGAGATTTAGAAATATACTGTGAAGGGAATGAAAAGACAAGCCACAGCCCGGGAAAAACTATTTGGCTGTATCTGATAAGCACTGCCAACCAAAATATACAAAGGATTCTCACAACTCAACAAGAAGAAGAAAATCCAATTTAAAAATGGGCAAAAGATCTGAACAGAGACCTCGCCAAAGAAGGTGTACAGGCAGCAGATAAGCATATGCAAAGATGCTCCATACGTCGTGAGGGAAACGCAAATTAAAACAACAACGAGATACCACACACACCTATTGGAATGGCTAAAATCTGAAACACTGCCAACACCAAATGCTGGCGGCGATGTGGAACAAGGGACACTCTCCTTCACTGATGGTGGGAGTGCCAAATGGTACAGCCACTTTGGAGGACAGTTTGGCGGTTTCTTTCTTACAAAGCTAAACATATCAGCAATTGCGCTTCTTGGTATTTATGCAAAGGATTTGAAAACCCATGTCCACACAAAAACCTGCACATGGATGTTTTCACCAGCTTTATTCATAACTGCTAAACTTCGAAGCAACCAAGCTGTCCTTCAGTAGGTGAATGGATGAATAAACTGTGGTCCATCGAGACAATGGAATATTACTCAGCACTGAAAATAATTGTGCTATCAAGCCATTAAAAGACATGGAGGAACCTTAAATGCACATTGCTAAGTGAAAGAAGCCAGTCTGACTGGGCTACACACTGTATGATTCCAACTCTATGACAATCTGGAAAAGGCAAAACTCTGGAGACAGTACAAAGATCAGGGGTTCGTGGGGGGATGAATAGGTGGAGAACAGGGGATTTTTAGGGCAGCGAAAGTATTCTGTATGATACCGCAATGGTGGATTCATGTCATTATGCATTGGTCAAAATCCATAGAATGCACAATACCAAGAGAGAACCCTAACAGAAACTTGGGCTTTAGTTATTAATGAAGCATCAATATTAGAAAAAAATCCAACCTACCGTTTATACAGTATTTACTATGTTCCAGGCACTGTTCTAAGTGCCTTTCATTTTTTGTTTCATCTTCATAACCACCCAGTGAGGTAAGTGTTATTATCAGGACTAGTTTATGGAGGAGGCCACTGAGGCTGGCAGGGCTTCCGCAAATGGCCTGGGGCCCGGCTGGCAGGAACCGGGCATCCTGGCTGCCAGGCTGCACCTGCAGGCGTTCCGCCATGCTGGCCCTGGGCTCTCACTCAGCAAACACCAGTTGGCTCTGAAATGACAGTCTGATCTCAGACTCTCTTGCAATGAGAAGAATACTTCTACCAATGAGTGCAAGTCTCCTTTTAATGGTTTTTTAAAATTCATAAAGCTTTGTCATATGTTATGAATGTTTCATATTGGCTTTTCAAGTCTGAATACCTCATTGGAGATTTTCTTTTCAATTGTTAATTATTTTTCCGGTATCAAAAAGGGGAAGTTGATACTGGCTCATGGTTTAAAAGTCAAACAGAACAGAAAGAAGCACGTGCGTTGAAACGTGAGCCCCCCTACTCCTACCCCGAGATCCCCTGCCCCCCACCTGGAAGTAACCATGTTACCAGTCTCTTGTGAATCCTTCCAGAAGACTCTCTGCGTAGACAAGCATTTAAGTATATAGTTTCTCGGTTTTTTAAAACATGATGGCCAGCATTCTATGTTCTGTGATTTTTCCTTAAAAATATAATTTGTAGATTTTTCCAAATCCTCAGTAAATTTCAGGTTTCTGATATTCAAAATTCTATGAATCAAAGCCATAATTTGAAGATGATGGTTAAATGGAAAATGGACACCAATTTTCCTCTAAACATAGTGGAGGGAAACAGAAGAGATGGTGTTGTGAATTATTATGAAATGTCTTTTGCAGTGGGAATACGGAGCAGCAGCCAGGCGGCCTCCCCCCCAGCTCTGGAAGGCACGATCTCAGTGGGCACTTAGTGCCCACGATGCCCCCCTCACCAGCTCAGTGCTCCCTTGGGGCCAGGCTGTGCGCCCCCGTCATCGTCTGTCCCTGCCGCAGCACTGGACCCCGGGATGGTGCTCCCACCACCCTGGCGTCTGGTGACGCACAAAGGCAGGAATGCCAAGCTGGCCAGGGGCCCATCGGAACTGCAAGTGTTCTCTGATAACTTCTAAGTCTTCTGATCAACCCAAGGGCCTTTTAGAGGACACAGAATTAAACAACGCTGCTTCCAATTAACATCAAAGCAAAGTGGACTTGGCGTTGCTGTTTTGATATCAAAAAAGACCTTTGGTGAAGACTAGGGAAACTAAAGAAAAAATAAACAAGTGGGACTTTATCAGATTAAAGAGCTTTTATAAGACAAATGAAACCAGAATCAAGATGAACAAACAACCAAGCAGCTGGGAGAGAATATTTGCAAAACATACATCTGACAAGGGGTTGATCTCCATAATATATAAAGAACTCACACAATTGAACAACAAAAAAACAAACAACCCGATCAAAAAATGGGCAGAGGAAATGAACAGACACTTCTCCAAGGAAGATATACAGATGGCCAATAGGCACATGAAAAGATGCTCAACATCACTAATCATCAGGGAAATGCAAATCAAAACAACACTAAGATACCACCTCACGCCTGTTAGAATGGCTATAATCACCAAGACAAAAAACAACAAATGTTGGAGAGGATGTGGAGAAACAGGAACCCTCATACACAGCTGGTGGGAATGCAAATTGGTGCAGCCTCTATGGAAAACGGTATGGAGATTCCTCAAAGAATTAAAAATAGAGATGCCCTATGATCCAGCCATCCCACTACTGGGAATCTATCCAATGCACCTGAAATCAACAATCCAAAGAGGCTTATGCACCCCTATGTTCATTGTAGCATTATTCACCATAGCCAAGAAGTGGAAGCGACCTAAGCGTCCCTCGACTGACGATTGGATTAAGAAAATGTGGTATATATATACAATGGAATACTACTCAGCCATAAAAAAAGACAAAATCGTCCCATTTGCAACAACATGGATGGGCCTGGAGCCCATTAGTCACTTTGTAAGAAAACTTGAAATGCCTTGAAATCTTACAGCTCATAGAAGACACTTGATAGGTTTTGCCCAAATTGGAGAACAATCATAAACACATACATGAGATTAGAAATATTAAATTATAAAGCTGAAAGAAATTTTTCTAAATTATCAATAATAAAAAATAAACTTTGCTCTACTATGCTAAAAGAAGACTGAACTATCTTTCGATCCTCTCGCTAAATAAAGCAGTTATAAAACCATCGTCATGGTTGTTCAAAGCAGATGCAGCCAAAAATGTGTAGGAAAAGACATTATAGAGGTGGGTCAAGCAGTTACTTAATAAAGACACTGTTATTTTTTACATATTTTGTGATGTTTGTAGTATTTTCCTGCATTTCACGATTTCTAATTTATTGTTGATTTCTTTTCTCAGTCTAAATATTCAGTAATTTCGTGTGCATAATTTTGTATTTATTTTCTTAGACACGTGGCCTGAGCCCGACTGTAAAAGCTTCAAGCCCCACAGAATGGGACCTGCCCTGCCCCATCCCAGGATTTCTGGACGCTCTCTTCCCCTTTCTCTGCTCTGTCCGCCTGGGCTCTCTTGGGTCCATCCCAAGCCAACCTGGAAAACGATCCTTCGCTGGTTTCACAAAGGATGCCCTCACAGTAAGTTTTCCATAAACTGTTACATTTGTTGCAGATTCACAGGCGACGGGGAGGGCGCACATTGCCCTCCACACGCCCCCTCGCTTCTGCTGCACCACCCTCTCCTCTCTCTCCTCCCCAGAATAACAAGCACGGAGCTCCCTTTGCCCCGTGAGGACCAGTTCTGCCCACACCCAAGACCTCTGTCTCACCTTGTATGCACGGGTACTTCCATTTCTAAAAAAAGTTGAGTTATAACTTAATCCTTGAATATGCACACATCTTAATTGTACAACTCAGTGGATGTTTACACATGGGTACACCTGTATACCCTCCACAAGGTCAAGATCCAGAACACTCACAGCCCTCCCAAAGTCCCCCTAGTGCCCTCGCTCCATCGTTCCCCCACCTGTTAACCATTATTTTGACTTCTCCCATAGATTAGTTTTGCCTGTTCCAGAACTCCATAGAGAAGAAATCATCCAGCACGCTCCCTCTTATTTCTGGCCTCATCTGCTCACTGTTAGACCCATGAGATGTATCCATGCTCATCGTTCATTGTTGCCAAGTAGTGTTTCATTGCATGGACAATACACCATTGTGTTTATTCTGCTGATGGATGTTTGGGTCACTTCCAGCTCTTGGAAATCATGAATGAAGTTGCTGAGAGCATTCATTCGTGATTGCTGAGAGTTGTGTATGTATGACCCCATACACAACTCTCGATGACGCATGCCCTCAGTTTTCTTGGGGCAGAATTGCTCGGTTTTGGATAGACATATGTTTCATCCTCAGCACTTTTAAGGGCTTTCTCCTTCCCTCTCGGCCAGCACACTCAGCTTCCGCTCTAAGAAGAATTTTAGTGGAAGCTATTAATGTAATTACATGTCCCCATCTTGCTACAATGAAGTCACCGCAGCTGTGACTAATCCTAAGGGGAAGACAAGAAGAAAATGGAGTGTTTACCTTTGGGATGAAGCACATCCTGACAGGCTGAGAGAGAGGGGATGCCAAGCGTTTACTAATGACGCCTCGTGCTTTTCTGTCGGTTGGCACAGAGCAATAACATGAACCGACTCAGAAACAATGTGACGTGTTCCTGGAAATGTGTTCATCTCTAGAGGGATTACGTATGTTGATATTTGAAAAATCTAGACCTGCTATTAGACACACTGGAACACTATCTCCTCATGGAAATTGTGTGTGATCAGAGAAGTTGAGGGGAGACGCATCTGGGAAACACAGTCCTTCTCCTCTTTCAGAATTTAGCGAGAAACTAACTCAGTGGTCTGAGTTATGCCCACATAAGAATACAGTTCTTCTAGCTCAGGGCTTCTTAATCTTCCTGTGATGAAAGACATTTTTTTTCTTTAATTTCCAATCCGGCACAGACTAACATCTTTGTAAAATACAATAAAAATGTGTTTGGAGGATGTGATGATGTTGAGTTGCCATAAACATTTCTAGACACTTACTCTTGACTTCCATGCCCATCTCACTGAGGACTTGTAGTACATAGTGTGTGGACCTTGCCCGTACACAGACCACCCTTTGCAGGGCATTGTGGCACGGTCTGTTCCCTGGCCAGAAAGTCCTTCTCGAGACATTGCCAACCCAGTGTCCTTGCCCCTCCCAGTCTGCCTGCTAATTGACACGGCGTCCAGGGGCAGGTTGTCTCCTGGAGGACGAGCCCGGTGTGCCCCGCCATGGCCAACCCAAGCCTACCTCCCTGTGAGACGATGGGAGCTCGGGGGCTGTGCATCTTGCTGATTCTTTGCCCGTGAATTTTCCCAATAAATTTCCCTTTGTTTTTGCTCAACGTGTCGCAAATAGTTCACGTGCTTTAAAATTAGCAAGACAATGCCGGGTATTTAAATCCACTCCTATTAACGTCTATGAGTCTCTGTCTCCATTTACATCTATATATCCATATTCATATCCATATCTGTGGCATCTATTTTAGTGGCATTCCAGAGCCATTAAAAATCTTTGGGTGGGGACACTGCTTTCTCTCTGTGGCCTCCACTTTCTCCTTTTCCAGCAAGATCCTGTTTGCAGTTTCTGGTCCCCAGACCCCTTCATCAGCAGAGCTCCTGGAGCACTGAATGTCTGTAAAGAAGGGACAGACGTCATAAGGAGCAGCAAGAAAAGCTGAAGTGGGTTTCTTCTACCGTAGCTTAATCGTGTGGATGACATCTCACGTACACTAACCCACTCGAGATGGCGAGCGTCCATCTGTATTTGAGGGATCTGACTAATTGAAGAGCAAATCCTTGCCAGTGCCGTCGGAGGGGTGGGTGAACGGTATGGAAATAATTACATTACAATACGTACGCATTGGCAGGAATGGATATTAGGGATTGAATTAGCATTCCTTGAGTTAACACAAGGTTCTACTTCAATACCTTTTTCAAGAGTCTGATAAAATGAGCTAGAGCAGAGAGATTTTATCTATCTTAGTAGCACTAAAATTTTAAATTAACAAAGAGCTTTTCTCTTCATTATTAGCATCAGGCAATTACAAACGAGGGCCAAGTTCTACATGAAAGGGGATGTCATTAGCGCTAACAGATCTGTCATTGGAACGCCGAGAGGCAGAGTCGATGGTCTGCAATGGGGGACGACATCTGAGAGAAAAGTATGCAGCCCGAACGAACTTGACTGCTTGAGAGAAGTATTTAGAGGAAAACATTTGGTGCCAAGGACTGTCAGACCTGCCCATCAATCGCGGAGGCCGAGAGAGGGACTCATAAAAATGAATGAACACATTTGCTTTGAGGCTGCCCTATCAGACTCTTACTAAATGTACCAAAGCGCACATTTCCTTGATGAAGTTTTTGATATTTCCAATCATTCACATTCAAGAACACTTTTTCTCCTCACCTTCTGATCTTTTAAAGAAAGACGGGCGCACGATGTGGAGCACTGCACAAACAAATGTCTCCTACCTCCGTGTGCCAAATGCAACACTGGCCCCCAGTCCAAACAACTCCCGAGCAGCTGGGGCTAATTTCCTCGCAGTGGCCGAGACTCAACAATAGTCAGATGTGGGCAGACTTGGCAAGAGCCCGTGGCTTCCGGCAGGTCCGGAAAGTTCCCCAAGAGCCAAATTTTGGTGCTTACTCAGATAAAAATGAAGGCAAATAAGCCAAATGCACAAGAAAATCAGCCGCTTAAGGATATGTAAACAACCCACTCTCCAAGCGTTTGCTAAATATTGGGGCTTTTGAAAACACATCTCTATTTTACCCTAGATTTTTGGACAGATTGAAAGCAGAAGGCCACATAAACACTACCTCAAGCCAAGAAAGAAACAACTAATTCAACTGCAGCAAAACAGATTTTTGCCTAATCGGTGCATTTGGGTTTCTCAATTAAGACGCCTGGCTGACCAAGAGGGAGAGCAAGGGTGGCTGACTCTTGTGTCCTGTCCCACAGCCTCTTGTCCACCTTTTAACCACAGCGGTGGCTGCTGGAGGCAGCTGCATGTAGGTGTAGCCTGCTAGCATCTTGCCTCACTCCAGTAACTTGCTCTCTGCCCTGAGGCTTCTCTGTGGCTGCCCATGGGCACCCGGGAACCTGCCCGGAGGGTGACCCACCGTCCCAGGTTGTCCAGGTCTGAAGAGTTCCCTGGGTCATGCGACTTCCAGCACTAACACTGGGGCAGTCCTGGGCGCACCAGGACAGTTGGTCCCCCTCCTGCTCGGCCATGTGGATGCACGTGCTCACCTGGAAGTCTAAGGGAGCTAACCGCCCGGGGCACCCCTTGAGCACTGGGGGACAGGCGCTGGTGGGGAAATACTCCGCTTCTTGGGAGTATTATACACACCTCCTCCAAGGGTCCTGAGCGGGACTGGGCCCCCGGTGCCCCCAGCTTATTGATGAACAGACTCGCATAGCTGCTTCCCTCATTCTCTGCTTCACTCTTCCTAGTCTGTGAAGCCTGCTCCTTGGGAGTGCTTTCCAGAATGATGCACCTGCACGCAAACTCCAGAATCAAAGTGCTGCTTTTATGGGGAAACCAGGAAGACACTTTCTGAAATATTTATTGAGCACTTTGATGTGCTCCCCAGACCCCCCTCTCTAGGAAGGAAGGATGAGTTCCCCATCTGCTGGAAGACAGCCCCAAACTGTCAGCCCTCGGCGATGGCTTCAGCTGAAGACAACTGCCTCACTCAAGATGGGTCTCCTTCCAATGATACCCATGCCCAGTGACTGGTCAGTGTTGGGGCGCAGAGGCCCAGCCTCCTCGCTCCAATTCAGGACAGCTCTGGAGAGCTGCCCCCAACCCAGAACCCTCGCAGGGTCTGCTGAACCCCCCCGGGGGCTGCACTGTACTTAGCTTCTCCCTCTGCCCCATCCTGCTTCTGCCCCCTCCCCTCTCCAGGTGTGGGTCCCTAATGGATATCCTGCATGCTTTAACCTCCAACTCAGGGTCAGCCTCAGGGGACTCAACCTGCCACAAACATTTTCTAGAATGTTCTAGACACTTGGGATGCAACAGTTAGAACAAAAAGTCCTGTCCTCATGGAACTTTATTCTAGGAGGGGATATAGACAATAACCAAAGAAAGAGACTCAGAGCATAACGTCCTGAGTGAGACACACTATGAAGAACAGGAAAGCAGGGTCAGAGCAGAGGGACGGCCGCTGTCCTGGACGGGGTCAGGAAGACGTTCTGGGAAGTGCCCCGCTCTAAAGAATCGGCCCACGTTGGTCCTCAGGAAACTACCGCACACTCTAGCAGTCAGCAAGAACAGCACACCTGCAGGTATCCGGGTGTGTACTTAGATGCCGACTACAACCAAAATTGCTGGCTGAGCCCAAAAATGTGGTTCTCTACCCGTTAGGATCATCCAGGGAGCTTTAAGGACTCCCAGAGGTCCTGATTCAACTGGGCAATGGTGGGGCATGATGCCCGGGCATCAGCATTTTAACAGCTCCCGAGGTGTTGTTATGGGTTAACACCATAACAACACGCTGGTGTTGGGTTAACACCAGTGACCCAAGCACTCATTCAGTTGATCTATGTGCAAGATCATGATACACAGATTAGAGAAAGTACTAATGAAAAACCTAAAAACCATCGAGTCTTTTCTATGCAATTCTATGTGCATACAGCCGTACGCATCACAGGCGTGAATGCGTGTGTGTGTGAACCCACACACAGAGCACATAAGAGCAGTAATCCAGATTCCAATGTATTTTCCTGATTCTGGGGTCTAAAGGTGCCTGCTGTCGGAGAAAGCAACTACCCACATACAAGAAATTCTCCTAAAAAATTGCACATCACTACCAGGTATCAGAATCCAGTATACTCCAAATATGTTTAGTAAAATGCGAAAAAAATCATGAAAAATGAACCACCAATACTTACGACTTTGTACTTAAATACCATCCAGCTCTATTTTTCTGAATTTTAGTGAAGGCTGTTAGACCCTAATAACTCCTTCTAATAATTAAATTCCTACTAAGAGTACACAATCTTTGCTCTTGGAAAATTCCAATGAAATAACCAAAATTAAAAGCAAATATTTTCTTAATATTTCCAAACTTTTGCAGAAGGACAAATATTGAACCTTTAGCTAGGCTTCACCTGATTTCAAACTCAGTCATCCCAAATTGTTGAAATCAAGACCACAAAGATTCATGGGCGCAAAGCAATTATCCTCTGTTTACAAAAGAGTTGAATTCTAAGTTTTGCCCTACATTTCACTGTTGTTTTTATTTGGAATAAGTAATTTAAATAGCATTTTTAAAGGAAAGAAAAGCAGGTGCAATCAATTGTTCTAAAAAGAAAAAAAGAGGGTTTTCCTTTAAATATGTTTGCCAGGAATCTGTTTGTAAAATAGCAGAAAAAAATGTATGTACATATATGTGTGTGTGTATATATATACATGTATGTATATGATATGTATCATATATAGATACATATATACATATATAGATATATGCATATAATTATATACTTTGTATAATTATATATAATATAATTATATAATATTATGCTATAATAATATATCCTATATATAATCTAATATATTATGTCATATATATATGTATCTTAAGTTCCAAA